>NC_135372.1:106334680-106637710 GCF_049243985.1 Paroedura picta
ACGATCTGCTTCTTCCACCATCATTCCAATCTCTGCCTCCCTTGACTGCCTCTCCCTCTCTCATATTATGCTTTGTGCTGTGTGCATCTCTCTCTCTGGTTCCCCATCTCCTCCCCAACTTAAACATCATTTGTGGTAAGAGTTCAAAGGTCCAAGTAGCATACAATGTATAATGCTGTAGCAAATTTGTATTGTCTTCTAAGAACAGCAACTGACTTTCTTGTACTTAAATTCTGAACTGTTTAGGGACAAAAAATTATCAACACAAGTTGTCCTCCCTCTGCAACTAAATTTACTTCCATCCCCAACATGTTACTTACACCTAAGGAAGACTCACAACTTACCTGTTTCTCCAGTGGTGGCTGTGTCAAGGTGGGAACCAACTGCCAGCCAGAAACCCCATCTGACGAGGTTCTTCTGGCCTGCGTTTCTTGGATGTAGGGCAGGTGCCACATTAGCCTATTATTCACGGCCACTGAAACAGCAATTTCGGGTCACATGGAAAACGCGGAGGGGGAAGGAGCGAAGCAAATCGCTTATGCACGGGGTGGGACGCAACGGCGGCAAAACCCAGAGTAACCGATTATACACGCGGCGACCCCGGCGCCGCTTCTGGTTGCGCCCTGGTCACCCGGAAGCTGCGCTTTCTTCAGCGTTTCGCTAACACAGCTTTTTCAGCGGCCTGCACCAAATCTGCGGCCGGTTGCAGCTGGCGCCATGCCTTATCATGATTTTAGGCGACGCCATTCCACCTCGAATGTGGACCTTCCCCTCCGTGCATAATGGGCCATTGGTAGTCAGAAGAACAGTATGCAGTATATCAATTCAAACAAACATATGAAATGTGTGAACAAACCAGTAGCTGGATCATGCCTAGTTTGAGTATCATTATTTCCCCTCCCCCCCCCCCCCAATAATTCCTTTAAGTCACTGCAATGAACTAGCTAGAAGAGGGTAAAGTTTGTTTCTTCTGACTCACTTTTGCAACCACTGCAAAGCTACCAGCTAGGCTTGCCATTTGCCAGGTGAGGTGCAGGAAGTCTTGCCTCCTCATTCCCATCCTCACTCTAGGGAGTGATGGGGGGAAATGTGGGGCTGGGGTTGGGGCTGGAATGATACCCCACAACATCATGACATCATTCCCTGCTGCATACCCAAAAGTGGCGTCACTGTCACTGGACCATAGAGTGAAAGACTTTGGGGTGAATGCTAGAGCGTCTGGCAACTCAGTGATGCTGCTCCTGGTTATGCAGCTGGAAATGGTGTCAGGACAACACTGGGCACTGTTACAGTGAGTCTCTGCTCACCCCCCCCCCCCCCCAGTCTCCTGACAGTTGCCTGCTAAAGACAGGCAACCCTCGCTAGCACAAATCAGCTGCTGACACTGAAGCAAAATAGAACCCACATCACAAAGAATCATCCAACTGCAACACTTGGCAATAGCACAGATTACTTGTTCAAGGGATGCTTAGGCCCATGAGTGTAAAGCCTGTCTAAATATTTGTACCAGATTTTCTTTTCTGTTCATGTTGCTTTAAGCTACAGTTTGTTACACATGGCAACTACTTATTCCCTACAATCAATATTTGCGTATTTAAAACTGTAGGCTTTGTTTTTATTTGAACTGGCTTGTGTGGATCGTTTTCTGAAAGCCGGCAAGTATCTTTGAAATAAAGGAAAAAATATAAGGATTTTAGCAAAGAATATTCTGCAGCAGAGTGCATGATTCACTGAAGGCTGCTGCTGTTGTTTTGTTTTGCTTTTTTGGACTGGTTTTAGAAGAATTCAATCTGCATGACTGTATCGTCTTATGCAAAGCAGGATCTGTCATCTCAGTCTCTGGGATGAAGGGTTGCAGGAGGTTAGGTTGCCAGCATATGTAAAATTTTTGCAGTATAGATTTCCCAAAATAACAATGATATTAATGACAGGTAAACAAAATCACAAGCATTGTTTACAGTATTTTGCCAGACCCTATTGGGGATGGGGGAATCCTATATCAACAGGCCATGTTGCCCACTGTTCCAAGCAAAGGCAAAATAATAATTTAAAAAACCCTAAGGAAAAATAAGAGAAGAAAAAGAGTAAGCTTTTATATCCCACTTCCCCCTTAAGTGGCTTACACTTGCCTTTCTTTCTCCCTACAGCAGCCACCTTGTGAAGTAATAATCATTTTATTTTTATAACCTATCCTTCCTGGTTGGCTCAGGGCAGGTAACAACAAGACATATACAATTAATCAAGTAGACAGACGGGGCTGAGAGAGTTCTGAGAGAACTAGGCCTAACTCAGGGTTACTCTGCAGGCTTCATATGGAGGAGTGGGAAATCGAACCTGGTTCTCCAGACTAGAGTCTGCCACTCTTAACCACTAGACTAATAATCACTGCAATAAACCAGGCTTGTTTACTCACCAGATGTTTATATAGGTAGTGACACTAGGTAGCTGTACGAATTGCTCGTGATTCCTAGAGGTAACTTCATGAGCACAAAAGCTTCTACCTGGACTAAAACGTTGTTGGTTTTACAGGTGCCACTGGACTCCAACTTTGTTCTGCTGCTCCAGACCAACATAGTTACCCACCTAAATCTAGCCTTTGCCACGTCCTGTATGGCCTTCTGGTAGGTACACAAGGCTGTATATTTCTTAGAAAAAGATTATCTTCTGATGCTGTGCCTCCAGCTGGTTGCTAGACTTCTTTAGGTTCTTCTAGATCCCTTGAGCAAACGTGGGCAGGGGCTCATGGGAATTGCAGTCCATAGACATCTGGGGGGCTACAGTTTGACTACCCCTGATCTAGATCAATCCCGTATGGGCAGAAAAGGTAGGGCGCGTGCGCATGTGGAAGTGGGGCTAACTCCCATTTCCAAATGATGTTGCTGCTGGGCCAGGCCCCATCTGGGCCTGGCAGGTGTTAGGCCACCATTGTCCCACTTTAAGGGAATATTTTCCGCGCTCCCTTAAGTGCTCTGGGGGCCAATAGGGCCTAGCCCAGTGGAGGCCTATGGGGACAGGAAGAGCCAGATCTGCAAGCCTGGCTCCTCCCCATCCTATGGGGAGACCTGGAAGGGATCTAAAATGTCCCACTTGGCTCCGAAGTGCTTCATAGCACTGTGAGGCAAAATTAGGCTTTTTTCCCCCCAGTAATGTGGGATTGCGTTCCCTTGCAATCCAACCTTTCTGCAAAATAGCCACCTCCACCCCTACATGGCAGAACCTTTCTGCCATGGCTGCATCCCCCACAGGGACAAATTTCAGCAGTAGACTGGGCCCGCCACCAAAATAGGTCACTCATGGGGACACAAGAAGTGGTGAAGCATGCTGCTGCACTGCAGTGCACCGACAGTGGCCCAACATGGCTGCCACTATGCAGAATGGCCCCCAGTGATGTTAAAAACAGTTCTGTCTACATACATACAGGTACATTGGAAGCATGTATCTTTCCTCCATAAACACATGCAAACAGCACTGTCTCCAGCACCTCCTCATAAAGAACATTCAAGGAATTTCTTAAGGAAGATTGTTAATATGGGTTGGGAAATTCCTGGAGATTTGGGGACAGAGCCTGGAGAGAGGAGGGAGCTCAGCAGAGATACAGTGCCTAAGGGATTTGTTTGCTGTAGTATAGACAATTTAGGGATGTGCACACTAATAAAAATGGTACAATTTTGGTTCAGGCTGGCTCAGCACAATGATTCTGTTTCCTGTGATTCAGGGTTACTCAGACTGATTTGACTCCATTGAAACCTGACAAACAGCTGAGGCTGTAGAGAGCAAACCTCTGTGCCTCAGATGGAGTATGCTGGACAGACGTTTAAAGACCCTGCCAGTCAGTTGATGATCAGGGTTTTTCTCTTTGGCAGACCTCTTTTGAGGCTGCGGAGAGCTCACTCCGCAGCCTCAGAGGAGATCCGCTCAAAGAGACACTAATACCCCCGCCCCAAACAGCTGATCCTCGGGATCAGTTTGGCAAGGTCTCTCTTAATCAGCTGAAAAGCCTGAAACAATTTGAGCTTCTCTGATCCAGCCCATCTAAACTAATGGGGATTGCAATTCAGCTTGGAGAAACTCAAATCCCCTGGACATTTCGAGGTTTCTAGGGCTTATCCGATCCGAAACACGCATCTCTAATAGACATCAGCTGTAATTCTAGGAAGTCCCCAGGGCCCATTTGGAGATTGGCAAGTCTAGCTCATTGCACATTACTACAGTGCCTCAAGTTTGTTAGTCAATCTTTGTATCAGATGTGTGATGGGAATTTTGTTCCTCCCAGATGCACACCGGCCCTTTTCTTCTTGTGTCCAAAGAGAGCTGCAGCTTCAACTTGGACTGCATTATGAACTCTTGTCACCTACTTGGTTACATGTAATTTTAACAATGAGCCAAAAGGCTACTTCATGGTGCCAATTCAGAATATGAAGACAGAAAGGAAGGAACACTGATGCTGTTTCTCTTTGCACACACCATGATTTCAAATAGAATAGGGCTGGGTCTTGGAGGCACGAAGCTTGGATCACACTATTTTAGTAAGTAAATATTAGGTGTCTTTAATCTGAACACTAGGGGGAGGTCTAATATGTTTTGTCTATTGTTCAGAGCTTATTGAATAGTTCTCTTGTTCTCCACGCTTCTCATTTGTGCTTTCTCTCTGTTGAAGGTCTCTGTGCTGTTAGAAGGCCTACAGTTAATAAATGCTTTTTTCAAACCCTGTTGTTACAGTAAACTTTTTTGAAACCAGCTCTATGTGTGTGTGGCACTAGATTATGTCCCTAACACTGATAACATGAGAGGCTTGGATGACAGGAAATAAGGCTATGTTTGGTGTAGGCAGAATTTAAATATGCAAAAATTCACAGCACCAGTTGCTTAAAGAACAAATAGCTTTCTTGAGAATTTAAAAAAATGGGGGGGGGGAGAGACAGACAGACAGACAGACAGACAGCACTAGTCCTAGTAGTCTAACTTTTCTGTTGTCTTCACTCTGTTCTGGAGGCAAGCAGGGAGGAAGTATGCTCAAAGGAACAGGAAGTCTCCAAATGAGCCAATCCATGAGCTCATGGAGATTATTTGAAAAAAATATCAGGAAGTTCATATTCTATTACACACCTCCTCTAATGCTCCCCGTAGGATATTCCTCATTAGCTCTTGAAACATGTATGCTACAGATCTTGCATATTCCAACATTTGGCACCCTTGACTATTGTGACTCCATACATTCAACAGGGAGAAGTCTAGAATGAATATTTTATTTCTGGAGCATTCAAAACAAATAATGTACAGATATGAAATAAATAAGCTTTTCAAAAGTTCTTCATTTTTCATCATGGAAGCTACAGAAGACCAGAATCCACAGATTCCAAAAGCCTGTTAATTCCAGGCTTCCCTTCAAACCAGCAGAGGAGGTTAATCTCATGTTTTTGGCACCCCTAATAATTTGGCACCCTAGATGATTGCCTGGCTTTTCCTAGTGATTGGGCTGCCCCTGCTTAAGGTAGCAGGAGCACATATTAGATCAAGAATGCATTAGGAAACAGACATCTTTACGGTAGGCTGGGTGCCTTTTGAAGTCTCATCCAGCCTGATCACTTCCATATTCCAGTGTTTAGCTCATGACCTCCTGCCTTGTATTTAGCTGGAATCATCCAAGCAGACACTGAGCCTGATGAGAATGCCATTTCATAGACATCCCTGCAGTTCCTTGCTGAATTGCTTCTGCTGAGCAGCACTCCTCCTTCATGTTAGAGAGCACTACACTGGATTCAGTCTAGCATATATTTCTACAATGGCATCACATGCTGGTAAACTGCTGTACTCAAACCCAGTGGACAACTGCCCCTCTCATTTTTCATATGTTCTACCTGGATTTTTTTTTTTTTTTAGCAATCTGGTTCTTGAGTGAGTTCTTCACTATTTAGAGCAATCATACATTTATTTTAGATATTATGCTGGGTAGCACAGGTATGAAAAAATTGGCACATTCTGTATAAGAGTAATCTTTGTGTAAGAAAGCATAGAATTCTAGTTATATTTTGGCTGACAATATATAGCAGCCTTTCTCGACATTTTTACCATTGAGAAATCCATGAAATACTCTCTGAGAAACCCAAGAAGTGGCATGATCATGCAGAATATGGTTGGGAAACATAGCTGTGTACACACCCACCTGGGGCCCTTCTCCTTCCTACCCCCTCCAGGTCCATCATTGGCCATTTTGGGAGGGAGGGAATTTATATGATGATATCTGGTCATATCACTAATTTTAAAAAATATGTAAAAAATTAACTCCTGCCCCTTCAGGAAACTCTTCTAGGACCATTAGGAGCCCCCCCCTTCCCCCGGGTTTTACAAATCTTGATATACAGTAATGGTGCTGTGAATTTACAGTGAATGGTATCTGTTCTGAGTGCTCAGTCTAAAGAGGTGGGCTTTGAGAGAGGGAGAGCCTTTGAACTAAACAACGGTAATGTTTTTGAATGATTGCAGCCAATCTTAACCACTGTGAAATCTCTGCAAGCTCTTAGCTCCAGCTTGATTTCTTTTGCACATGTAACAAAGATAATACTGCATTCATGCAAAGGCACATGTCCCATCAGGCCAAACAACAAGCTGAACCATGAACTGAAATGAATCAGGTTCATTTACAAACTGAATGGGCTCATGGCCCCAATTTCCCCGAAAAACACCTGAGAGATGAGGATCAGCTGTATTTTGGGCTTTCTTGTGCACTCCCTTTAATTTTCAAAGGGAGCATTTTGCCACAAGACAGCCCCAAAAAACTGCTGAGTGGTGGTGAGCAGGCTGCTTCCAGCCCCTCAGCTGGTTTTGTGGCTTCTATGGGGAACAGAAAGCAGGGATTTAAAGGGACCTTAATCCCATGCTTCCTGATCTATCAATGAACCACCATGAATGCCTTTAAAAGTTCATAAAAATTTGTGATGGTAGACCCATCATGAAATTTGGTTTGCAAGGGTACACCCACCACAAACTTTGGTTTGCAAACCAGAGTTCATGACAACTTTTGCTTCATGCCCATTCCTAGTCATCACAGAAGCAGCAAATCTGCTCCTCATCTGCAAAAAGGTTCTATAAGACAGTAGCTTTCCCTGATGCATCAGACCACATTTGCAATGGAAAGGTCAGATGAGAGGTCCAAGAATATGAATCTGTATGTATAACTTCTAGCAATGTGTGATCAGCTGGTTTTTGAACCATCCTTCTGACAGTAATAGGAACAGTAGGCATTGGCTTCAAAGCTTAAATTATCATGAAACAACGTTTGACATCCTAGACAGTCTATTTTTGGCGAGTGTTTTCTTTATGTGCTTGACGCTTAGGGCATATGAAAAGAGGGAATGGATGATATGAGAGTCTTGCATTAAATTGCATTAAACATTACTTGCTTACTTCAATCATTTTAACTCCCACATTTTATTTCCAAGCTGCTGATTTCATTTAAATCCAGGAATATGTGTGATACATGTTATTTATTTTAAAACTCTTTAACTGAACTTGCATACATAGCAGAGGCGGGTGTGTGGCAGCAAGATTAATCATGTTTCCCATTTAGCATCAAGGCAATTGTGACAGATGTGGACATAGCTCTCCTTTCCAAATCATGGGTAGGTTATGGGTTTTGTTTTGCATGAACATTGGTTGAACAAAGTTTGCTTGTTGCTTAGAGGCAGAAGAGTGGATATTAATGCAGATTCAATGAGATTTAAATGCCAGTTTTCCAAAATCACAGCCAAATCAATAGAAAGCTAGCCAGTAAGTCCTCAGAGAAATTTTACTGAGTCAAGATGCCAGCAAAGCATATGTGCTGGTTACAGGAGGCGGCATTTTTAAGGAAAACAATTACTAAAACTAAAGGCATGGTAAATGCATTTGATAGGAGAAAGGCTCTTTTTATACAATTACTGCACTAAAATAAATGGAAACACTAACATAGCCTGACACCTGCCCTGTGAGCCGCGGCTGGAAAAACAAGTATATCATGATGTTTTATGATGATCAGTTCCATGAAATGTGCCTTCACAAGTACAAGGCAGTAACAAGTTGTTACATTACATGGCACAGTGAACAGGAAATCATAGAGATAAAGGGTTATGTATTTGTTGCTCATAAAACGAGGCCAACCCCCATTTTGAGAGTGGGGTGCCCAAATGCCGTATATTTGTAACAATACTCATAAGAGCAGGTGGATCTGACATAGTTATGTGCAATGGGCTTGCTTTGTGCCCAATTGGTTGTTTTTGTAGAGCAAATGATCTTGCCTGCTTCTCTTTTCCTAGTGGGGGAAATGACCAGATTTAGGCATAGGCAGCCCAGGTGAATGCTGGGATGCTAGGCTGAGAGAGGGCCAGATTTAATGGGGGCTCTGTCACATACTCTAACCAAGTATGCACTCAACAGCTGAAAGAAGTAGGGGAACCTCCTCACACCACTCATCTGCCCTAAAGCCAGTAAGACTGATCTGCCCAGCCAGGGTTAAGTTTTGAAGAAAAATGTTCATCAGTGGGCTTTCAACAAATGGAATATGTGTCAGTCATAGGCTCAATAATAAAAGAATGTTAATGACAGCATGAACAGATTTGTTTTTATTTGATTATGTAAGACATGAATAAGACTTACAAGTCCTATTATGGGGATTTATCATACAACAGGGATAAATCATATGTTAAATCGTTCACAAAAGATGTTGAATGAGCTATAGAGTGGTATAAAAACAAGAGAGTCAAAGCTGGGGTTTCTGTTTCTCAGATGGTTATCTGGGGAGAAGCAGTACTAAGAGGACCAGGTTTTTGGATGCTGAGGATACTGTCACTATGTGAGTTTTTCAATATTTGGTCATTTGTGAGATCCCTCTGTTGGCCAAAAGTATAGGTGGCAACTTCCTCTCTCTGAACTCCTGAAATCTTCTGATGCTTTGGTCAAACAGGAAGTTGTCAGATGTGCAATGCTATAATCTATGATACCTGACTTGAGAACGCAAGACATTCACTTGCCTGCTGATGGAAATCTAAGTGACACTCACCCATGGTAGAATTATAGCAATACATTAAATAATGTACAATTTGCTACCCTGTAATGCAATCCTAGACTATGTCATCTGTGCTGGATTTTCTCACTTTCCTTTATTTCAGAACTGACCCTGGTCATAAGAAAGAAGTACCAAAATGCTCTGTGCTTTGGGTTGCTAAATGTTTGCCTTTGTGTTTGTTAAGTGCCATCAGAAGCTCTTCTCTGTTTTCTGTTCCAAATTAGGTAACCTTTTTGATTCATAGATTGGCCATCCAGTGATGTCCACATATACAGTTGCCACTTTGGTTGCTTGAAATGTGTTTGCAATGAACAAATTGTTCTCGTCAGAGTTCTATGGGTTGCTCTCCTGCTTCATTTCATGCTTCTAGCTCAAATCTTCCAACAATATTTGATTCTGCTTTGTTTCCTCCTTTTGTGTTTCAATCTCTTATGATTATTAGCACATATTATTCAGGTGTGTGATCAATTTCCTCCTGAATTCTTGCCTAAAAGTTTTCAATTTCTTTCTCATCACATCTATAGTTGGGGTACAAACTTGAATGAGGGTTATATTGATAAACTTTCCATGCAGTCTGATTCGTATGATTTAGTCTGTATTATAGCCCCTGACTACCTGTGTTAACTATTAGAGAAACTCTGTTCCACAGTCCAGTCCACTTTAGTTTGCTCACTCCTTCCATTCCTCAGGTGCATCTAAGAGTGGGAATGTTTGCCTTTACATAATAATTTTAAAAAAATTGTTGGGGGGACAGAATACTTGACAGGAGGGAGAACTGCCTTTGGAGCCCTTTATTTGGAAGTACATTCCAGTTTAATCAAAATCAGTAATCAACTTTAAACTGAGAACTGCAGAGTGGGTTCACCTGTTCTAAAACAATCTGGAAATGATCAAAAGGGACAGGTGCACTGGCGATATATGGAATTCATTGCTGCAAAATCTGCTGACGTCTAAACTGAAGTCATAAAAAACACAAAGGCATACAAGAATGCAAACA
The DNA here is from genome assembly GCF_049243985.1 of Paroedura picta. Taxonomy (NCBI): domain Eukaryota; kingdom Metazoa; phylum Chordata; class Lepidosauria; order Squamata; family Gekkonidae; genus Paroedura; species Paroedura picta. The sequence goes on from NC_135372.1 coordinate 106,344,718, forward strand.
GGAATAAATAAATCAATTAAAAGGAAAGTGCATGCAAAGTCCAATGGTTAGCATGCAAGATAAATAAATATAACATACAAGTGCCATGTTGCCTATTTAATCTCAATACCAAACAGTGAAGCATTTCCAGGACCTGCTAAAGGGGCCTAAAGGGGTGGACTGTAGCAATCCATTCTTGATGAGTCCCACCTTAAAGTGGTGCTGGTGTTTGTTTAGTGCCATTTAAAATGTTCTGTCTCTTTTGGCTTGGCTGCTCAAGATCTAGGCCACTAAACAGTTCATCAGAGGAATGTTTGTTCTTGAGCACTCTGGAGTCCTGTGTGACCTACTTGCAGTTTTCAACTCATGTCAAGATAGCAGTAAAGAGATCACAAAAAGAAAACTGGAAGCATATACATTCTCTATTTATGCATGACATTTTTGGAAAATATTATCTATTAATGCGTTATGCATGGCTTACTAGTTTTCCCTTTGAAATTAGTGGCCTTAGTAGGGTGTAACTGTGTTTAGGACTGCATTGAAAATCTACTGAGTAAATGTAGTATAAAATTACTAAACTGAGATGCAAGGCAGTTCCCTTATCTGGAGCTGCATCAATATATAAAGTCCATTATTTGTAGTTTCTAATTTCAGAGAACACACTGTGTTGGATCCCATGGAGGATATCCATGGGTACAAGAATGGCCAAAACAATTTCTTGCTGTTTGCTTGTGCTAACTGAAAGTTGTTGTTTCCCTGACTCCCTACTGCCTTTTCTACATGTGCCAGATATAGTGCGAGATATTTCTTCTGATATAGTTTAACAAAATATAAATAAAAAACATGAACTATCTGGTGAACCCAATACTGTTCTGTACCTGCACATCTGGGGGTAGTGGGTAGTGATAGACAGAAGCTATCCTTCAGGAGGCATTGTCCATTATTGGTTATCTTTATTAGGGAACCCTAATAAAGAACCTCAAAGCTCTCTTCAACACAGATCGAAAACCACTAGTAGGGCATTCAGAAATCATGAACCATTTCAAGTGTGTTCCTTGGAAATTAGAGCCAGGAACTTGGATTAGAATTGCAATCTGTATGCATGAAGCAAACTATAATTGTTAAAGAGCCCAGTTTCAACAACACAGCAAAGCAGGAAGATTTCAATCTTGGCTCTAGTCATAAGGGGAATGAAGAAAGGGGGAAGGAGCATGTGAGACTGAAAACTTTCTAGCTCAATTCCAGAGTTTCTTTGTGATGTCTGAATTATAACTTCATCATATAAAAATGTCAAGGCTCAACCTCAGTAGTCTGAGAGTTCAGGGAGAATTCTTTGCTAGACTTGCCATTAGAGATCAATGCTGGGAGCTGGTTTGTGTGTGTGTATACAAATCATGTTCTGCTACCATGGAGCAGCATGTCTTCCCTTCTGTTCCTTTCAATATATGAACTTCCCCAGAGGCTTATAATCACAGAGAGCTATTATAATGATGGCAGGGTTAGACCCAGCTCATTTTCCACCATGGAAGCAATTTACAAAGGAAAGAACGAAAGTCGGTCTGGTCCTTTAATTTCCCAGCAACCATATGCAATGTTAGCTGCTCTGAAGAAAAAAAATCCAGAGGAAAAGCAGGATATAAAGGAAATAAAATGAATAAATGAATATGTTTTCTTAGTTTTAAGCAAGACATTCCGAGTCTTACATTAACAACAGCTATACAATAACCCCAGTTGAGATTTTGCCTTCTCACAAAAGCAGTTCCCTTAGGGATTGACCGTGTCAAACCTAATATTCCAACAAAAAGTCATTTATAAAATGCATTGATTTTTATAGCAACCCCTTTGGATAGATTTCAAGGTTAGGCCATTGACATGGTAAGAGTTTTAGAACAGACCAGAAGCAAAGTCTGAAAGGAAGGTCTGTGGACTGGCAATACAGGATGAAACTGAAAGCAAGGGGATTATTTAAAGCAGCAGATACAGATACAGCAGATACAGTACTGACTTGGGTTGTGCAAATTAAATAGCATGCCTTAGCTCTTAAATGACTTCCTTCACAGAAGCATGTTTGCATTGTGGGGTACCTCCCCCAAAACGATGTAATTATTTACATGCACTAGTCCCTAGTCCAAGAAAACTTCCATCCCTGGCATCTTTAGTTAACAGCAGGGAAAGACCTATCTCAGCCTGAGATCTTGGAGGCAACAGCAGGGAAAGATCTATCTCAGCCTGAGATCTTGGAGAGGTATTGCTAGTCAAGATAGAGATTTCTGAGCTGGATGGCCCAATTATGTCCAATAGGACCACATTTTCAAAACTTTCTGGACACATAAAAATTGCCAGAATATCATTGACAACAATATCATAGGGAAGTTCACTGGCAAACTACTAGTTTCCACTACCGAGCAGAAGGCATTTCAAGTGGAGCACCATGAACTGTCATTGAAGAGTATGCAGATGAATGAATACCTTTTAGTAAACACTCTAGGAAATTTGTTTTTCTAAAATTTCTAGGAAATACATTTTACTAAAAAACTCTAGGGAAAAAAGTCTTGCATCTCATTAAATGTTTGGGTGTGTTAGAAGTTTTGTTATAGTTTTGATTTCTCCTTAGCTAACAGTTGCACTGCACCAGATTCTTTAATTAAATGTTAATCGCATAAGATAAGGCTGAAATTGACTATCTGGACAATTTAATCAATGCAGCTGAACTCAATGCTTGACCCCATTTGTCTTTTTTTTACCTTTGATGCCCTCCAACCACAGCTGAGACTTGGCTTCTGTGACCTCCTGTTGCAAACGATTCAACTGTTAATTAAAAAGTTGCAAAATTCACGCTCCACTTTAATGTTTATTAATGCCCCCCTTCTAGTTGGTTTTGGTGCTATTTATCTTCCCTAGAAATGACAGAAGTTTCTGCTGACTACATCTAGGATCTCAAATTATATTTTCCCTACAAAAGTGCATAGGAAAGAACAGTTGTGGTTCTCTGAATGAAGAATTATTTGTGGGAAGCACAAATGCTCTTCCAAAGGCATTTAAAACTCTGCAAATTCCACTAGACTGCAGATTCTGCTTGAAGATTGGACCTACTCTACAGGAAGGAACAATACCTTTCTTCAGAGCTGAAAGAAACTCATGCCAAACATCCTCTTAGTGCAATGTAAATATTATTTTAAAAAGAAAATCATATTTTTCCTCTCTGCATCATTTTTATTCAATTCACTCCTTTTGATGCCGATAAGCAGCTTTTGTGTGAAAAGAAACCTTCTGTTACAATTGAAGGTTGTTTGAGCCTTTACAAGAAAACATTGGCCAGTAGAGGCAGCAAATAAAGAATACTCATAATACCCTGAATCGTTTGAAGGGGTTAAAGCTTATTCAGAAACGCTCATTCAATTCTCATAGATTGGTCTCTTTCCTTTCTCCTTCCTCTACAATGTGTCATAATTGCTGTTTTGATGCACCATTGAGATGGTAATTAAAATCAAAAGAGTTTGACTAGTTGAACCAATTGCACAATAATATTAATTTTCTAGCTGCCTAATTGAGGAGCTTTTAGTTTTGTCTGACCTCAGCCGAAGAGAGGATTTTGTTTATGGTTCAATCTAAAGGATCATGGTTTTTTTCTAATTTGGAGAGTGGTGTCCTCATGATGGTTAAAAGGATGTTCATGCTTCTTTAAGTAACAAGCCAATATTCATGGTGTGGACCTTAATATGCAAGCCAAAGTTTTCCTGTTTGAATGTAATGGCTGTGTCCCCCCACCTTGAATAATTCCTGTTGTACTTAATTCTAGAAGACCACATACATTTCTGTTGACATCAATGCCACGGTAGAAGGAAGGTCACTATGCAGACATCTAATAATTACTGAACAGGACAAAGTCCAGTGATTGGTGTATTCTTTAGACTCAGCAATACTAGGAGTAGTTTCGTAACACAGACTTAAAACAATCAATTTTATGTTGCACTGGTGTGCAAAGTGATTCATTACCTGGTTAGCAAGTGGCTTGTGATCATTTATTAATTCCTGTGAGAATGTTATGGTGCACAAACCCAGCCTTCATTTGCTATGGCAGTTGTTTTAACCATTAGATGTGGACCTCTGGATGCTTTGAAAAACAGCCCACCATCAATAAATGAGTACATATTATGGAAATCAAAGATTGTCGTAATTTTTAGCCAAGGCAAGTTTGGAATCTTGTAAACCGCCCAGAGCTGTAAAGAATGGGTGGTATAAAAATCCAAATAAATAAATAAACAAACAAACAAATATTGGGGTTTTTATCTGGTCTTATGCTTTTATGTAAAACTGCCACAAGCTGCTGGGCAGAGAGTGACAGTCTATAAATATAATAATAAATAAATAAAATAATAAAATAATCTTTGAGCCAACCATCAATAGACAATTTTCAATCTTGAGTTTGTGCATGAAGAACAATAATTTGGTTTGTTGGTTTGTTCACTTCAGGACCAGCCATGAAGTTGGTGAACTTCAAGTCTTGCAGTTCTCAGACTGCTCCAGCTGCATGGAATGTCTGGTCAGAAACAGCAGAGTCTTAAGCAGGGTTACACACTTCTAACACATGGAGGTAATGAACTTAGAAGAGTATAGCTCTATAAATGGCTTTCTGCCATTCACACTGTAGATCACACCTTTTAATGTCAGAACCTAGCTTGTTGCTGTAGAAAGTGTGCCAGTCATTATGTCAAATGAGGCAGCTTCATTTTCTGAACAAGACCTATTGTCTACTGGGTGGCCTGATGCTGTGTGATGAAAAAGTTCCTGCTGCTGCACCCAACTGCCAGCTGCCAATCAATTTGACAATGGGACAGAAAGATATATCCTTGATGCCAAGATTTTACTTTGGGGCAAAAATCTGGAAGTGACATTACAGACCCCCTTCTTGCAATGCTCTAGGGGTTTCCACCCATTCCTATGTTCTATACCATGGAGAATTGAGGGTTAAAGGGCTCTTGTAAGTGTTCCACAGTTTATAGAAGGGGTCTGCTTCTTCCTGCAATTGATTGAAGTGGTGTAGTTGGCAATGGGCCTGAGGCTGTGACATGCACTGTGTGTGGCATGTTTGTATTTTTACCTCAGGGTAACTTTAAATACACATGCCCCACGTGCAAGTTAGTAGCATTCCTGGGGGACAAGGTACATAAGCTAGAAAAATGCCTGTCCACATTTTATTCTATAAAGGAGGGTGAAGAGTTCTTGAAAGGAACTCATGGAGCACTGTTTGGAGGGTAACTGAGAGAAATGGGAAAGGTGTCTCAGCAATTAAAGGAGAACCCAAAACAAGAGGACAGTGGATGGAAGAATGTTACCCAGAGGTGTCAAAAAATAAGGAGATGTTCCACCTCTCTGATACACAGAAATAATTTCCAAGATCTGCCTGTAGATGGTGACTCTGGACCACAGGAACAAGGGCTATTCTTACAATTCCCCCAAAGCTCAGAATATGTTTCACAGGCCCCTGGGGATGAGAGGACTAGCTCTTCTGCTCCCCAACATGTTAGGACTAGGAGACTCATGCTGGTAATTGGGGATTCCCTGTTGAGAGGATTAGAAGCCAAAGTATGTTGACTGGACTTGTCTCGAGCGGTATGCCGTCTACCTGGTGCAAGAATCAAGGATGTTATGGAAAGGATGGAAAGACTTGTAATGAGGCTACCATGATGAAGCTTTTCTATTGGGAGATGGTTTGCACCTCATAAGGGTAGGAAAAAATGTCTTTCTGAAGAGTCTTGTGGACCTGATGATGAGGGATTTAAACTAAGTCCAATGGGGGAGTGAGACATACATTCAAAGCCTAGTTCGATGACGATAACTGTAGATGGGAACACTGCAGATTTAAAGGGAATGGCACATATGTAGGGAACTATTAACTTACAGGAAAGTTCAAAAAACTAAAACCCTGGGATACCCATATGAAGGTCTCTACACCAGTGGTTCTCAACCATGGGGTCCTGACCCCATTTGGGGTTGCCTGGTCCATTGATGGCTGCTGCAGTGGCGGTGGTGGCCAGAGGTGGTGGCTGGGGGTGGGTACTGGCAGCGGCTGGAGGTGGGCAGAGGTGGTGGTGCCATAGCATTGGCCACCTCCACACCACTTCCTGATTGTTGTGCAGCATGTGTGAGTACAAGGATGGTGCCTGGGGATGCTGGGCACTACCATTGGCTCCCGGAGTGTGGATGCTGGGGCTGGGAGTTTTGCAGGGGAGCAGCTGTGGCACAGTGGCCGGCTCCTGGTCGGTGGCCCCCTGGGATGGCAGGTGTCCTAGTCAGGTAGGAGCCAGCCAGCGCACTCTGCCCCTGTGGCCGGGCAGGAGTGCTAGAAGACACAGGATGTAGAGCACTGCCGCCTTCTTGAGGTGTGTGTGCACGGGGCTGGGGCTGGCCAGCGGCACCTCGTCCCCGCAACTGGCCATGGATTGTAGTACACCAATACACACTTGTGCATGCCCACACCCACCCACCATCCCGCGTGTGCATGCGCCACCCCCACCACCCCCACCGCCACAATTCTCAAGAACATGTCATGTCAGACTAACCTTATGTCTTTTTGGAAAAAGTTTTGGAAAAAGTCTACCTTGCTAGATCATGGGAATGTTGTGGACATTGTTCACCTTGATTTCAGTAAGGCTTTTGAGAAGGTTCTGTATCATATTCTTATTGACAAGTTGGTAAAATGCAGTATGGATCCTATTACTGGTAGGTGGGTTGAGAAATGGTTCCCAAACATATTCTGCACAATGTGTGCCACTTGTGGGGTTTCTCAAAGCCTGAAGAATTTTTCAGGGGTTTCTCAACAATAAAAAATTTGAGAAAGGCTGGGATAGATAGTTACAAAGTTTTGGCACCATGTCCAAGAAAGGTGTTTCTTTGGTTACGTGTCTCAGATAATGGAGACAACTGAAGCAGGGCTTCTGGTGATGGCCCTAATGGTCAGGTAGGTTCATATGGGAGTAGGTGGTACTTGGGTATGGTGGCCTCAGCACCTTGAATGTGGCGTGGGAGCAAATTGGGAACCAGTGTGGATGGCACAAAACTGGAATCATATGATCTCTACAACCCACTGTAGTCAGTTTTCTAGTTGCAGCATTCTGTACCAAGTGTAGATTTTGGACTGTAGCTGGCTCATCAGTCAAAGCTGGTGAAAAGCACCCAAGCCAGCATTGCCCCAGCTATGCACCTGCTCCTTAAGAAGAAGTGCAACTCCATCCAGAATGGGAGACATCCCAATTCCTTGCTCAACTCCTCCCCCAGTAATACTTCCATTTTGTTGGGATTTAAGTTTCAGTCACATTCATCCCCAAACTGCTCCCAGGGACCTGCCCACCGATCCCAGTATCTGTTGGAAGCCTGGAGTAGAGAGAGCTAAGTGTGATCTGCAGACCAATGGCCACTCAACCCAAAGCTCTGAATGGCTTTCTGAAGAAGTGTGGGAATCTCTGTTGAGTGCTGGTATCCTGGTGGAATTGAGTGTTGATAAAAGAATTGCAGAGGTTTTTGTCTGTCAGTTCAGAATTAGCTACCACTACCTCTTTGGGTTCTTTTGCCTAGGGTTCTACCTCTAGCAATCTGTTACATGTAGTTTGTGAGAATTTATATGAATGATTCAACATGTGGTCTCTTAACAATCTTGGGTGTGAATTGATTGTTTAGAAGCTCACTCACACCGCTCAGTCACTTTTCAATGCAAACTAGACTTATCCAGGTATTGCTGGGTGAAGTGAAACAGGATAACATGAGGAAGAAGGAGAGGCCCAAACTTCCACCTCATATGCATATGCTGATACATCTGGGTCTGAGAAAGTGGGATGAGAGAGTGAGAACTAAGGTCCCTGACCTGAGAAAAAGAGGTTTTAAAAAAGATTTTGGGGGTTTCCTTTTTAATGTAACACAAATGAGATCCTCTTGATCTTCTGGTGGTGCAGGGAGGCCAAGAGGGAGGCTTATGACACTCCCCTCCCTAGAGGGTCTGGCCCAGGTGGGGCCAGGAGCAAAGCCATCCTTTGGGTTTTCCCTCCACTTTTTGGGGCCTCATTTTCTTCTATTGTGTGAGTTGGGAAGGCAGTAGTGCAGATATGTCTCTTTGGGCTGGTCTGGTCTCTTCTCCTCACAAGCCACAGTTCTCAAGTGGGTGTGCAAAAAATGCAAGTGCAAAAAGTATTCACCAGCACCATCTCTTTTGAATAGAAAGTTAGTTAGTGATCTTTGGGTTGCTTGTGAATGTTGCTTACAATCTATGATCACATGATCATTCGAGCTGAGGAGAGTTTACTCATCACTAGCCTTGGAAGTTGTACAATGGCTCATAGTATGGAATTAAATTCTGCGCAAAAATCTGCATTCAAAAAACAAAGAAACAAAGCAAAACAAAACACACAAAGCTCAGCATATCTTCCCAAGTGAATGGTTTTTAACATTCCAGAAAGCTGAAGATATTCCAGGGAGTTTATAGAACTCTAGGGAAGAAAAGAAGCAATGTGAACCCTGAATTTATTTTAAGCTCCCCAAAGCTGCCCTCCCCGCACTGCCATGTTTATAGCTTAGGCAATGACTTTTTAAATACTGTTCCACAAAGATAGCGTATGCGCTTTTAAAATGAAAAGTATGCTTATACATCATCTGTGTTAGCTCTCCCCTGAGCCTGTATTTTCTTGCTCAGTTTAGTTTATTCTATGGCAAAAATTATTGCTTCCCCAAGTGCCACTCTTAAAATGCAAAGGAGCGAAGCTGAGTGAAGTGGAAAACTTTGCCACTACGTTGGACAACATAAGTGCAAAAAGATACAGAAGCAGCATGCTAACTTGAATGATATCTTCAAACCTGCAACATTGATTCTAGTATCAGATGAATTGTGGTCCCCTTTTATGGCCTGGTTGTGCTGCCATTCACACTGGACAGTGTGCTCGTGCTCTTCAAGTCTGCATCAATGGCAGGCACATCTTGGCCCAATGGGTGATACCAGGGAACCAATGGCTTGTGACATCATGTGCTAGAGATGCTCTGGGTCTGGGGTCACGTTCACAAATATTGATTGTTAGACTGAGACCCTCTTTTTATTAACTTGCAATAGGCAGTTGAGGAATGCTTTCCCCATGAAACAAACAAACAATTCAATGTTGGAAGGCTGCCATTTCATAGAATCATAGAGTTGGAAGGGACCTCCTGGGTCATCTAGTCCAACCCCCTGCACTATGCAGGAACTCACAACCCTATCACTCATCCACTGTAACCTGCCACCCCCTCAAACTTTCACAGACTCAGCCTCTCCATCAGATGGCTATCCAGCCTCTGTTTAAAAATTTCCCACCACCTCCCGAGGAAGCCTGTTCCACTGAGAAACTGATCTAACTGATCTAACTTCTTCCTGATGTTTAGACGGAATTTCTTTTGAATTAATTTGGAAGTTTGCATGGAGAAAAGGAGCATTTCTCTTTCCCCATGAGCTTTTTATTGTCAAAATTGATGTACTTGAGACTTCAGGGGGAAATATATATGTAGATATGTCTCTCCTCCCCTCATTCTGGAGCAAAGACATATTGGATAAGGCAGTTCTGATTTTCATTCCTTTTTAAGAAAAATATTGCTTTGTAAAATTGATAATCTGATTTCTTCCCCTAATAGCTCACAAAAAAGAATATCCATGTGACCCAGTATCAAATTCTATGGCACTGAAAACAGGGCTGGGGTAGGAGTAGGGGATCTTTTCCCCTGCAGCCAGTCAACTGATTGGTGAGAGGACTTACCGGCAACAGTGGGCAATGTACTGGCATTGCTGGCAATGCAACAACATCACTTCAACACCACAAAAACACTAGATGAACCTGGCAACACTAATAGAAACCAACCATGTCCCTCAGCAAGAGATCATAGACTCATAGAGTTGGAAAGGGCCGTATCTAATCCAATCTGCTATCTAACCCAAGCTGCTGTTCAATACAGGATCAGTCTAAAGCTGGGATTCTCAACCAGGGGTCCACGAGAGGTCCAGAGAGGGTTCAAAGACTTTTACCATCTGCTTTAATGGACTTCACCAAAAGCTAGGGAACTAGCTGCTTCTACCTGGAAGACTTGGTGGGTAGGCTGTGAGTGTAAAAATCAAATGAGGGAGTCAGTTGTGGCATGGTATGGGGAGGGGGAGGGTCCAGACTGTCTTCTCAGCTCCTGCCCTTCTTTCCAACTTACATGAGGCACAATCACCATAATAACAGTAACAGTGGGGGGAGGGAGTGAAAGGAATCAAAGGGTGCATGTGGTTATGTCTCTTCTGGGAGCATGGCCAACTGACATCACTTCCCAGGGTCCTCGAAGCCTCAAAATTTATTTCAGGGGCTCCTCCATGGTCAATAGATTGGAAAAGGCTGATCCAAATCACCCATAAACATCTGTCCAGCCACTGCTTTAAGACTGCCAGGGAGGGGGAGCTCACCATGTGCTTATGTAGCCAATTCCATAGTTGAACTACTCTTATTTTAAAAAAGTTTCCCCTGATATCTAGCTGGAACCGTTATACATATAGTTTAAACCCATTACTGCACATCCTAAACTTGGCTGCCAACAGGAATTATTCCCTGCCCTACTCCAAGCAACAACTTTCCAAGTAATTAAAGATAGCAATAATGTCTCCTCACAACTACCTCTTCTCCAGGCTGAACGTGCCCCAAGCCCCAGATCATCCTCATTGCTCTCTTCAGCACCCTCTCAATTTTGTCCACATTCATTCTGAAGTGAGGCCTCCAAAACTGCACACGGAACTCCAGGTGCAGTCTGACCAAGGTGTTATCTAGTTGGGACTATGAAAACTTGCAATTTCATAGTGATATACCCATTGATATACCCCAGGACTGCATTCGCCTTTTTTACCTCTGCATCACACTGTCTGCTCATATTTAAAACAACAAAAAACTAAAGACCAGCTCAGTCTCATAATCAGTAAGTCACCTCCAAATGCTTTCTAAAAAAACTCATGGATTTTCCTGACACTTGAAGGTAAGAAACACAAAACAAATATACAGAAGGAGGGCATTCCAAAGTACAATCATTGAGCAAACCTTATTCTATGTGTCAACTGTCCTTGTTTCCATCATCATGAACACACACAGTAGGACCCAGAGGAAGATAGAAAGTTGTGAATTTAAAGGTCATTCAGGTAATTGTTTTAAAGAAAGCACCAATAACAGCTTGATAAGTAAACTTTAAAGCAGAGCAGTTATCTATAGTCCAAACAACAATACCATTTGTATGTGACTCAGGCAGTTCAAGAGCAAGAGGCATTCAGGAAAGTACAGGCAGTAGCCCACTGCAGTCTCCTTCAAGATAACCCTCAGCTCTCATGCTACCAAGTCATCAACAAAGAAGAAGAAGAGTTGGTTTTTATATGCAGCTTTTGTCTACCAGGAATCTCAAAGCAGCTTATACTCGCCTTCCCTATCCTCTCCCCTGTGAGGTAGGTGGGGCTGAGAGACCTCTGACAGGTTTCTAGGATTATGCTGTAGTTTATGAGATGTTTTATTGTGAACCGTCACGAGCCAGTTTGCTGAGAGTGGCGGTATAAAAATTCAATTATAAATAAAAATAAATAAATTAAAAAGGACTGCTCAGTCAGAACAGCACTATCAGTGCTGTGATGAGTCCAAGGTCAGCCAGCTTTTGGCTGCATGTGGAGGAGTTGGGACCAAGACGCACTGCCTGGCCCAAGTACTCTCCTGGTTTAGAAGCTCACTCACACCGCTCAGCAAGGATCACATTTTATTATCTTTTTATTTTTTATTAATTAGACTTTTATCCTGTCACTTCCAGACAAGCTGGCTTGTGGTGGAACACAATATCTGTACACCGCCCGTGGCGCCGTGGGCGCCACGGACTAAATAAAACAGTAAGCCCTTCTGGGGCGGGCTGTGTCCGGGATGAGGAAGGATCTGGATTGGACCCTTCCTCATGACAGACAATAGGAGGGACCAATCGGCAGGTGCAAAGCGCCTGCCGATTGGTCCCTCCGATTCCCAGCCGCAGCAACTGTGAGCCGCGCACAGCGCGGCTCGCAGTTGCTCCCGGCCTGATGCAGCGAGAGGCGCGAAGCGCCTCTCGCCGCGTCAGGCCGCCGCCCGAGGAAGTCCCTGGCAGCGGCGCGCAGGGCCGCTGGTGGGGGCTCCCTGCCCGGCGGTCTGACACGGCGAGAGGCGCGAAGCCCTGCGCGCCGCTGCCAGGGACTCCCGTTTAAAAATCTGGCTTAATCAATGGTGCAAAACGGACCTTCGCAAGACCCCGCTGGAATCGAAGATGGCCGCCAAAGGCCCGCCGAGCAGCTGACGATGCCCCGCCGCCGCTGCCTGCCCTCTAAGGTCAGCTTCCTTGCCGCACGCTGCCCTGTCCCTCCCTATCCCCCACATTCTAGCGCCCATTGTATTTTGTTTACAATGGGCTCTTTTACTAGTATAAATATAAAAGCCATAAAATATAATAAAACAGATAAAAACAACACAGATGGTGAACACATAATCCCATAATTGACCCCTAGTCTCCAATCTTCTGTTCCCGGCTGTGACAATTAGATATAAGCTGAAGTGATGGTAGGCCCCTTCCAGGGGGTCCAGATTGTACAAGGACAGGGACCCCTGGAAGGACCCACTCTTATCACTAAGGACCCACTCTTATCACTAAGTATTCGGCCAGGCCTCAACCTAAGGCCTTGTGGAAGAGCTCCATTTTGCAGGTCCTGCGGAACCCAGAGAGTTCCGACAGGGCTCTCAGCTCTTCTGGGAGCTCATTCCACCAGGCAGGGGCCAGGACCAAAAAGGCCCTGGCCCTGGCCCTGACCCTGGCCCTGGCTGAGGCCAGGTGTGCTTCCCAGGGGCCTGGGACCCTCAACAGTTTCATACCCAACAGAGCAAAGTGTCCGGTTGGGGGGCGTAAGGAGATAAGCAGTCCCTCAGCCTTGAGGCAAGGTTATCCAGGGCTACAATACGTGCATTCCTTGCCTGTGTACCTAGACATTGTGTTCCATTTAGCTATGGCAAAACTCTGCTCAGTTGATTCCTGGTTCTTGACTTTGGATTGACTCCTTGACTGTATTCCTAGTTCCTGACTTTGGCTTTGACTCTTGATATTTCTGGCTCCTGACTTCGGCATTGATGCCTATTAGTGTTCCTGGCTCCTGACTTGGGTCATTCTTTGACTCTATTCCTGGTATTTTTCTTCCATCTGGCTTTTGACTCTGCTCCCCAGCTACTCAATCATGGTATGGTTTCAGCACTCTCCCTGGCAAAATGACCCCAGCTCAGCTTTGACTCTGCTCCCTGCCCTGGTCCTGCCCTCCTTTGTAAAATGTCTCCCTCAGGTCTAGACTCCTTGAACTGGACTTGGACTCTAAGCTTTTCTTGCAATTTGGCCACGGCTTCCCAGCCGAGGGTGTAGTTAACCAGCAACTGGTGGTCAGCTCAGCAGGTGGCACACTGAGCCTGGCAGCGCAGTCCAGGGAGAACATGGGGTTGCAGCAGCAGTACAACCTAGAGCTCTGTGATCTGCCCAGCAGAGACTACACAGCCCAGGAGCCATGTTAGGCCTGTGGCAGTGTAGCCCAGGGAGAGTACAGGGGTCAAACTGGACTTGTCAGTGGCTAGAGAACAATCAAGGCTCTACACTGGGCCCAGTGGGCTTGGTGAGACAGTGGAGGGAGGAGAGGATTTCCTCCCGTGAGTCTTAAGGGCCCCCACTTGTAGATAAATAAATGGGAAATTAGTTATTGCTTCATAGTTATTGCTTCATTAGTTATTGCTTCATTAGTAAATTGGAACTAGGCTGCGAGGCCTTAGCGAGCCATTTTGCGGACAAAGTCTCGTTACTCCGCCGCGCTCTTCCCGCCACAGTTAATACAGTAAATGAACTGGAGACCCATTGGCCGCCTTTGGAGGTGACGTTCGATGGCTTCAGACGGCTCTCTTTACCCGAAGTGGACAAGTTGCTAGGTTCGGTTAGGGTGACCACTTGCCCACTTGATCCCTGTCCATCCTGGCTCCTCAAGGGAGGTGGCCAGAGGATAGGAGGCCAGCTCAGGGATATAATAAATCTCTCCCTGGATTCCGGGGAGTTCCCTGGGCAGCTGAAGGGGGCAGTGGTTCACCCTCTCCTGAAAAGATCCACGCTGGACCCTCTGGACCCAGACAGCTACCGCCCGGTGTCGCATTTGGCATTCCTGGGCAAGGTAGTTGAAAGGGCCGTGGCAGACCATCTCCTGGTATTCTTGGAAGAAACTTCAGCACTCGATCCATATCAGTCTGGCTTCCGACCTGGCCACGGGGTGGAGACGGTGTTGGTCGCCCTGTTGGATGACCTCCGTCGCCAGCTGGATAGAGGCGGGTTGGCAGTGCTGGTTCTTCTGGACCTGTCGGCCGCTTTTGACACCGTGGACCACGAACTACTGGTCCACCGCCTCGCCGAAACGGGGATACGGGGCACAGCTTTACGCTGGATACTCTCCTTTCTCCAGGACCGGACCCAGAGGGTAGCAGTGGGAGATGAGCTCTCGCGCCCCTACAGACTTCCTTGTGGAGTCCCACAGGGCGCGGTCCTCTCTCCCACATTGTTCAACGTCTTTATGCGCCCTCTGGCCCAGCTGGTGCGGAGTTTTGGGCTGGGTTGCCACCAGTACGCTGATGACACCCAGCTCTATCTCCTCATGGACGGCCGCCCGGACTCTCCCCCAGAACCATTTGCCAGATGTTTGGAAGCGGTGACAGAATGGTTCAAGCAGAGTCGCCTGAAACTCAACCCCTCCAAGACGGAGGTCCTGTGGTTGGGACATAGGGGGCGGGAACAGGAAGCGCGTTTACCCACCCTGGGAGGGACGCACCTTACCATCGCGTCCCAGGCCAGGAATTTGGGTGTGATTATTGATGCCTCCCTGACCTTGGAGGCGCAGGTCAAAAGAGTAGCGGGCCAGGCATTTTTCCAGCTTCGCCAGGCCCGACTACTAGCGCCCTACCTGTCCCCTGAACACCTAGCCATAGTGATCCATGCAACGGTCACCTCCAGAATAGATTTCTGTAACTCGCTCTACGTGGGCCTTCCCTTGTCCTTGGTCCGGAAACTCCAGCTAGTGCAAAATGCAGCTACCAGGGTCCTCACCTCACATTCAGCCAGTGCTGAGGCAGCTGCACTGGTTGCCAATTGCTGCCCGGATCCGGTTCAAGGTTTTGGTTTTAACCTTCAAGGCTTTACGCGAGTTGGGACCCACATACCTGAGGGACCGTCTATTGCCCTATGCCCCCCGCAGAGCCTTACGTTCTGCGGGAGAAAATCTGCTGGTCGTTCCCGGCCCCAGGGAAGCACGCCTGGCCTCGACCAGGGCCAGGGCCTTTTCGGTCCTGGCCCCTACCTGGTGGAATGAGCTCCCGGGAGAGCTGCGGGCCCTGCAAGATCTTCCATCATTCCGCAGGGCCTGCAAGACGGAGCTCTTCCGCCAGGTTTACGGTTGAGGCCGAGGCTAACATCTATGCCCCCCCGGGGACCCGGGACCTGGGATTGAGATTGGGGATTAGTACCATCAGTATACCCTCTCCACCTGCTTGTAGTAGGAGGGGGAGGTTGATTAGCCTATCTTGCCAGGTTAGCTTGCTAACCGATAATGTTATATTGTAATTGTTGTTGAGGGATTTTAATGGATTTTATTGGGGTTTTTAAAATGTTGTAACCCGCCACAAGCCGTAAGGGAGTGGCGGGCAATAAATCGAAAGATACTACTACTACTACTACTACTACTACTACTACTAATAATAATAATAATAATAATAATCAACAGAAAGCCATGAAGCCCCAAAGTCCATGTGTATATGATGGTGTCTGAATGGTTAGAAATAGAAATGCAGAAGCTGAATCAGAAGGTACTTTTGTTTGGGGACTTTTGCTTCCTTATAATGACACTTTCTTTAGATGATCATGTTCTTTTTACCCCTTTAAGTATCTCTTTATGCTTGCAGTCAGAACAACTGGGGAGGGGAGTTATTTAGCTATCACTTAAGAATGAAGGTGAAAGTGCTTATTAAAAATCCACCCTGAGCATCCCCTGGTTTCTTTTTAGACATTCAGTATCGTCATCATCATAATCTAAATGCAGATCACACAACAGGCATTTTGAAATCTCAATTTTTATACCCCCACCCCCTTCAGATGTAGTCTGTAAAAATTATTAAAACAATATAAAATCAATTAAGAACCTACAAACAAATGAGGGCAGAATTAAAATAGCAACAAAATTGGAGCATGATACTGCAACATTCAGTGTAAACAGATGTCTCTGGAAAGTGATCTAACAAACATTTAGCAGGCAGTGTTCCCAGATGCATATTTCAGATACGTGGTTGATCCATTGCTAATACCTCTGCATTCAACCATGTTCCTGCCACTTCCATTCATGAATTTTAAGTATGTAAATAGCATTAAAAAAATATGAGATGTGCCCCTTTAACTGTGGTGTATGGAGAATTGAAGCAGAAATAGTTCAATTTTTACAATAAGGGCAGTTCTTGCTGTCTCTTTTCTCCAATATCATGTAGAAAGTACTTTCTGCTCAACATTAAAAGGACTGCTTCTTTTCAGCAACAGTCTACCTAAATGAGAGAGGAAGGTCTTGTAGGGGGAAAAAATCTGCCTCTGAAATTGGTTGCTTAACAATGTAGATAGAATCATTGAGTTGGAAGGGACCATCCAAGCTACTCAGTCCAAACCCCTGGTCAATTCAGGATCAACCTGAAGCATACAGGAGAAGTATTATAAAGGTAAAGGTAAAGGTAAAGGTATCCCCTGTGCAAGCACCGGGTCATGTCCGACCCTAGGGGTGATGCCCTCTAGCGTTTTCATGGCAGACTTAACACGGGGTGGTTTTCCAGTGCCTTCCCCAGTCATTACCGTTGACCCCCCAGCAAGCTGGGTACTCATTTTACCGACCTCGGAAGGTTGGAAGGCTGAGTCAACCTTGAGCCGGCTGCTGGGATCGAACTCCCAGCCTCATGGGCAGAGGTTCAGACTGCATGTCTGCTGCCTTACCACTCTGCACCACAATAGGCTCATTTGTATTATAGATGCAAGTTCATACCACTTTTGTGCCCAACAAATGCAACTGCATTGTACATCTGCCTCATAAAATAGTCCACCTGAGTTTCTGCCTTATACGATAATTGTTCAAATAGTCCAAATCTCAATAAATTAATATGTGGTTGCTGCCTTTACCAGTGTGTAGAATTATATCAGGTTCTGTTTCCTCTCTTTGCACCTACTTTTTTATGCATAAATATTCTTTGATTTGTGCCTTTACTCTGAATATCCCAATGCTAGGCATCCAAATTCTATGACTATAGCTTGCATAAGCACCAGGGCTTCTAAAACACTGAATAAAAATCCAGTTCTGAAATGACAGGTGCTACTTTAATAGAAGTGAATCTGCCCCAAAGGTGCTTTTTCTAAAGAATCTTTAGGCATTGCCCAGGTGACATATATGAAGAAATCTTGTTGAAGTGGTTGATGATCCCAGACTCATTGCTAGTATAAACACTTGGCACTGAACTGGCACTCTGGATGCTTATATTCCCCAGGCCAGAGAAAGTGGCTTAATAGATGGGACATGCACAGCATAAGGGAGAAGCTTTCATTGCTATTGCCTGTGCCAGTGATCTTTGTTGCTTGGAAATTCAAATATGCTCATTAGGGTTTTTTTTCTTCTTCAGTGAAAGCTCATTGTCCGTGAATATTAAATGCTGGAACAAGCATAGACATGCATTGGCTCTTCACCAAGGAGGAGCCTAATGTCCACCATGCTTCCTCCATTTGAGTGGTATACTAAATAAATAGATGGAAAGAGATAGAATTTACTTTGTGAATGAACAATATAAAAAGAGAGAGTATATGAAGTGCCAGTTGGTTTAGAGTTGAACTTATAAAGGCATTACCACTCCTCCTAACAAATGGCAGAGCAAAATGATGCACTTTATATACATGAAATGAGTTACCGAGCAATCCTATGCAGAGCTACCCCAGTCTAAAACCAAAACTCAAAGGGGTTTCCTTATTACAGCATTGCAATACATGCACTAATAAGGAAACACATCATTGAAAAATTTGGGCAGCCTTTGGAAGAGAGCTAATGACTGAAAACTAGACATCTTTCATTAAGTGACTCTGATACTTTACAGCTCTTACTTTGGAGCTTTTATTGGCTGGTGCATATATTTTATATGCACTAAGAACTGGTGTGGGTTAAAACCAGATCTTCGAAGAAGGCCCTATAAGGTCTATTATAGTGCACAGCATAGTGCACAGCATGCTGGTTTGCAATAGCCCATGGGCTGGATATGTTTTTATTCTTATCACTGTATTTAAAAATTGTGCACAATAAAAGTAATATAATTTTAACAATGATACAGACCTTCAACCTTTGTAGGTCCTAACTGTTACCAGTTGGCTTATTACCCCAGTTTAAGTCTGACTTCAAGACTAAACTCTTCATAGGATTGCACTGCAAATGTCTGCAAACACAGGCCCCAGGACAGATCCAGATAAACTATGTCCAGAGCTTTCCCCTGATCCAGCAAGGTGGTCACTTTCTCGAAAAAAGAGATAAGATTGGGTTTTTTTGCATACCCCAAGATCATATAATTGCAGTCTTGGCTCATTCTACTAGTGCAGTAGAATTTTTTTAAAATTAGACTTGACAACATTTGTATATGCTTCATCGGGGGATACACATGTGCAAACAAACACATTTATCTCTCTCTGTTTAAGAACTAGGATCCCAATAATGAGCATTCTATAGTATGTTCTTTTAAGGGACCTATGAACAAACAGAACTGTGTATGCAATGTGTACTAGAATCCAGCTCCTGGGTTTCCCCTGTATTATCTATTTTTCTTACATGCTCAGTTATTACTTTCTTTCCAGGATGTGTTTTAAAGAAGTGTGTTGTTTAATTGTATTTATCTATTATTTTTTAGATGTTTCTATATTTATATACATAATTTGTGTGTGTGTACGTGCATGTGTGTGCACACACGTTTTTACAGATCTCTCCTGATGAAGCATAAGATATCCAGGGGTCATGAGATCTAACATAATATTTTCCCCTAATGCACCAATCTTATTTTGCCTTTTTGATTTCGGGGCACAGATATAATTCGAACCAGTGACTTTCTGGTTCATAGCTTACTCTTCCAAATGAATGCTAAACTGATTTATACTCTTAAAATAATAATAATAAAACATGATGTTTTGGGCTAAGTGCATATGCAGATACAAAAATATGGTAAATAAACCAAAGCATGTGGTAAATCAAAGTATGTGACTGCCATTTTCCATGATTATTTCCAGATCAAAACATGTCCATTTCTGCCAAGGAACAACTGACACTGAGGCGACGGACAGAAGAGAAGTGGTTGTTTCATATGTTAAGTTAGATAATTAAGTACATTTCGGTATACCAGAGGTGATGATGTGTTGGAGGGGGAATAATGATCCTGGTATTGAAAATGGATATCTGCCTGACAAAGTTATTTATTTTAAAACCTATCCACTTAAATATTATCACGTCCATCAGTCAAGTTCTCAACTGGTTCAGAGATGCTGCATCGCTAAGCAATATCTTTAGGCCAGAGCATCACAGAGTTGCTTGAATGAGCACCTCTGAACCATCATGTTCTCAGGGTAATAATTTCATAAATCTGAATTGTGAGACTTCTGCTAGAAGTGTTCTAGCACTCTAATCTATAACACAGTTGAATAGAAATGCAGCTGTGCTATGTTAATTAACTCTACACATAGCATATGGCAGTACACCCCTAGACCAACTGGCTTGGAATTCTCTGGGATGCAATTAGCTCCTAGGCATAAAAGTTAGTGAAATGGTCAAAAACACATATGTCATGACCCCTGATTGATATTACTGCAAGGCCTTAATGACAGCATTCAAAATCCACCACATTTCTTATGAGCTTCAGGTCACCAAATCTCCTTTCCTCTTCTCTAATATCTTCTTTTAGTAAAACATCTGATGAGTCAAAGATCAGGATAATTTTTATTTCTTTTCAATTTTCCACTGCCATCCAATCAGCACACAGAATTTCCACAGAAATGTCAGGTGAACAAGCTGATGGTAAACAAGTTCTCATTCATTCATTGACAACCAATATTGTTGCTTATTATATAATAGACTAGCAAGAAAGCTCATTGCTACCAGGAATGCAATGGGCGCTAGGACCCAGGGAATACCAGCAGACGCAGATCTCTCTCTCTCTCTCTCTCTCTCTCTCTCTCTCTCTCTCTCTCTCTCTCTCTCTCTCTCTCTCTTTCTCAGCAGGAGCCATAGGAGGTAATGAGGGCTCATTCCTAGCAGGGAATCAAGGCTGGTTTGCAGTTTGGGGCTCGTTTGCAGTTTGTCTCTATTTCTCTCTCTCCCTCACAGCAGGAGCCATAGCAGGTAATCAAGGGTTGTTTGTGGTTTGGGAGGGCTCTCTGTGTCTCTCTGTGTCTCTCTCAGGCATCTGAGAGCAAAGTGGCTAGTGTCCAGGGAAGGAATACGGGAGCTGTAGGGGCAGGGCCAATCAGATTGGCCCTATTCCAACTCGGACACCCTGGACCATTCCACTCCCCAGGCTGTTTCACAGATATTAAGAAGAACAACAATGGATAAGGATATATTGTGTATATATTATTAAATAATATTATTGCTTCATCATTCATTCAAACAGAACGCCTTTGGCCTGGAAAAAATATTTATTATAGGATTCTAAAAATCAGTTCAATGAGTGAACTAGACCAAAACCTCTGCTTTCTGAAAAGCTTTAGGAAGTCAGAATCAGATTGTTTTTTAACTCACCCTTCCTAAATGCTTAGGATAGGTAACAATGTCAATCAAACAGTCAACAAAATTATGAAATCATATATAAATGATTCCAGCAAAAGCTTACAGGGATATGACTAGAAACCAGGGAGATTCAAAAAGTCGTGGCAGAATATCCCAGTCTCCCAGGACACAGTGACACCAATCTCACTGAATTAAAAAGTTTGATACTATCTCCTGACGACAAAGATTGGAATCTGTCCATAAACAGATGTTAGCTAGCTCATCCTTCATGAGAGGGCTTTAGTCCCTTAAAGCTTTTGGCATGATAAAACTGTTTTGTTTTTAAAGTCGCATAGCAATTTTGTTCATTTGTACTGTAACAGACTAATCTGGCTCTCCCTTTAGAATTATTACCCTGAATTACAAAGGGTCAGAAAACTCTGGTTTAACAAATGACTGTTGGGCTTTCATAGGTTCTGCCTAGCCAAATCTTTTCCCAAGAGCATTTTCTGCAGTGTTGCCATTGACCAGTCCTATTAGCCAGGCCTGTATAGGGTTCCAGTGAGGCACCTTCCAGCAAGTCCCAGAGTTCTCCATCCTCGAACAAATGATGAGTTATGCAGCTACCATTTGCTACCTAGCTCTGGGTTGTACATCTGCTCGTTTACAACCAGCTTATCCAACTAGATACTTTCTCACTCCCACAACTACCTTCTAAGTAACCACACAATGTGATCTCTAATCATCACATAGTACAATACAGAGACACCAAAGATCTGTCTCTAGTTCTTATAAAAATAAGTATAACAATCACTGGGAATAGAGTTGCCATAGCAGGCAGTCTGGCACCCCTAACCCCTATAGGTTCAAGAGCTATTTGGAGATAAAAGTAGCCAGATTTTGCGTGATTTGAGGGGATTTGAATGGGAAAATATAAAAAATCGGAGGGCTTTAGATTTAAGGAAATGTTTTGTCTTTCTTGTTGTGTGCGTTGACCCCTCCCACTGCATGAAATGAAGGAATTAAGGAAATCCCATTCCTCATCCAGGACAAGTCTGGCAAAAGAAAATCCTCCTTAAGAAGTTCAATAACTTAATAATTTTGAACAATCTTAGTTTCAATTAATGGTCTTTTAATCTGGTTTTCTTTGAATTAGAGAATATGTTAACCTAGTCCACAGTAAATCATTTTATCTCAAGTAAGAATAGTAACTCAATAGTTTAATGCAAATAGACTAATCTCAATTAACTAAAATTGTCCACTTGGGATAGTAAATCCTGCTTTACTATATATATTTAAATGCGTAAATAAATGTAAATTAAAATTGCCTGCACTTAAAGGTTATTTAGTGTTTTATAATCTGGTTTAACTATCCCATAGAACATCTGTGGCTTTCCAGATCTATTTCAATTATCTAAACTGAGAAAAATCTCAGAAAACCACGTCAAAAAAAGAAATGTATTTTCAGACTTCAGAAGTAACTTAAATAGACACTCTGATCCTTGTGTGGAATTTGAGATTTATTGACTGAAACGAAAATAGATTTAGCCACACACATTCTAATAAATGCTAATATAAACATTACTCGTCAGACAAGACAAGGGGTGTCCTCAGTCTTATTTACAGTGCATAACTAATTTTCACTCCTTTGCTGTATTTTATCCTTCTACACTCTTCACATGTGATAATCAACTAAGCTACCTTCAGCACCTGTGACAGCAGGAAGGCTTCATGGTTCAGTAGAAATAAAATGCCTACTCAACGTACTCTTTCAAGCACATTTATATTACAGCGAGTAATAAATATTATTTAAAGCCAAGAAAGCAGTAATTTCTAGATTCTTTGCATATATGCCTTGAGACAGTTTATGAGTAAAAATGATGTTTTAAAAATAATCAAAAATTATAATGAGAGCAAAACTGCACAAAACTATCCATAAAACATCATCAGACCATCCATAAAACCACAAGCCATACAACATCTAAAAAGGTATGAATTAAACTGTCAGAATGCAACAAATATCATATGAAAGATGAGGCTAGATGAGATCTATACAAACTGATGTTACAGTATTGGGCAAGAGTTGGGATCAAATCTCCATTGTGCCACAGCATTCACTGGGTTTACTTAGATAAGTCACTGTCTCTTAGACTATCTGGCCATACATCATTGTAATGATACATTAAGGGAAAGGAACAATGATGTACATGGCCCAGACTCTTGATACAAAGAAAATCATGTTGGAGGAGGGATCATCTGTTCCATCCAGAATTTTTGAAAGAACGCTGGGATAAATTTGTAATAAATAATGCACATCATCTTTAAACCGCCTGCAGCACAGCGCACCACGGACTTAATAATCGAGTAAGGGCTGGTGGGGAGGAGTTAGGGCAGGCTCTGTCCAGGATAAAAACTCAGAGGAGCGAATCAGGAGCCGCAAAGTGGCTCCTGATTCGCTCCTCCGAGTGGCAATCCAGGACCAAGTGTCCAATTGGGAGGCGCGCTTGGACACTTGGCCCGTCTCAAGGACAGGCTGCCACTAAGTCCACACTGCTCCCGACCCGCCATCCTTGCCGGATGGCTGCTGGGCAGGAGCCTTGCCCCACAGCCCAGGACTTCGGGGAAAAACCTTCCACTCCACCCACCACGTGCCCTACCCCACCTAAGGAGCTCCACCCGCCACCCCAGCCCTTCCCACCCACACCCTGAGCATCCGGACCCGCCCGCCATCCACTACGGACATCCCCGGCACCCCACGGCTGTGCCCTTACCACCCCGACCCCCCACTTCCCACCAGCTGCTTGCCCACCTTTCCCCGACATTCCCCGCTGCCCCGCTTGCCAACGACTTCACCGCCGCCACGACTCATGCCTGGCTGCCGCCATGAAGATGAGGGCGCCCCCACTGAGCCACTCAGCCACCACCGGTGCACCTCGCCCGCCACCCCCAGGACCGCGCCTGGCCCGCTGCCGCGTCGCACCACATGCCTGCCCGCCTCACAGCCGCCCATGATCCACCGGCCACTCGCGACCCGCAATTGGAGGCAGAAGGTAGGCCCACTAAGAAAACTCGACCCCCTCGGAGCCTTCCCCAGTCCATTGGGGGGGGAGAGAGCCTCCTGTGACCTCGACGACCCGCACCACGCCGATCATGGCCACTGAGAAGCCTTCGGGAGTCGCCGGGGGGAGGGACAGGCCATCTAGCGCCCATTTTATTCACATATAAAATGGGCTTTTTATCTGGTCATCAATAAAGACTACAAGTCCTTTACTGAGGTGTGCAACCTCTTTGATAACCCATTGGTTTTTGTAATCCTAGGTAAGCAACAAAATCAGAAGGATAGTTAGGATCCCGTATGGCCCATTTTATTTTATTTTTATTTTATTTTATTTATTTAGATTTATATACCGCCCTCCCCGAAGGCTCAGGTTAGGGTTAGGGTTAGGGTTAGGGTTAGGGTTTAGACATCACAAGTCATGCTTAACTATGGTTAGTGTGATGTTCTGAATGCTGGCCACTCCATTAATTATAATTACCTCTGTCTACCCAACCCAGTGCCTGAAACCAGGACCTACTGTCAATTTATTAATCACAGTATTGTGGCGCAGAGTGGTAAGGCAGCAGTAATGCAGTCTGAAAGCTTTACCCATGAGGCTGGGAGTTCAATCCCAGCAGCCGGCTCAAGGTTGACTCAGCCTTCCATCCTTCCGAGGTCGGTAAAATGAGTACCCAGCTTGCTGGGGGGTAAACGGTAATGACTGGGGAAGGCACTGGCAAACTACCCCGTATTGAGTCTGCCATGAAAACACTGGAGGGTGTCACCCTAAGGGTCAGACATGACCCAGTGCTTGCACAGGGGATATCTTTACCTTTACCTTTATTTATAATTTTGTGTGGTACCTAATTGTAGAAATCCTGTGTTAATTTAATTAATTCTACTCTGGTAAAACCCTTCCAAGCTATATCTAAATCAACCCACGGTTGGGCTTTCTGGATCACAAGAAGGGCTGGATTAGGAGAAATTGAGGCATTAAACTAGTTATATAGGGCTATCCAAAGGTGATATATTCAGAATCCTACTGAAGTGTGTTTAGCAGGGTTTATTCCCATTAAATATTATTTGAATTGCAATGTTAATCATTTTTAGTTACTGTGTTTAGAGGCTGTGACCTGGATAGATCTTGGAAGCTTTAGAAGGCTTGGTTCTGTTAAGTATTTGGATGAGAGACCAGAAGAAGAAGAAGCCTAAGGTTATTTTGCAGAGGCAGGCAATGGCAAACCACTTCTGAATGTCTCTTGCTGCTGTCCGCCAAAGTATTTGCTCAAAGTTTTTATTAAAAATTGGATTATAAATACACCACAGGCTTCCAAGAGTGTCCCTTTTACTCCAAGGCAAATTAACCCGGCAAAAAATGTCATACCTTTTGAGTAAAGGGGAAATGAAATAATATATTATCTACATATTCCTAAAAGCATGCTGATGATATGAATCTCTACCCATAGCAATTTGGCACCATGGATAGAGTTAGATATTTGCATAAATAAATATTATATTAGGGGTTTTATTCCTGAGATTTCCTAAAACCTAGGCAGCAAGCTAAAGTAGATGACTACAGATTGGACTACAGTAATTTAGTCTTTGAGCATCTAAACCTGTGAGTTAGTTATCAATCATACAGTCATTTTCTGAGTTAACTTGAATGGGAGGAGAGATTAAAGTGCTTTTGAAGGCAATGAGAACCAAAATGGGATTCTCTCTAATCTGTCCTGCTATGGGGTGATTATACGGGAAGGACATTTCCATGGAAAGTTCTCACCTCATTAGTGGCCCATAATTGACTTTCCCATGTTATAGCCAGTCCCACCCTAGCTTGTGAATTAAAAATTGTCATTGCCATTCTTCATCCTTTCTCTTTTTCTCTCATTCTTTCTTTCCCATCTCTCCTAATGTACTGTCTCAAGTCTCCTTTCCAGAGGGGTGATTACTTACTTTTTACTTTCTTTGGTTAATCTGCATTCTTTACTTAATGACTGTATTAGTTTTCTAATCCTGTTTGTCACTTCAAGAGTAGTTAAGAGATCTCAACTTAATTCTGAGGCAGCTTTAATTCTTTGTCTAATACACTGATATATATTTTTGTGGCAGAATCTTCTGTTTGAGGGTCTTAGACTGATTATGCACAGGGAGGGAAGGCCTGGCTGGCGCTTGCATGGCAGTGGGGCTAATCCCTGCTTATGCATGACATCAGCGTCGGCTAGGCCCCCTCCCATCTCTGGGCCGTTTTAGGGCCTCTGATGGTCTGCAGCAAGGGAATGCTGATTTTCCAACATTCCCTGTTTTGCCACAGTCACCATTGGTGGCCCATGCTACAGGGGCCAGGAGGGGACTGAAAATGCCTCAATCGGCTCTGCAGTGTTTCGTAGTACGGTAGGGTTGAATGGGGTGGGTTTTTCTTGTTATTTTGCAGGAAAATGGAATTGCATTTTCATGCAATTCCACTATCCTGCAAAAAAACAAAAATCCGCTGCCCACCTGCACAGTGGAACCTTTCCACCATGGCTGCGTTTCCTGGACCATTTATGCACTGGGAACTTCACTGCCCCAGCTGCCATACCAAAGGTCAAATCGGGGGCAGATGAGGCGCACTGGGCCAAATGCTCCCCCGTGTGGGTGCAGGAATAGGTAGGGCAACCTGCCATGACTAAAACTCTAGCCGGCAGCCTGGCATGAATCCTCCAGTGCATAAATGGTACTGGGGAGACACATTTTGGCAGCAGAGCTGCTCCATTGCCAAAATGTGTTCCCCGCAGAAACACAGAAAGCAGTGGACCTGCTCCACCACCACGCATCAGCAATGTCTTAGCCAATGTCTTAGTGAAGTTGGATGTCTAAATAAAGTTAGCCTGGCAAAAGGTACTTATGAACCCACTGCATCTTTCCTTCTTTCTTGAAATTTAGAGACTTTGTCAGGTGCTGCTTTCCCCACATAAACCACATTAAAAAGGAATTCTGGTTTCTTTGCATTCTCCCATCACCACAATGTAATGTAACATATGGGTGTTCATTCAAGAAACAGCCAATTTTTTGCTGAAATAGAGTTGAAGCATGTTGGTTTGCACAGGTTACCTAAAGTCATTTCCTGCCTGTGTTCTCAGTCCAGGTTTTTCTTTCTTTTTATTTATTTTAAAAATTACAAAAAGGATATTAAGTGATTACATGTACTGACAAATCCCTCCAGCCTTCTCCCTCTCAAGGTTTGAGTAACTTCTTAGAAGATCACTTGCAAAGGTAATCCATGTAGAAATGTCATTGTTCTTGGTATTCTTCAGGTGGTTTTCTATGGACTATTGAGGTAAGTTTTGCCATTTTCGATAACTCAGCCAATTTATCCAGCCATAACGAAATAGTAGGTGTTTCCATGGATTTCCATGTCTTAGCCAATGTTAACCTTGCTGCCATTGTAGCATAGAAAAAGAAAGTTCTGGCTTGAGAAGGTATTCCTTCGGGACAGATACTTAACAACATAAATTAAGGTCTCAAAGGAAACTTAATTTCAAACTTCTAATACATCATGAACTTTTGCCCAGAATTTAGTAACTTTTTCACAACTCCACCACATCTGAAAGAAAGATCTCACTTTTTCTTTACATTTCCAGCAACCATCGTTATTTATTTTAAAACATATCCAAAGCTCCAAAGTAAGAGCTGTAAAGTATCAGAGTTATATACCATCTATAAAATAGCTTATACCAATTTTCTCTCAAGATTTGACTATTCATTAATTTAGGGATCTTAACCCATATGCATTCTCAATCTTGCATAGTAATATTAGTTTCCACATTCTGCATCCACATAATCATACATATCTTAACCTGTTCTGTTTCTGTTTCATATCTCAACAACAATTTATAAATTTGGCCTTGTAAATGTGGGTTAGTTTGAAGTAAATATTCTCAAATTCTGGTGGTGGCACTTCCAAATCCACTTTCATAGTGAATTCAGATTTAAACCTAGAAAACAATTGATTATGTTAAATCCATTGTATTTCCACTCCCTCTTTTTCTAATGCTTGAATATACTTGAATTCTCGTGTCTTGGTTAACAAGGTTCTGTATTTTAAACAGGTAAGCCTTTTTGCTGTGTTCTTGTGAAGTAAGCTTCTACTGGGGACTTGATCAGGGACGGTAAAGAGGAGAGTCTACTTTTCTGTTCCATATTTTCAGCAGTCCAGAAGACCATTCATTAAGATTTTTTTCCTTTTTTTTAAAGCCCAGGTTTTTTGGCTCTTGCTGGCCACGTGCCATTTCATTTCACTCTTCTGCTTCAAGGTGATAATTCTTAGTGTGGGAAGAACTGATAAAAACAGAAGGACTGTATCACACTTCTTTGGTAGCCTTGGGAAGAGTTGTAGATAGACCTTGATCATTTCATTCACATGGGCAGTTCAGAAGGTCTTTCCTGCATCATACATATCTGTGTTTGTACCCTAGTCAGATCCTGTCTTCAGCATCCAAGTAACTGCTAGGAAATTGCCTCCAGATCACTTACATAATGTCTGAACGATTTACTCTACCATCTGTAGAAGTTTGCCGGTTAATTGGGCAGTGATTGCAATGAGAAGTGGGGAATTCCTCTCTTAATCCTGAATAGAGTCTCTGTATGCCATGACACAAGCTGATCAGTCCCTTCATTATGATTCTATTCCAATTTAGTCTGCTTCCTCCAGTTCTTGGCAACAGCTGCCGATGGGCCACTTATCACATCTGCTAACATTGCTCTACTTTTTTTTAAATCCAAGTGCAGTTTTAGCTCATCTAATCTCTGAGTGATTTCAGGCTTCTTCTTCTAGAACAGTTGGCTGTCTACTCCTTCCCTTTTTATGTCCTGGAGTTATTGAGTCCAAGACCCTGGCCTTGAGAGCCCTCCAGTTAGATTCACTTATAAGCTCAGCATGGCTGGAGACAACTACACATATTCATTTATGAAGACTCTGGCTCATACGAATGACTAGCTAGCTAGATGTTGCCATGTTGCTAGATATCTGGTGTGTAGTGGAACACCAAAACCTCTCAACTTAACACCAAGCCAGGGAAGTGCTTTTGGAAACTGGTGAGAAAGGTAACAGAAAGATTTGCAAGCCGTTAAATGGTTGCTAACATATTTGTTTTCCACTCCCCCCCAAAAAACACCTTCAACCCTTCCCAACTTGATCAGGGGTACCAGCTGCAAACTGTCTGTATTGTTAACTCAAGAACAATTAATGAATCTCAGAAAATCTCATGTTTATTCATATGCTTTTGACTCATCCTGAGCTATGTGTTTCAATGACGCCACTGACTCATTTATTAAAAACTTTGTTTTTTCTTTCCAGCTGCACTTGCTGTTTCTCACACCAGCAGGGGTGCAAAGCAGTGAAATGAACATGTGTTTTACAAAGGACTAGTTTAAACATTACATTTTTGCAGGTATGTATTAGAATTTCTGCATAAACAAGGGACTGAAAAAGGCTCAATCCAATGCAATAAAATTGTGATCGAATTCAATCAAATGAAATATAATTGTGATCAAGTTCCACTAAAAGCAATAGGGGATGTGTGTGAATGGGACACCAGGATGGCTTCCTCAAGGCTTCTCCTAGAGTTTTTTTCCTGACACTTCCATCAGAAGTGGATCATCAGGAACTAGAAGTGACATTAAAGAATAGAATACATGCTGATGTTGTAACCAGGATGCAAGGAGTATAAAAAATGAGTGATTCTCTTTGGCTCTGGAGAAAACAGCCAAGAAAAGCCCAGAGAGGAGAGTCTTGTAGCCCAAAACCTCAGAGGAATACAAAGATCTAGTGGACAAACGATACATAAAAGCCCATGTTGTTATTATTTACAAAATATATATCCAGCCTTTCTTCTGTTACAAGGGTCACTGAGGCAGCTAACAATCTGAAAGATACAGGATTTCATTGGGATTAAACTTTATTTTATTAGCCTGCATCAACTTCAAAACTGCCTCCAAGCCTCTGTTCAGGGTTTTTATAGCCTCCCTGGTATCAGTTGGAAATGCAATACAGAGTGTCATTCACATATTGGTGACAACCTAGGCCAAATAACCAGATGACTTAACCCAGTGGTTTCATGTGGGCTTTATTAAAGAACATAGGAAACAAGATGGTATCTTGTGAGACACAATAGGCCAAATATGAAGAGACTAAACAACTGTCCCTCAGCACCATATTCTGAAGCCTACCGTCCAGGTAGAATCAGAACCATTACAGAATGGTGGCTCCCAATTCTAGTTCAGATAGGCAGTCCAAAAAGATACTGTAATTGATGGTATCAAAAGCTGCTGATAGGTCCAGGAGAGTTAACAGAGCCACCCTCCCTCTCTCCATCTCCCAGTGCAAGTCATCCAACAGATGATCAAAGGCATTTTATTCCCATAACCAGACCTGAAGCCAAATTGGAATGGATCTAAACAGTTTGTTTTATTGAGAAGGACTTGCAATTGTATAGAAACCACTAATTGATTAATTTTACACAAAACTGGAACATTCAAGACTGGTTGATAATTATAAAAATCCCCTCCGTCAAAGGTATACTTCATTAGAAGTGGATGCACCACAGTCTTTCAAGGCTGGGGTGACCAAACCCTTTCTTAAGGAAACACTAACCACCTCTTGAACCCAGTCAGCTACCACCCCCAGTGGTAGCACTGCACTGTGATTGGTGAATGTTGGCAGGATTGCTGTGCTCTCTGATATCATTATGCATTGTGTCACTTATTTCTCCTCTGCAGAACCACCATAGGATATTGACTAGAGGCTCTCCCATACTGCTAGTACACCGATCTTAGGATAGGGTTGCCTTTTACTGCTGTGGACCAGCATATACACTGACCTTGCCTTTTGTACTAATACTCTGGATCTGTGTACCCTATGTTAGCTAAGAATCCAAATGAACTTTATAAACTTCAGTTAATTAACACTCCTGTGAGCTGTAGGTATTATTATCCCAGCACTGACAGTGACTAAAGAATGAAAGGCAAATTCTGCTGCCTAAGGCTGCTCTGCAAATCAGTACAAACAGGGGGAAGATGCCTTGGCAGCTCTGCTTGCTGGTTACACTCTGTTAAAAGTCCCTCTGGGGAATTTTAGAACTGTGCCCTGAGTAACCAAAATCTTTCAACCAGGAAGTTCAAAAACCCTGGAACAAATCATTCCTAGATGTAAGCAAGTATAATCCTGTGGAAAATTGTACATGTTTCCCACATCACTTCAGCCACACTGCTTTATGACACAGAATCAGACATGAGACGGTAGGATAGATTGATGCATTCAAAACCCACTTATACTGATGGTACATATTGCATTCACTAACCCATGGCAGCCTACTTAGAGTGGGTATGCTACCCTGTGGCTCTTTTGACTTCACTATGTGGCTTGTGACTATATTATCTTCGCAGACAAAGCTTAGAAGCACTGAGGATAGAAAGGAAGCAGAGGATTAGTGCTAATTTATGTTTTCAGGGTGGCCACCCTGGGTCCTTGTTGACTACACAAAATCCAGGATTCATAACTATATCCCAGTTTAGAATCCCAGTTTCTGTCAAGCAAACAAACTCTAATTCACTGAGACATCTTCATTTTGACATCTGAAATTTAGTCCAGGGAGCATTCAATTACATGCTAAGGAGAAAGCCGGTAAATGGAGTGTGAGGAGTACATGAGCAAAGCAACAAACTGTACACCGCTTATCATAACATCTAAATCTTTCTTTCTTTCTTTCTTTCTTTCTTTCTTTCTTTCTTTCTTTCTTTCTTTCTTTCTTTCTTTCTTTCTTTCTTTCTTTCTTTCTTTCTTTTCCAGCTTCTATACTGTCAGTCCCAAAAAGGCTCATGGCGGTTCACACAAATATAGAGCCCCATAATGACAATATTAAAATCCACAACTAATCCCCTTGATGGGGAAGAAATGGAGGTAGTGACAGATTTTATTTTCCTGGGCTCCAAGATTACTGCAGAATGGGACTGCAGCAAAGAAATTAAAAAATGCTTGCTCCTGGGGAGGAAAGCTATGACAAATCTAGACAGCATCCTAAAAAGCAGAGACGTCACCCTGCCAACAAAAGTGCATGTAGTCAAGGCTTTGGTCTTCCCAGTTGCAATGTATGGCTATGAAAGTTGGACCATAAGGAAGGCTGAGCGTCAAAGAATTGAGGCTTTTGAACTCTCGTGCTGGAGAAGACTCTTGCGAGTCCTTTGGACTGCAAGGCGAACAAACTGGTCAGTCTTAGAGGAGATCAGCCCTGAGTGCTCCTTAGAAGGCCAGATCCTGAAGATGAAACTCAAATACTTTGGCCACCTCATGAGAAGGAAGGACTCTTTGGAGAAGAGCCTAATGCTGGGAGCGATCAAGGGCAAAAGAAGAAGGGGACGACAGAGAATGGGGTGGCTGGATGGTGTAACTGAAACAGTCAGTGCGAGCTTAAATGGACTCCAGGGAATGGTAGAGGACAGGAAGGCCTGGAGGATTACTGTCCATGGGGTCACAATGGGTAGGACACGACTTCGCAACTAACAACAATAACAACAACCCCCTTGATGTCAAAACTCGCTTCCATTCCTGGCTCACAGATTGTCTGGAAGTGAGCCTCAGGGGAGATCTTCTCCTGAGAAGTGACCTATGTGAGGGGTCCCTGATCTTCCTTGCCCTGAACTCAACCAATACCATGGCAGAAGAGCTCCATTTTGCAGGCCCTGTGGAACTATGAAAGCTCTGACAGGGCCCGCAGCAATCCCAGGAGCTCATTCTACCAGGTAGGGGCCAGGATCGAAAAGGTCCTGGTCCTGGTTGATGCCAAGCAGACCTCCCTCAGTCTGGGGATCTGCAGTTAAGTACTTTGGATTAATCAAGGCATTGTTATAGAGATCCCCATCAGGGGACGTTTAACAATTTCCTGGGGTTTTGATGAGCAGGGGGTTGGACTGTATGCCCCCTTCCAACTCTATGATTCTATGAATGTATAACACATCTTCTTGCATGCCTCCTGAGATGTAAATAGATATGGACATGATGTTCATAGTCCTGTCTCAGGGAGTGTGCCAGAAGAGGGAGGGAGGGAGGAAGGAAGGAAGGTGGCCACTGGAGGCAGAGGCTGGGGTGCCGGCCATGAGGGATGGAGGGAGGTGGCCAGTGGAGGCAGAAGCCTCTGGGGGCTGAGGTGGAGGCCATGCAACTGGCCAAAGCTGCAGAACTGCCCCAGAGAGAGAGAGGAGGGAAGGGGGATATGTATCAAATTGTTCCAGAGAAGGTATGCATTGCACATACCTTGTGAGAGCCTGGGTGTCGCTACTTTTTTTCCCTGTCTGCTTCTCAGCAAAACTACCTCAGGAGGCTTGAAAATGTACTCATTGATTTTGGAACGTGGGGGCCTTCTAGTCATGTGCAGCAACCCCGTCCCCCCATCTGT
This sequence comes from Paroedura picta, assembly GCF_049243985.1. NCBI lineage: Eukaryota > Metazoa > Chordata > Lepidosauria > Squamata > Gekkonidae > Paroedura > Paroedura picta. The sequence goes on from NC_135372.1 coordinate 106,378,007, forward strand.
ACTTTGACCCTTAAGAACAGCAATATGCTAAGTAGGGATGCCAGTCCCCAGGTGGGACCAGGGGATCCCCTACTTTACAGCTTTTCTCCAGGTGACAGCTCCCCTGGGGGAAATGGCTGCTTTGTAGGGTAGACTCCATTGAGGTCCCTCCCCTTCCCAAATCCTATCTATTCCCAGCTCCAGCCTCAAAGTCTCCGGGTATTTCCCTACCCAGAGCTGGCAACTGTATTTCTAAATTATTGTATGAATGATAGCAGAGATTTTTAAAAAGTCATCCAGGGTGATACATCTCTCCCTGTCACATTTCAATCAGACTCCAGGCTAGTTTTTAGGATACAGACAATATTGTTTACCTAAAAATGATGGATAGAGGCAACACCTCTTTGTCAATCTTATTAGCAGATAGCCATATTGGATACTGTGGACCTTTCTGTTTTGGTTCATTGTTTGAAGAGTAGAAAAGGTATAAAAGGAGTGAATTTTTTCCCCAATTGACACTAAGCGTTGTCACAGAACAGACAGAGAGTTATTTGGGAGTTGACCTGTGAGGTGCCTCAGGGTTCTGTCCTTTCGTCTATGTTTTTAAATATGTATGTTAGGCCAATTAATGAGGTCTAAAAGTGATTTTTCCCAATTAGATCTGGCATAAAGATTAATTCCTCTTAGCTGATCTGGTCATGCTGACCATGCTGTTGTAACCTTGAGCCTGGATAATTGTCCTGTGCTTTGTGTAACACTAACTTTAAAGGCAACTGAGAAATTAATTCACAGTATAGTGGCTTATTGTTGTGAAACCTCTGGGGGCTGGGGCAGAGATCATGCAGCTGGCTATTGATATGCTTTTGGGTTCAACTGGAGATGCTACCATTGACTTTGAGAGACCTTCATGGCCGGAGACCCTTGTACCTGAAGAACAATTTACCTGTACACCAACTTTGTTCTTTATTCCAGCTTTTTACCATTCCCTCTCAGAGAGAAGTTTGGTCTCTCGCAGGGTTTTTTCACTGGTCCTCATGGTACTCAGGGCCAAACTATATGTTTCATTTCCTTCCTAGTTGGATATTTGTTTTGGACAGTGCAAAGACAGGCAAATCACTCAAACCCTGAGAAAATAGCATGAGGAGAAAGACAGCAGTCCCTCCAACTGAAAAACAGCTGAGCAACAGGGAGCATCTTACACTCCCTTCCACTCAGTTGTTTTGGGCTGTCTTGTACAGACTTTTTAAATGTTAAGGACTGTCTTGTGCAGTCAGACTGTACAAGTCACTCTGCTGCGGCTTTTGTGGGGAACAGAAACCAGGGGTTTAAAAGGACTCTTTTCACCTCCATCCATGAACTGCCACAAACTGATTTAAAAGTCGGTTCAAGAATGAACAGGGCAAAGTCATTTTGAATTTTGCTTCATGTTTTGGTTTGTGCCTCTGTCCCACATGTGCTAGTATGGTGTAGTATTTAGACTGTCAGACAAGGACCTGGAATACCTGGGGCTGAATCCCTGCTCTGTTATGAAAGCCCACCAGGTGATCTTTGGCCAGTCACAGTCTCTTATCCTAATGACTGAGGTTGCTATTGCAATGGTCAAGACAATGAAAAGAGAATCACCTCAAAAACTGCTTTGGGTCCCTGATAAGGGAGAGAGATGAGCGTATAAATAATAAAATAAAAAATAATAAGCATATACTGAACTGTGTTGCTATAGAAACCATGGTTCATGTAGCTTCATCCAAGAAAAAGAAGAAACCACTTGCTACATCTCTAGCTGTGGCAGTTTTTAGGGGTTATGGCAAGACACTAAGGACAAGTGCTGTCAACACTATGGCTAAGTCTTTATCTTTTTCTGTATAACCATAGCAATTTTGATGCAAAGGGCAAAGGCACAGGCAGCTCTTCTGGAGACCACAGAGGAGACTGCAGACAAATTAGTTGTTGCCCAATAGTTAATCTAAAGAAGAATTAAAAAGACTAAAAAGATAATGGATTGGGTAGGGGAAAGGGTGGAAGAGAGGATGTTCTAAGTGGCTCCTAACTTGGCTAATGTACTATCATGATATGCATTAAAGCAGACAAAAGAGCTTTTCTCTGTCAACACTTTTTGGCAGGTAATTGAAAGGAACCCACTTCACTGGGGCTACAGTTTGTTAAGTAATGCAGCTCATATTCTTGGAAAAGCATCCAAAGTACAATAATACCCAACCAGGAAGAAGTATAAAGTGTTTGAAATGTCTTTGTTGTGCAGTGAAGCATATGCTATGTCTACTGCGGAAACACATCCAAGTTCAAAATGTAGGGCACGGAAAGGAGCCTGTTGGCAGGAAATCCAGTCTGTATACTGGACTCCCTGAAGATTGGGGTCTTAGTAAGAGGATGGCTGTGAAATGAATGTGGCATACCCGTCAGGGGCTCATAGCCAGGCAACCAGAGTAGTCAAATGCTATGTCTACTGTGGAAACAGATCCAGTCAAATGAGGTGGGTGCCCGTTGGCCCAATTCAGGTTGCTTCCCAGGGTAGGAACTCCAGGTGGCAAGGGGCCTGGTCTCCCGGGTGGGAAAGGTGTGGGTTCCAGGGTCCCATGAGGCCCTCGGTCGGAGCAGCCAAATGGCTGTGGGAATCAGGCTTCTTTTCATGTGCCATGTCAACCCTCCTGGTGATCAGACAGGCAGAAAAGGGCATTATGAGGAACATACTGCAAAAAACATAAAGATCAACAATATATATTTTTTGTCAAATTCATTATAAACAGAAAAACAGTCAGGGAGGCAGTGGAACCCTTGGGTGTGAAAATATCACTAAAGGCTGATAGGAAAGTGGCAGAGAAGCTGAATGAATTTTTTGTCTCTGAAGACGGGAGGTGCTTGACCACTACAGAGCCATCACCTCCAGGAGGGGTGTTGAAAGGCCAGAGTCAGTGAGGTAATGAGAGGACATCCAGTGACTGATGGACAAATTAAAAATTGACAAAGCACCAGGCCTAGGTGTTTTGAAAGAACTTGAATGTGAACTTATGGATCCCCTGAAAAAATATGCAGTAGCTCTAAAATCTACCTCCATTCCCAAGGACTGGAAGGTAGCTAATATAACAGCTATCTTTAAAAAAAAAGGGTTCCAGAGGAGATCCAGGAAATGACAGGCTGATCAGTCTAACATTGATACCAGGTAAGTTGGTTCAATACATTATTGAAGATAAAAATTAGTAGGCACGTTAATGGACAGAAGCTACTGAGGAAACATATTGTCTCACTAACCATTTAGAGTTATTTGAGAAGGTGAACACACACGGACAATGCTATATGTTGCTTACCTAGACTTACAGAAGGCTTTTGATAACTTTCCTCATCAAAAACTCTGCAGGACAATCCTCAGGAAATAGAAAGTCAGTATGAATGGGCAGTTTTCATCGTGGAAGGTAATAAGCAGTGGGGTATTGCAGGGTTCAGTACTTGGTTATTAATGATTTGGGGAGTAAGCAGTAAAGTGAGTAAGTTTGCAGATGCCACTAAAGTTGTTCAGGGTAGTGAGAACCAGAGAGGACAGTGAGGTGCACCAGAGGGAACTGTCAAGGCTGGGTGAGTGAGCATCAACATGGCAACAGTGTGGGGAAGTGCAAAGGAATACACTTGGAGCAAAAAATCCTCATCCGCATTGATGGGGTCTGAACTGACGGTAACTGACCAGGAGAAAGATCTTGGAGTGATGGTAGATAAATCACTGAAAATGTTGACTCTACGTGTGACTGCAATTTTAAAAAGCAAATGCTATTCTGGGGATTGTTATCTATGTAGGGTGCAGCCTATATAATTAAATGGGGCAATGCCTCAAAGTACAAAAACCAGGGAGTACTATATCAATGTGCATGTTGGCATATCCTGTAACTATCACAGTGGCACAGGATGAGATAAAGACACTGTGATTTTTTTAAAAAATACCAAGCCACTTTTCAATTTAGCTGAACAAATCAAGAGGGAAGGGCTGATTTTTTCATAGCGGTGGGTGAAATAAAGAAAGCAAGATTTAGGTCATATATAATTTTGGTGGCCCTTGGGGAACCATCTATAGGCAAAACTATATTATGTTCTGCTTGTCAATCAGAAATATCTCATCTGCATGGAAGGCTGAACAGGGCCCAGATTTCAGATTGTTTGTGACACACTCTTCCTACTTCTAGGATTGCCTGAAGAGCCTGATGGAGGCTTACATTTATTAACAGGTGTATACCAGGGAAACAGTCAGATGATACAGCTGTTTTTGTTATAGAATTGCAGGCTGGAGAAACTGTATCTGGTGAATCTCACACAGAATGTGAAAAGTTGTGGGACCATGTTTGAGGAAGGTGCAGAAGATCTAGGAAAGGCAAAGGTACTAGCCACCCTTTCCTCTGTGTGAGAAAATTGAGGGAAATGCCAAGGTCAAGGAGATCATCAGAGGACACATTGAGTTGCATCTTACCACTCCATTCAGCTAAGTGCAAAGCTTTCCCTTATTAGAAGCAGCATACTTCTGGAAGAAGGGTCCTTCTGCTGCCTTTACATTGTGGAATGGTAGGTACCAAATCAGTATTCCTAAAATTTTTAATAGAGTGATTGTGAATGCTCTGAGAACAGCTGTTACCTGCGTGGTGGATGCAGGTATGAGCCCCAGTACACCTCTCAATAGCTTGCAATGAGAACCATGAGTGATATGGTGACCCAAACTGAGTCTAAAAGTCTTGCCAGTGTAAATAACTGATAAGAGGCCCTTGAGAAAATGGCTTATGGATAATCATCATGATGTTATATTTACAATGCAGCCTCTGAATATGGGACAGTATATTGTCAAACACATTTCAAAGAAGGGTAGTTTAGGTTTCATCAAGATTGCCTTGATATAGAAAGATGTATTAGAAATGTTGCACAGATAATCCACTCTTTCCCATCGCATAACAGTCTGTTTCAAAGTGGACCTTGAATGGGCGGTGTATTCAGTCTGGAATGTATTAACATGGTATAAGACACTGGCACCCCATGGCACCCCCATCAGGCAAGATCTGTGAACTAACTTTGCTAATGAACTATCTCTATTTGCTCTGACCATATTTGCCTTTCTTTCCTGCAATATACTTACTTATAAAAGAGTTTGGATCATTGTAGTTTGGTCTTCCCACCAGTGTCCTCCCTGAAAAGTCATAAATCTCCCCTTACAGAGTGTTGAAAGGCCCCTTTATGGTTGTAATATAATAAATACAAAAAGATAAACCACCACAAATACAAGAAGGGCTGGAGATGATGCATCCCCAAGGAAATGGTGTTTGATTTTCATACTGAATGCAAGCATATATGAGGTGTAGGGAACTGTGCCTCATGCAGATAATGCATCCTTTGAGGCAGACATGAAAAACAGCAATGACTAATCTCTGAAGTTACTGAATTCAAGCTTAACTGGTTTCCCTGATGGGTAACAGGTTGAAATTTGAAGCCAAAGCAGCCATAAATGGATGTGGCAATTGCCATAAGAAAAGGAAGAAAGCCAACCATTGTTGAACAGGATCAAAATGGCAAAGGTAGAAATGGTTTAGCAAAAACAAAACAAAACAAACAAAAAAAACCCTGCCCTTTGATCCCCCCTTCAAATTGCAGCCTCCAGGAGGTATGTGCAGTCAAACCCCCTAATGTAAGTTAAAGTGATCCCAGAATCTCTTGTGTGTGCAATTTTGCCATAGGGAAATAGAAACTCACATGCCCTTGTGGGCCGAGAGTGTGGATGGCAGTTCATCTGATTCCTGAATATGCAGAACGGAGATGGCCCTGTGTTCCTGCCAAGCATGGAGCCATAGGGCATTATGTATCTATTAGTTGTGCCCACCGTCCCATAGATGATGTTTTCTTGCACAACACCTTCCTGTCCCTGCCCGGGAACAGGTTGGAATCTCCATTGCTATGGAAGCTTGCTGGGTGACCTTGAGCCAATCACACAGCCTAATCTACCTCACAGGGCTGTTGTGAGAATAAATAAGATACAGGTAATGAAGAAGAAGAAAAATGGACTAAATAAATAAATACATTTTAATTATTCATTAAGTGAATGATTTTCTCCCATCAAGAGAATGTGATGGAGTCTCGTGCGTAAAGGACACAACATCTCTCCCTCCTGGAATAGAACAGACAGTTGCAGCCAAAAAGATATGGAAGCCCAACAATGGATTATATACCTAAACCAAATAGCCACAATGGCAAATGGAGCTGAATCAAGTTATTTTAAAAAGAACAACAACAAATGTTTATTATTATATTTATATTTATAAACTGCCCCTCCCTATTAAGCCATATCCCTGGTTGATCTGTCTGAATTTGAATCTAATGGCAAAAGTGATGATTATAATTTTGACAGAAAAAAGTGAGGATCCAGTGGTACCTTTAAGACCAACAAAGTTTTATTCAAAGTACAAGCTTTTGTGTGCAGGCACACTTCTTCAAACAAATCCACATGAAAGAGTATACCTTGAATAAAACTTTGTTGGTCTTAAAGGTGCCACTGGACTCTCACTTAGTTCTACTGCTTCAGACGAACAGGGTGACCGACTTAAATCTTTAATTTCCAGAGTCAACATTTGGGTAGGATACTCATCCAAAATTAGGAGAAAAGAAAACAACTAATTCTCCAGGCAGTATGTCTGGAATTATCCAAGGTCTTATGAAGCTCATCAGTTGTTTGGATGCTCAAAAGTCTCTTTTTATCTTTTAAATACCTTTAGGATGCTTGTGACAGTTTTCTTTGACAATGAGCCCAGTAGTTTGTTTTTCCATTGCTCTAGGAAAAGTACATCTTAAGTGTTTGGAAGGAGAAAAATAGAATGGGTTGGTCACTGAAACCATTAGTGCTTTTTTAGTTTTCAGTTATGTACAGAGCTAGAGAAAATTTCCCTGGGAAACTCTGAAAGGGGAGCTGGTTTCTTGTGCATTTAACAAACCATAGGTGATATCCCTCTATCTTCCTGACTACCTGCACCTTTCAGATGACATTTGAATGCTGAAAAGCGACTTGCCATGCTGAGAGCCTTGTCACTGACAAATATTGTTACAGGACTAGGTCACCTTGAGAGGAAGTTACTCAGCTCAAGAGAAAGGGCACAGGAGTTGCTTTCCTTGAAGTTGAGGCTCCAAACATCAATCACAGGCTGCCACTAAGATCTGTATCTGCTAAGTGCTGTCTATAAGAATATGAGGTGGAATGCATAACAACACCATACATTCATAGTATAAGAGTTTTGTGGCATCTTAAAGACCAACAAATATGTCGTGGCATAAGCGTTAATGAGTCAGAGTCCACTTTGTCAGATCAAGGAAGAGTTATGTTTTGCTGGCAGAGAGATTGATACTTAGAGCTACAAAAAGCAGAAGACTGGAGCAAGAGAAGCACAAAGAGGCTAGAAGGACCCATTTCCTAGGGCGAAATTCATGAAATTACAATATGGGACATGGGTAAAAAAGCAAGTTCAAGTCAAAGGAAGAACACAGAGAGTGTGTACTCTCAAGCTTCTGATCCTTTGGACAAGGGGCAAGACAGAATATTGGAGTAAGGCTTTTAGTGGTAAACTATAGGCAGCATATGGTAACATGCTATTATTTCCCCTCCTGGCTCTGTTCTGTAGGTGACACCTGGGTAATTGCATGGCACTCAGAAGACAGTGAGGGAGGATTCCAATCTCTATGGAGGTTGCACTTCTTCCCTAGGCTTTCGGTCTCTCTTTCTCTGGACATGTCACTGTAGCCTTTTGACAATTACATCCATATTTTTGATACCATCAGACTTGGATTCAGTAGGGACTGAGGACTGATTAGCAGGGTGGCAGTTCTACCAATGAAGACATGACTTGCTTCTGGCATTAATATGGCTGCAGCCATTTATTATTATGTCACCCTCCAAAGGGTTGGCCCAGAATGGTAAAGAGCCTGACCCTTCAGCTGTTTTTTTCTTCCGTACAGGTTTATGTACACTATTCAGATGTATCCTGCTTTGTCACTTCAACAACAGTTGAGAGTAGTCCATACCCACTGTGAGTGGATTATTCTTATTCACTGGTTCTTGTCAATGCCATGTACCTTGTCTTGGTTGACACAGGTTTATGGTATCTTTTTGTAATAACTCCTACACCACCACCCATCTCCAGTTCGTAGCTCTTGGTATATCTCTCTGGCAATCTGATGTAACGCTTCATACATCTGATGAAATGAGCTCTGGGTCATGAAAGTTCATGCCACAAAGGTGCCAACATAGTTAAACTGGTTGCAGCAAAGTAAAATGGTTTCCCTTTGACATGTCCATTAAATTTCTTACTGTGATATTTAGAATTCAAACCTATTACCGGGAGTATGTTTGTCAAAATTCACATTTTAATGAAATAGCAGCCCAAACCTATGCATGCTTGCTTGGTGCGCCATATTCAGTAGGCCTTACCCACTGGAAAGTCCGCAAAGGAATGCAATGCTTCTGTCAATGCATTTGCATTTTTGGATAGGAGTAAACAAGTCATAATTTGCCTGGCTGTTTGCTGCCCTTGCCCTCTTCTGAATTAAGATGTATTGGCAATGTTAATTCATTACGAACACTCTTCTTGACACTTCTGGTAAAGAGCAGCTGTGAAATGATGGCAGGTGGATACCAGCTTGATGCAGAAATAGACTGAAAATTCCATTCTATTTCAAGTGCACACAACTCTTGCAACGCCGGAAACTGATTGGATATGACAGTTTACACTTTGAGGTGATTGAAAGAGTGGCTTTGCCTCAGGTTTGTACCTGGCAATCATCAACAGGAGACACCATTTTTCATTTTTAAATTATTTTTATGATCGACTTTAACAGGGAATTTTTAAAACTTCATTTGGTATAAAATGGGAAGCCCTTCAAACTTAGATAATTGAAAAGAGATCTGGGCTGGTTTAGCATTTACATTTCGCATTCATGCTGAAGCCACCGTCTAACAAATTACTGAGTTAATCAAGCCATGTGGGCCAAATTATCCACGGTCATAAATAGCCTTATCTGCTCTATTGACTTCCAAGTTTCATTAATTTATAGCTGCAAAAAATGCAGCCTTTCATATCTACCGAGATGCCCCCAGCATTCCATGTGTTGATTAAGGGGAAAGATTAATCAATGATGTTGTCATGTTAATTCCACTGTCCTTGATAATGTTACCTATCAAAGACACAAATGGACTCCTGGTTGAAACTGAATTTGAGAACCATTCAACACAAATGGATTGGTTTTCAGCAGATGCTGTGGGTTCTTGGCTTTGCTACATATTCGCCTGGTAAATCACCTTTCCTTTAGTACAATGCCCATCCATTTCGTATGTTTCCATACTGGATTGTCACCTGACACCAAGTCTGTGTGTGTGTGTAGGGGAGGGGGGGCTGAGACTGAACTATAATAGGGTTTGTAACTTTTCAGAGAAAATCTTATTCCAGGCTCCAGGAAAAAGAAAAGAAAAAAGCAACTGCAGATATATGTTAGTTTATCAAAGAATTAGTAAATCATGAACAAATCTGCACATCCATGACGGTCATCTTCCAAGGCTTCATGTGACCCCAGATTCTCAGATTAGTTGGATGGCAACCCAGGAGAGGACCTTCTCAGTTATGGCACTGAAAATCTGGAACTCTCTCCCAGGATCTAGACTAGAGGTAGAAAGTATCACAAACCCATTCTAGGCCTCAGTGCTCTTACAAGCATATTGTGTGCTTGCTTGCATGTAAAAACATGTTTCTCTTTATGCCACCACCCCAAGTTAATCCCAGGTATCATATAACCAGAGCCTTGAGGAACCTTGGTAAAGTTGCCTCGGAGCATGAGCAAAGGGAAGAGCTTCCAAGTACTTAGCTCCTACCCTGTGCATATGTGTTCTTAGTGGGTCCGGGCACGTGGGTAGGATCTGAATCACAGTCTGCTTTTGTACACAGGAAGCTCAGTTACTACATGATAAGCTAGAACACATACATGGAAATTAGCTGCCATGCCTAGTGAGACTGATCTAAGGGAAAGAAAGGGACAACATAGTGATTACTTGACCCTTACCTGGACTTCAGACTCTTTCATCTGGCCTGAATGACCAACTGCCACCCACCTCCATGCCTAACATGCAGGAAGAGGCATGTTTGGGGGCATGTGTGTGGAAGTAAACCCATGGCCTGCAAAGAAATCAACTAGGCCACTATTTCTGTTTTCTGGCCGCAGAAACTTTCCAGCTGATAAGATATTGGCTGGTACTTCGTGTGGATACTGCAACATTGGTAATTCAGTCAGCTGTCAATTTCTTTTACTACCCATGTCAAGCTGCTAGGTGCTTGAGATTCCATTCTGATAAGGCTTCTGGAGAGATTTTTAAGGCTCTGCTTAATAATCTAAAAGATTCATGTCAAGTGCCTGGGTACAAGGACAGCAGTCCAGCTTCACTCTGTATTATGGCATTAGGCAGGACAATTCCAAAAAGACACAGTAAGCCAGATTTAAGAAAGTGCTTAGCACCTGAAAATATTTGAGTTCTTTCTTCAAGGGAAGGTTTAAATCTTACTTATACATTCAATAGGGAACAAAAATAAATCTTCTGAAAAAAACTTGGGACTAACTGCGTCATATGGTTATATGTAGACTGTTACAATAATTATTTACCAGATACAATCCCTGGTTTTGATTGCTATGCCTTGAAATTCACTTCCCCTGCCAATGTTTGTCTCATTAAAATTTCCCAAGTTGGTTGTGTGTTCTTGACTGTTCTACAAAGCAACATTCTTCAAAGTTATTCCACAGTAATCCCACTGGCTTCCACAGTCTGAGTTTGAGCCTTCCAGATTTCAGATGACTCTCTTTCTGTAGCTTTGAGCCATCTGTTTCACATTGTCCTTTGCCATTGCTGATAGACAAAGAAAATAATGTAACTAGGGATCAAATCTCATCCCTCGTGTGTATGTGATGGCATGCATGTGCATAGGAAATCATGATTTCCAGCAGGCTCAACTGTTTTAAAAAATCCCAAATGTTCTGAAGCAAAACAATCAAACAGTGTTCAGAAACCACTGGGTAAATATTTTAATCTTCCAGGGCATTCTGTTGCTGATATAAAAATCACTGTTTTCAAGCACAAAAAAAGGTAGGAGAAAGAATCCAACACAAAACTGTTGAGTTAGAATTCATTTGTAAGTGTAGAACTATTTACTTCCTCCAAGTCTTAAAAATAATCTGGGATTCCTATTCACTTTAGGAGTTAATACTTTAGCTTTCAAATCCCATTCTTGTGGACATTCAACCAGATCTCTATTTAGGACTGCCAACTAGGGATGGGCACAAATCTGCTTACAAACAAACATTTTCCACAAATTTGGCCCAGTGTGTGCCCTTGAACATTTCCTGGACTTTAGTCTGATTTGGTCTGGGGTTTTAGGCCATTGAAACCTAGAAGGTGAGTGGGGTGGTCCGCCCATCAGCTATTAGATTTAAATGGCTGTCCATTTAATTCCTACCTTCCAAGCAGGGGGAAGCAAAATGGACCACTGAAATGGCTGCCAGACATTTCACTGATTAGTTTCTCTTCTCCCCAGAGCAAAATCAATCAGTGAAATGACTGTAAGCCATTTAAACCCCAAAGACAGGCAAAAATGCAACATTTTGAGTAGGCAAGGGAGCTGATGGGCAGATGCATCATTTCAACAGTCCATTTCACTTCCCCCTGCTTCTAAGCCCAAACTAAACCTGATTTTTCTATTTCGTTCCCATCTCTACTACGAACTCCTACCACTATTACAATTAATCTCCAGATGACCAAGATTTGTTCCAATGGGGAAAATGGAAGATTTTGAAGGTAAACTCTGAGGTTCCCCCCCGGGTTCCACTCCCCCTTCCATGTCCAGATATTTCCCAACCCAGAACTAGCAACCCTATTCCTGTTAGACTGCCTGTTGCATTGGTTTCATCCAGCACTAGATTTTACCCATCCAACAAGAGTTAGGAGTAGTTTCCATCCACACTGAATGAAGCAGTTCCTGTTTAGATATGATTGTGTTTTAAACATGACAGCTTTTGAGCATTCATCTTGTTCCAGCCTTACTTGTGGGTATGTAATCTGCCTAAAAGATGTAAACTTCATACATCTGATGAAGTTGGCTCCAGTTGACTAGAGCTGATGACAGAATTAATTCTATGCCAGGGAACTCCTGTATTATTTGGCTGTTACAGGCTAAGAATGCTATTTATCTGAAGTTAGGGCTGTGAAGAAACAAACAGGTAATTGTAATGGGAGAAAAATGAATGATGGAGAATAAAGTTGTTTGATGTAAAAGGGAACCACTGAATCTGAATTAGGGATGCTCACAAAATTATTTACTGCCAAATTGTACACCCTCAAAATGACACAGAAATGGAGCTGACTACATTTATCTGTCTGCAGAATGATGACATAAACTCCTAATCTAAACAAATACATCAGGAATAGCATATGACTGTAGCATTTGTTCAGCCAAACATATACAAATTGTTGTTGTTAATAATAATAATTTCAGTTTATTAAATGCCCCTCACTGCATCTAGGCTCAGGGCAATGTACAACATACATTTCCATGACAATAGTAAAAATGCTAGTATGGACATCTTGAATCATACAACTATGGTGGCAAATAATAAAACTCTATCCCAGAGCTCCATCTCAGTGAATTTAATTTTGAGTGGCATAGGGTATGCGGTGGGAGGGGGGGGGATGCAGTTCATCTGTGTGTCCTGGCCTCAGCCATATGCCTGGTGGGATAGTGCTGCTTTGTAGGCTCTGCAGAAGTTTAATAGTACCATCTGGGCCCAAGTCTCTGCCAGCAGCACATTTCACCAGACCGGGGTCAAGGCCAAAAAAGCCCTGGCCCTGGTCAAGGTCAGTTGCACTTCTTTTGGACCAGTGATGACCAGCAGATTCACAGTTGTAGATTGTAGAGTCCTTCTGGGGGTGTACTGGGACTGGGAGAGGCAGTCCCTTAGATATGCAGGGCCCAGACTATGCATGGCCCTCAAGGTTAGAACCAGCACCTTACATTTTAGCCAGAATTCACCCAGTAAACATTGCAGCTTCTAGGGGACTGGTGAATATGTGTCCTCCATGGTGTCCTAGTGAGGACCAGCAAAGCAACATTTTGTACCAGCCGCAGTTTCCAGGTCAAGGTGAAAGGTAGAGCCTCGTAGAGCGAGTTACAGTAATCTAATTGAGAAGTGGCTGCTGCATGAATAATTGTGGCTAGGTTTCTTGGGTCGGGTAGGGTGCTAGTAGCACTGTCATATCAGATGTGTTCAAAATAATATAGAAATTCTTATGTGGGGTGAAATGCAAAATGGAAATTATACAGCGTGGAGTGAAAAGCCTGGGGAAGGGTAGGCATGAGCACCGATAATCAGAGAAATAATGATGGAATGGAGCTGGAGACATGTGTTCCTCTCCTGTCTTAATGTGGTACATTCCCTAGTGCTGAAAAATGATTTCTTATGCATTTTTTTTGTTTTTGTGGCTGCATTTTAGAGAAATGTAAAAAAAGTGGGTTTTTGAAGGCACTTCTGAGCCATTTCAATGGCAACAGTATACATACCAGAATAGAACATAATTCTATAGAGGCCCAGGATACTGTCTGCAAAATTTTTTACTAGGACACATTTTCTGTTATTAAGCCTAGTTTTTCCTTGGTGTAATATCACACTACTGCTGTTCCTTCCCCTTAATGGAGCCTCCCTCCCTCTTAGCACTATACCCTCTGGATTTATTTTTCTGTTAATGCATTGGCTGCACTATTTCCTTGAACCAAAGCCTGGCTCTTTAGCTTAATGCACACACAGGTTTTCATGTCTCTTATCTTTATCCCACATGGGGTGAACTTGTGCATTCACCCAGGGGGCTTCCAGCTATCAGCTTGCATTTTTACTGCGTTGAATTCTACCAGGAACACCAGGAATCTATTGGGGTTTGCCAACTTTTCATCATTTCCCTTCTGAGCTCTTTTGCTTCAGCTTTTTAAAAAAAACACTCTTCTTACTTGGTTTTAATTTCATGTGAAAGGAAGGGTGAGAGTTTTTAAAACAGATTTACACTCTTATTAGCCAGTATAGGAGTTTTCCCACCATTTTTAGCAAGTCAGTTTTACAATTCCACTTGGAAATGAGTTAGAATATCAGAGCAGCTTAAAGAGTGTTTTTTTCCAGCATTTAAATAAAATCCCCAACATGGCCAAGTATTTCCTGGCTGTCTTTGACACACATTGTGACATAGACACACAGCAGTTATCTTTGTTTGCAGGGGACCAAGGAATTTATGCAGTAGCTTGTGATATTCATTGTTTTGTTTATCCATTTATTTACTTGGTTTATAGTCACCTTTATCCTCAGTGGGGTCCTGAAGTATCATTTCCCCTTTCCTGCATTTTATCCTCACAACAATCCTGTGAGGTAAGCTAAGACGCTTCCATGGCAGACGAGGGATTTGAATCTTCCAGATCCTAGTATGACACAATAACCACTGCTGCAACAAACTTGATTTCACAGTAATGTGGTGGGCAAAAGAGGAGAGGCCAAGGGTTTATTTGTATATCTAAATAGTGGCTTTATACAGATAAGAACTAACATCCTAAATCGGGGATCTATAGTGCTGGGAAGCAGTCCCTAGGATCTAGTATAACGAATGTGCCATTTCTCAATGCCCATTTATCAACTGCTGCTCCAAGACAAAAAACTAAACTCATCACTGGGCTTTCTGTACCTTGCACTAATATGCCAAAGGATCAGTGGAAACAGCTCCCTTAAAGTACTTCTATTGCTAGATTAACTGTCATTGGCCAATTTATCTGGCCAATGGGAAGGGCAGACAAACCTTAATAGAATTCTAAGTGCTTAATAAATAAAATATTGGTTTCTAAGTGAGGATGCTGACCAAGTGGCATTTGTATTTTTTACCAACTCCATCTGGATCTTTGAATGTGGGAGAAAGTATTGGGAGGGGGGAAGAGCTGGCAGTGATTAAGAATAATGGGTGAGGAGGAAAGATTAAAGGAAGTGGTTGGCAGAGAAAATTTTGTTGAATAGAAAAATAGGGAGGGGCAGAATTTTCCCATTGCTAAAGATTCTGAAATTAAACAAATTCCATTCCCATGTTTCCTATAAACAGGACTTTGCATTAAAAGATGACATCTTGTATTAAAAACATGATACAAAATTACAGTATTTGCTGGCATATAAGACTACTTTCCCCCCCTGAAAAACATGCCTCCAAGTGGGGGGGTCGTCTTATATGCCGGGTGCACTTCAGTTGGGATAGACAAGCTGCCCATAGTACTGTATTTTGAGTGGAAATGTTGGGGGGGGGTCGTCTTATACGCCGGCAAATACGGTAAGCATTGCCTTTCCCAATAAATGAATACTGTGCATGGAGAGTAAACTCTGTTTGCCATTTGTCTGATTCATGATTTTTTCTAATATCTACATTTATAGCCAGGGAGATGCTGACTGCTGTTCTCATCTAAGCACAGACCATCATTTTACAATAAAGAAAATTAGTTGTAACAAAGATATATAGTTCTAATTGAAAGTACATTGGAACCATTTTTGAGTCTCAGATTCCAAGTATTAGAAAAGATGTTTGCTGAGGTAAGGCTAAGGGCCTTGTTAACATTCTGGCTTGGTCAGGTTCATTTTGGTAGTCATAACAACACTTCCTCTGAGCTCTGTCTCCTACTAACAGCAGCCGGTACGCCAGCACAGAACAAGCTGTATTAGATGGAAGGTTAGACTCTGGGAATGCCATCTTCACCCACTCTTGAAGCCAGGGACATGTCTATGCTTCCACATTATGGTTGCCAGATAGTGTCTGACAACTATACAGCTGTGGTGTCACAACATTTCTGGTAAAAAAAAAAAAAAAAAGGAAGTAACATAGGCAGCTCAAGGAATCACCAGGAACATCAATGGTTTTAGATTCTCTGGTGTTTCCTAGAATCACACTGTGTCACTTCCAGGTTTGTTTGTTTGGTTTTTTTTTTTACCAGAATGGATGTGATACCACATCTGCCACATTATTGGTCTTTTGATTTTCCCTACCACTGCACTGAGCAGCAGTGGACAATGGAAGGGGGGGGGAAATGAAAATTCCATGGCAGCCCCTATTACACATGCAAGTTATTTACAAATGGATCATACATATGAAGACATTACCCTAGTGGTATAAAGGTCTGAAAATTAGCCATTTTTGTGCGCTACATTCTACTATTTTATCCACAGACTACTGATGAGGCAATACTATAGGTTGTGGGATCTATGGGAACAAAAGGTACATCAGCTTAAGTAGTTAGTTGTTTGCATTGTTTTCCAGCTCTGAAATCATAGTCCCATCACATTGTCTTATGCTGCTTGGTTGCACCGAACAAAAATACTGATAGGATAAAACTGCATGCCTAACCATCAGAATGTACAAAACAGTTTTATAATGGTTAGTCCAAGAGGGGCAGTATATGAATGAATGAATGAATGAATGAATGAATGAATGAATGAATGAATGAATGAATGAATGATGGGCAGCACTCCTGTAGAGGGTACCCAGTCAAGAAATGTGAAGCAAAGCTGGCATGAACTACTTGTTGCTTAGCAGGGATAAATCCACCATAGATTAGAGATACTTGTATTTGTAGTGGTAGCCAAATGTATCTGCCCTTACATAATGCACACTTTATGGCTGTCCAAAGAGGTAACAATAAAGAAACTAGTTAAAATCCTTGACTTTGATTGGAAAGACTTCTATTGGTCCTAGAGCAGAGACTGAACATCTGCCAACTGTACCTATCCTGTTTCCAAACTTCACTTTGAAAATGCAGAATACCTTTGTTTCCAAGCTTCTAATTACAAGTGTTTGTAGGCACCAACATTTGGAACCAATATATGAATATAGATCACCCCCACCCCCGCCCCATTTCCGTTTTAGGAAATGGTTATGCAAAGAACAGTAGGAGTAGCTTACAAATACAGAACTTTGATAATTCTCTGTTTTACCTCTTGAAACCTTAATGAGCCATCTGAGTGCCTCAGACAAAGCCCCCTGGGTTGTCACTCTCAGTACAAGTTTGTAGAGACGGTAACTGGGCCTTACTTGGCTCGGAACACAGTTCACTGGCTACAGTATCTACTATGTCCATCTGGAATCAGCTGGTCTCATGCTACATCTGTGAGCAGAGCTATGTATAGCCCATGTCAAGGAATCAAACTACTGGGCCAAAAAAGCTGGATGCTGTAACTTATGCTCAGTAAGCAAATCTGCACTTATATGCATTTTAAAGGTGGGGGCTGGGTTCCCTCTACTTTAACCCACTGCAAAACAGTATTTGGCCTCCTATCTAGTTTCCAAGATCCCCAAACATACTACTTACTTTTGAGCCTATTAGTAGGCATGAGTAATTTGTGTTAAAAGCTGATGATATTATCAGCAAGCTGAATTCTGGCTAGTATCATATTGCATCCTTTTTTTCTGCAGTGTTTGCTCAGAACTATGATACACAGGCAACCTGACTGTGACAGATGACGGACAAGTCATTTGGAATGAGCTATTCAGAACAGCTTGTTATGTAATTATTGCTCAGAAAATAATTCTGTCTTTCTTCAGAGCTATTCATCATGTGTATGCAGGGGAGAGGGTGGGAGTAATCCATTCAGATCTGAAGGGTTTATGCAAAGTGACTTGAAACCACACATGTGAATTCATTTAAGATCATTGAAAATGGCTTTCTAATCCAAACTTCAGCAGTCTCATGCTTGGTTCATCAGACTATTAATGACCCGTATAAGATTGCCTGTAGAAGTATGCATGGTTCCCAAGGATGGGGGATGGGGGGGGTAGGGTTGCTAGTTCTGGGTTGGAAAACTACTGGGGATTTGGGGAAACAGCCCAGGGCACATAGGAATCTCAATGGGACATCATGCCATAGAGTTCATATTATATAGCAGTGGTCCCCAACCTTTTTATCACCGGGGACCGGTCAACGTTTGACAATTTTACTGGGGCCCGGGGGGGGATGGCACTGCCGCTGCCTAAGCCCCTGCTCCGCTTGCTTTCCTGCCGGTGCAACTGACTTCCTGCCGCCCGCTGGGGGGCTCTGCCAGCAGCA
The DNA here is from genome assembly GCF_049243985.1 of Paroedura picta. Classification (NCBI taxonomy): domain Eukaryota; kingdom Metazoa; phylum Chordata; class Lepidosauria; order Squamata; family Gekkonidae; genus Paroedura; species Paroedura picta. The sequence goes on from NC_135372.1 coordinate 106,396,144, forward strand.
GCTGCGCAGTGCCATGCCGAGGGGGAGCCCCAGCCATGGCAGCCACCAGAGAATACCAAAGGTGAGCCAGCGGCAGAGTGGCAAGGCAGCCCCCAAGGCAGCAGTCAGGGAGGAAGACGAGGAGGAGCCGTGGCCTGGTACCGACCGATCAATGGACCGGTACCGGTCCCCAGACTGGGGGTTGGGGACCACTGTTCTATAGCATCCATTTTTCTACAGGGAAACTGATCTTTGTAATATGGAGCTGAGCTATAATTCCAGGGGATCTCCAGGTCCTATCTAGAGCCTGGCACTCATAGGACCTCATAACTTAGTGGGGACCCTATAGTGTATACCACATATGTGAGCAGATGGTTCTGCTCAGCCTGTGTGAGGATCTTCAATTACCCAGAAAAGCAAATTCTTAAGAGGAAGCAAAATATTTCATTTATTGAGCAAGAAAGCACTCGCATCAAAGCATTGTCGAGACTGAGGCAAAAGATACAGGTCTCCACATATAACCCCACCCCTGCCCCCAACCCCTGCCTGGGAATCCAGAGAAAGCAGGAGAATATCAAATAGTCCAAAGGGCAAGGGTGGTGGTAGAAGGAGATAAATTGGGTAGGGGGTGAGAAGGATGGGGAAGGGTGGAATAAAGGAAGGAGCATCAGGGCAATAAAGAAAACAATAAAACATGGCAAAGACAGGTTGACTCCAAACCCTACAGGGCTGACACTGCATACCTAGTTATATAAACATCACTAAATAATGAAACAATAAGATGCTGCCATCCTGCTACCCCAAGATTAACCTCAAGCAGCAATGGACAATGGGGAAGGTTTCAGGGGATCGGCTGAGTGGAAGTCCCAGACAAGACTGGGTGCCCAGACAGCCGGCCCTAAACTCTACAGTTAAGGTAATAGCTGTGCCAGTTCCTTACAAAAATGTGCAACAGCTTCCAGAATTTAAATGGAAATTACAGCTTGCACAGTGAATAGTGTAAATTGAAAGAAGAAAAAGCACATGCATTTTTAGTCAAGTTGCATAGATTTTTCAAGGCTAGAGTTGATTTTTTGGGGTGCACAAAACTGGTGCTATTCCTCCTCCCAGCAGAGAGTATGGAGGCGAAATCCTGATTAGTTATTTTTACCTTCGGTTTTCAGAAAGGCAGAAGAAAGTTCTCTCTATCATTCCTCGAATATTTATCCCTCTAGCTGCTTTATGAGGTAGCTTAGGCAAAGAGATAATTGCTTGCCCAAGGCCAGCCAGCCAGCTTCAGTGTTGGACAGGGACAGGATCTTCGGTCTTCCCACAGACGTGCAATTCCCACTGATTAATAGGAAACTTGGTTGACTCAACAGCCTTTGTTAGGGCTGCACTTCTATATTGGAAAAGCAGCTAAGAATTGGGTTACATGAAGCCACCATGGTGGGCCGCTTTAAATGGCTATCCATGGCCACAGTCTATCTGGTCATTCAGATGCTGTGGGTCACAATGTGGATGGGAAGATTTTCTCCCTATCTCTGCCACTCACCCACCCCACCAAAAGAATGGGACATTTGTGACTCAGATCATGCTGAGATGCAGTGGAAAGAGTTGGAGGATCAGCATGGGGTGTGTTTATATACATATGCAGATCCACTGATCGCATCCAATTAGTGCTACTGTCTCCAGAGGCAGCCATTTATTATTCTGGTACCATGGAAATGGCAGAGTGGCTCCTGGAATTTTAGGCCACCTACAGCATTGGGCTGATGTGTCCCTCCCAAGGACACTTTCCTCCCTATCTTGCAGGAAGCCAAAGCTAACATTTGTGTTGATTCTAGCAACATCATGACCTATTTAGGCATCCATCTTCCCAGAGGTCTGGTCCATATGTTTCTGTTTTCTTGTAGCAGAAACTTCCCTCCTTTCCGAGTTCCAAGGACTGCATATTATGAAAACATAGGCTTGGAATCAAGTTTCTAAAAATCTCCTTGACAACTTAATGTTGCAATGCTGAACCATTTATTTTAAAGTTCTATTGAATGAAATGGAATTTCCAACTAAGTGTGCTTAAGCTTATGACCTTATTTATAGTATAAGGTATGCTTTCGATAAATTGCTCGGGCTGATTTTATCATTCATGTTGCTAGTTTGATTTCCTGGGGATATTAGCTTGCTTTCAACATTGGCTTCGTGTACGTTCTTAATTCTATATAATGCATTGAAACTTTGTGCGTAGGATTTGTTGAAGTCAAACCAGTCAGTTAGTCAAAGAGGGCCTGCTGTATAGGTGCAATTCTTTTTCTCTTTTTTTTAGTATTAGGGATGCTGTTTTGACACTCCTGTTACCCATTGTTCTTGCACCCTGGAATTAAAGCCCAAAGTACCAGTATATGGATTAAAACTTGTTATTAAATCTGGAGAGTTTTTAAATCTGCACTGGCTAGAGTGTCACACTAGGATATAGGAACCCCAGGTTCAAATTCTTACTTGGACATGGAAGCTTACTTGGACATGGAAAAAGAAAGTGAAGGAGGGAAGAAGACTCTCCTGTACCCCTCCAATTAGAGGCACTTGCAGAGAAGCACACAAAGCCTTCCCTGGACCTTATGGGGCCAGCAGGCTGCATTTTCTCCATTTTCTGTGGCCCCCCTCTCATTGGGGGTACATGGTGGTGTGCTGAAACACTTTGCTGGCCTCTGTGGGGCTGGAGGGTAGCCTTTCCTGCATCTCCTGCCCCCCCCTTGGGGGAGTGCAAAGTCCATGCTTGGTCCTATGGGGCTTACAAGGGGGGCTGGAACCCTTCTTCCACCCCCATGATCTTGGACAGGCATAGAGGCCGTGCTTGTTGTCCTAGAGTTGGATGACAGGCCAAGCCTCTTCCTTCTTCCCAGCCACCCCACTCTCTGGCCAAGCTTGTCTTTGGGAGGTGGGTCTGCAGAGGGGGTTGGCTCTTCTCCCAGCAGGAAGGAACAAGAGGAGCATGAGACTAGGGGGGGGGGGGGACAGACCCGCCATTGGCTCTCCATGAGAGAGTGGACTCTCCTGACAGCCAATCAGGTAGGGTCTGAGTTGTCCTCAAGGAACCTGATTATGATTAAAGATAAAGGCTATTAGCCTATCTAGGTAACTATTTTGATAGTTAGCAGCTGGTTTCAGGTAAATATCTTTCACTTTTTGGCATGCCACTATGTTTTGCCACTAAGCCACATTCACTCCTCTATTCCAGCCACCTCAGAAGCAAGTGCTCTAACCTCCCCCGCCCCCCCATGCCTACCATAGTTCAAGATTCAGTTGCTATTGCTGAGTATCAACCTTCCCAATCAAATTGCTGATGAGCAGCTGACATAAGAACACCTCCCTTAATGGTTAGATGCCTCAAGTTGCCCACCAGTTATCTCTACCTAGATGCAACCAAGTAACATTATTTTTAACATACCTAGTTAGAGTTCAATCAATTCTAAATGTTCCAATTATTCTTATAGTCCAGACTTTCAGATAATATAACAGAGATGAAAAAAATAGAAGGAACTCCCTCTCCAGTCCACCATTGAGAGGCATAGCATGTCTTCAACAATCTCTAGCCTCCTTTTGACTGGCTTACTTTTGGATAAATGTGAATAGGACTGCAGTCTCTCAAGTGCCTAAATGAAAGAGGAGCTGTCTTATGTATTTGCACAGCTGTCAGAAATATCATAACCCTACTAAGCAAGTTAATGTGGGTCCTTATTAGCTTGCATTGTTGTGTAAAGCCCAATATATAGATGAATGCATGTTGTAGGCGGTTTGAACACACATTCATGCAAAGGCATTTGTTTTTCAAGCAGCACTTGCGTACTGAAACTATTTCCTGCTTGTCTTCAGTCTTCACTGCCTGTATTTTGAACAGGCTTCCAGGACCTTCCTTGTCTCAGCTATAAAAATGACTTTTCTCCCCGTTTCTGTTGCCTCTTAATATTTTTCTTCCCTTCAGTTATTGGCTTGAAGACAAAGTGCTTTAATTTCTGCACCACACGTGCTTTTATACATCTGTTCCCAGTCATCTGTTATGTATAATGTCCACCATTTTATCATTTGGATGTCACAAGATGGGTAGGGGATACAATTTAGTTGAGAAATTTGATATTAAAATGTTGGGCGACACAGAAGAACTATGATTATAATAGATCGATTAAGGAGAATGCTTCTCTGGGAAAGAGACAGGAACATTCTGTAGGGTATGAGTTTGCTCCTCTAAGATACAAGACAACACTAAGGTCTCACACTACTTCCACATGAGTGTTCCCTTTCTTCTTACTTCAGAACATAAGAAGAGCTGTATTGGATCAGACCAAAATTTCACATACAGTGCAATCCTATACAATACTCTTTTGGTCCCTTGATTTCAATGGGCTGTTTTGCAGGTGAGGTGCTTCCCCTCACTACATGCTCAGGCAACTCACTGCAGGCCTTCATTTTTTCAAAATTAAGAGCCATGGGAGGTGAGAAATTGTTCGCGATGAGCACAGTCGGTCAGGGTGCAGAGCCAAAGTGGCTTTTTCTTTTTGCCTGGGCAGCTTCACGAAGTCTGGCCCAACTTTTACCCATTCACTGTGGGGGAGGAAAGGGAAGCATGGGGGTGGTACACATATGGGTGGATGCAGGCATCACTGTGGCTTTTGCCCTGAAAATGTGGGAAACTCCGTGCAATGCATGAGAAATGGGGTCAAAACCCTGAACTTCACAACCCAATTTTTGTGGCTACTCCCAGAATTTTAAAAATAAAAGGAAAGACATTCAGCTGGGTGCAGCCTGACACTAGCTTCAAGTGCCCACTTTAAGGACCTTCATTAACCTGTGTTCAGGGCCAACTGCACTATATACCCCGCCATATCCAGTGGTACACCACTGTTGCCATTGTGGTGCATGCCCTTGTTACATATAGATTCTATTACTGCTATGTGCTCTGTGTGGGACTGCCCTTTAAAACTCTTTGGAAACTTCAATTGGTACAGAATGCTGCAGTCACAATGACAAATAGATCATAAGGACCATATCACCTCAGTCTTGGACCATCTACACGGGCCTCCAATTTGTTCAACAATTTCACACATGTAGGTGCTGGACTTGACCTCCAAAGCACTATATGGTTTTGGATGAGCATACCTGAAGGACCCCCTAACCGCTTATGAACTTGTCTGACATTGCAGTCATCTTCAAAGGTCCTTCTTCGGGTGCTTCTTCTTTCTGAGATTAAGAAGGTGGCAACCCAGGAGAGAGCCTTCTTGGTCATGATACTTAAGCTTCAGGAACTCTCTTCCCAGGGAGATTTATCCGTCCACTTCTGTTGTCCAGTCTGTAAGGGCATGGGGTTGAATGTGTGTGTTGTGTGGGAGGTTGTGGTGGTGTGGTGGCAAATGAGGGCATGGGTGTGGAGATATGGGTGTCAAGAACCTGTGGTTTGGAATGTTCTTTGAGTATAGGAGAAGACTGACCTTTGGGAATTCTGGCATAGTGGTTACAGATGAGCTTTCCAGAGCCATGTCTTCAGATATTTGAAGGGAAAATCAAACTGGAGACTCTGCTTAGGGGAAAATAACATGGCAACCAATTCCTGCATCATTTCCCTTTGTGTGAATTAGGCCACAGACACTGTAATGCCCCTCTGCCCTAATACACATGGGGTAATCACAGTACACAGGTGTCCACCGTGTTCCTTCTTTTCCATTTTTTCATTGTTGATAAAATGGTATGTGCCCACATGCTTCTTTCATGGTTGCTCCTTAGAAGAAGAATGGATTTTTGTACCCTGTTGTTTACTACCCAAAGAAGTCTCAAAGCGGTTTACAAACACCTTTTCCATTCGTCTCCCCGCAATAGTCAACCTGTGAGGTATGTGGGGCTGTGAGAGGTCTGAGAGAACTGGGAATGGGCCGCAGTGACCCAGCAGGACTCAGGCGTTTCAAAGCAGTTTCCAATCACCTTCCCTTCCTCTCCCCATAGCAGACTCACCATGAGGGAGGTGGGGTAGAGAGCCTCACATGGAAGCTGGCAACCCTAAGACTCTCTGGGCACAGCAGTCTTGACCTTAGTAAGGTTTTTTATACTGTTTTTTTTATTTGCCAGGCCAAGGTTGGAAAAAGTCATTTCAGTTCCCGTGTCTCTCCAGCCATTTACATGTTCACTATTTACAGTTTCAGGCTGTAAATATTTATTTAGATCTTCCTGCACTTTCCAGACTTACAGGACTGATGCTGGTCTGCCTGTCAGTGTCCCAGAATACAAACAGTTGCTGGTAAGGGCTGGACTCTGAGGCATTGTACGATTTTGAAGTCCCACCTCCTAACCTCCAGGAATATTTCCAACCCAGGGGTAGCCAACCTCCAGGTGGGGCCTGGAGAGCTCCTGGAATTACAGTTCACCTGCAGAGTATAAAGATCACCTCCCCAGGCAGAAAGGGCAACTTTGGACAGGTTTGTGGCAGAGAAGAAACATTTAAGGCCTCCCACACAGGTTGTTGTTGAATTGAAAGACTTGAGGCCTACTGCATAGGGTTATTGTGCAGATGAAACAGGAGACGAAAGAACCAGTTTCGTCTGCAGAATAACGCTGTGCAGTGGCCTCAAATCTGCAGAGAGTTGCAAAGAAGAAAGACACATGGCTTGGCTGTGTCTAACCCCGGGCCACAGCAGTATTTTAAGTGAGAAGGGGCTTTTCTATGCCCTCCCTGTCAGCCAACTGTTTGGCAGATGGGGAAAGTTCCCCACACTCAAAAGGAATGCCCTCAGGCTCCCCTGCATTGCTCTTGGAAATACCTCCCTCCCCTCAGTCAGGGCCTGTCAGAAGCTCCTCCGCAGCAGGTCTGAAGGAAGGAAGTGGGAGGGAGCGCGCTCACCAGCCTCCTGCCAGCCCTGGCTGAATTCTGAGGCAAAGTTATAGTTGGACATGACAGTTAGGACAGCCTTGGGGTGAAAAGGGCTGGCACAGCCTGTCCAAGCCTCCGTTCTCATCCCCCTTGGCAGCCCTACTGACCTCCTCTCCCTGTGGTGGTCAGGAGCAGACTAGCAGTGATGTCTCCAGATTGCCCCTGGCTGGGCTGTCTGGATGGAACTCTGGTCTGTCCTGGTGAGAGCCCAATCAGAAGGCTCTGGCAGGGTCTTCTGATTGGCCCCTCTGCTTGTCAGTCCGGGGCCAAGGGGCCAATCCGGGAGTTTTGATCTCGGACTCAGCCCACACCAACACCCCTTACTGTTTTATTAAGATTTTAATGATATATATTTTAAGCAGCCTCAGCAGTCCTTGTAAGGTCAGGAAGGCAGGATATAAATTTTGTACATGTTTGTTATTATTAACAACAACAAATAATAATATTTCAGCATTAAAAATGAGGCATTAAAACAACATTTAAAGTATATTTCAACAATCTATATGCAAAGAAATGTATAACGACACATAAGAACAGAACCAGAGGGCCAATAACAGTTAGTGGGGGAATGAAAAGTCTTCACCCACTGGCAGAGGATAGCAAAAGGAGACAGACAACCCAGTCTTATGGGGAAGGAGTTCCAAAGTAGCCATGACTGAGAAAGCCCTTTCCTGCCTAGCCTCCAATGGCAGGGACCCTTTTAGCAGTACCTCTGAAGACGACCAGAGTCAATGAGTAGGTTCAATACAGTCCTTTAGGCCAGTGTCCCCAACCTGCGGGCTGCGGGCCGGTGTCGGGCCACAAAGGCCTTGGCGCCGGGCCGCAGCTACCTGTCTCCACCCCCCCCCGAAGCGAGAAGCTCGCCAGGCCACGAGCAAATCGCCAGAAGCTCGCCAGGCCACAGCCAATACAGCCGATTAGCTCGCGCCGCAGCAAGCTTCTTGTTTCGGGAGGGGGGGGAAGAGAAGCTTGCCGGGCCGCCAGCTAATCGGCCACTTTGGCAACTGATTTGCTGGCGGTCCAGAGGGGCAGAGAGAGGGAGCCGCGGCCGCCGGCATAGCGGCGGCACAAACGCGCATGCGCGAACTGCCGTGCAGGGGCACAAACCGGCACGTGCAGCAGCACTGCACATGCGCGCATGCACGGACTGCCGTGCACGCATGTTTGCCCCCCCCCCGCCGGGCACAAACACGCACGAGCTGCAAGTCCGCGCATCCACGTTTGCGCTGGGGCTGCCACGCATGTGCGGGGCCCCAGGTCACCCTCTCCCCCCACTCCGCCACAGCGGTCCATAGCAGCAGGAAGGTTGTGGACCGCCGCTTTAGGCATGCCAGCCCCAAGCTGTACAGGAATTTCAAAGTCAGTATGAGAACCTTGAATTGGCCTACTTGGAAAAAAGATCCCAGAAATCTGAATACCTCACCATCTGCCTGCTCTATGTATAGAATAGAATCATAGAGTAGGAATAGGTCATACTAGTCATCTAGTCCAACCCCCTGCTCAATGCAGGATCAACCTAAAACATACATTATAAAATATCTGTGCAGTCGCTGCTTGAAAACCGCCAGTGACGGGGAGCTCACTACCTCCATAGGCAGCCTATTCCACTGCAGAACTACCCTGTGAATTTGTTTCCTGATGTTTTAATGGTACATTTATCATAGTTGAAACCCATTAGTGCAGGTCTTACCCTCTGCTGCCAAGAGGAACTGCTCCCTGCCCTCCTTTAAGTGACAACTTTTCAAATACTTAAAGATAGCAATCATGTCCCCTCTCAACCTCCTCTTTTCCAAGCTGAACATTTCCAAGTATTTTTGATGTGAAGCCTCTAGAACAGCACACAGTACTTCAGGTATGGTCTATACATCGGGACTACAACATCTTGCAGTTCTGTTTGATACCTCTGTTTGATACCTCTGATGCAATCCAAGAGTGCACTCACCTTTATATAGCACTGCATCATACTTTCTGCTTAAATTTAACTTACAGTCCACCTTTATCCCAAGATCTCATTCACACGCACTGCTACCCGGAAGTGTATTTCTCATCCAGTATACCTGCTTCTCATTTTTGTGATCCAGATGTAGAACTCCGCACTTATTCATATTGAATTGCATCTTGTTCTCATTCGTCTACCTTTCCAGTTACTTTGGTTTCAGGATCATTAAGCATTTCTCATAAGAAATAACGTGTTCATTTTTCTATTAAAAGTCACAAATCTGATATTCAGTTATGGATGTTACATTCACCCTTCTGGGGTCTTTCATTCTCCCTTCCCAATCTGATTCCCATTTTTACTCCTTAGGAAGAGCCTGTACAGATGCACTTAGCAACCATCACAACCTATTTTTAGCCTCTAGCAGAGCATAATGTACAAAATGTAATAATAATAATACATTGAATGGGTTTTTTTTACCCTCCAGAAGGAAGCAAAATTGTTTCTGATGAATGTTCATAAGAGCAACAGAAAATCAGGGGCTCATATTTCCATTGGTCTCATCCTCTCCATGCTTCTAAAGACCTCTGCCTGCCTGTCTCTGTTGACTGACTGGGGTACATTATCCAGTGTCAGCTTTTCAACAGGAATGGTTTTACTTGGGGAGGGGGGTGTTAAAAAAAATCATCTCCTTCTTGGTCACATTTGTTGTGCTTGGATACAGACTGCTAACAAGGCAAAATGGAGCCTGTCTAACTACTATTTACAGCACTTTGAAAGAGTGGTCATTGAGTTTATACTCTTAGGAGAAATGTGTTCCAAATAACAGCATTTAAAAGCACAGGCATTTGAATAGCTGGAGAGTATTTTGTTACACAAACAGTAGTTAGGCATATAGATACTAGGAAGTCCTCTGACGGTGAAATATGACCTGCCTGCTTGTCCCAAAATGTTAAATTCACCACTAACACAGGCTCAGAAAGGTCATGGAGATGATGTTGATGGCATATAAATGTCCATGCTGAAATTTATTTCCTTAAGTGTGTAAATGTTTGTAGGTGAATTTATGTCTGTGATTTCTGCATCTATGGCTTATGCTCAGACCTACTGCTTTTATCAGAGCCATGTAGTAGATAATGAAAAATACAGTTCTGACGGAACAAAATTTGAGTGTGATGAAGCTTAGTAGATCTCCAAAATATATCAGTGCAAAGCGACCTGCATTTTTTCTCATATGCTTATGAGTCAACTTGGAAAGAAGAAAGGATGCATTTGTATTTATGAGACTAGTGGGCAGGAAATTTACATTAAAACACTCATTTTTCCTTTGTGCTTTCAGGCAATTAACTGTTTTTGATCATTTTATTTTGGCTACATATCAGTGGGATGTGGCCTGTTGCCTACTGTAAGACAGAGAGATGCATAAGAAATTTCAAGAATATAGTTTAAATCTAAATTCTGTTACCTTCCTACAAAGTTTCAGTAGACAATTCACCTGAGCAGTGCTCCCCGAACTACTCTAAAATTTACTTCAGGTGACAATGGTTTGCAATTACAGTTAACAGTTAACAGGCCTAAAGATGGAAATACACAAATTACAATGCAATAAGATTTTTAAAAAAATCAAATCAGAAATGCTATATACTAGAAAGCAAAATGGCTAATATGATATTGTGGCATCACTGAGCTCTACTAGTAGTCTTTGGCAAGTCACACTCTCCTTGTCAGAACTGCTTATTTATTTGTTACTTTTCTAGACTGCTGCTCACTGCAAGCAGTCTCAGGGCGGTTTACAACATATATATAAAATACAATCCATTAAAAAATCATAATTGAAACCATATTAAAACTTTAGCTCCAGTTTTTATCTGTTTGATCAATCCACTTCTTCCTCTGATGTTAACAGCAAGAATGACCTGGAGGTGAATGGAGGGAGGACTCCTAGATTTCATTGGCTGTGCTTCTTCTGGCCTCAACCAAATGCATGGTGGAAGAGCACTGCATTACAGGCATGGTAGAACTTAGGTAGATGTGTCAAGGCTCAGGTCTTGGTTGGCAGTTCATTCCACCAGGTTGAGGCCATGGCAGAAGATCCTTCCCTAGTCAAGGCAAGACATACTTTTTTGAGCTGGGAATATATTACCTTTTGATGATCTTAACAACCTGGTGGGGGCATACTGGGAGAGATGGTCCCTTAAATACACAGGGCTCTGACTATGCCTATGGTCTGGAAGGTTAAGTTCTAAAACTTAGACCTGATCAGGAATTCAACTGGCAACTAATGCAGTTGTTGAAGGATAGGTTATATATGGGCCCTCCATGGTATCCTAGTATGGGCCTGTGTGACTGCATTCTGCATCAGCTACAGTTTCCAGGTCAGGGCTAATGGTAGACCTGCATAGAGTGAGTTACAGTAATCTAGCCTGGAGGTAACCATCATATGGATAACTGTGGCTAGGTTTTCCAGGATCAGGTAGGGTGCTAGTAGTTTTACCTGGCATGGGTAGAAAAATGCCTGGTATGCTATATTCATTAACTGAGCCTTCATCATAAGAGATGCATTGAAGATCATTCCCAAGTTCTTGATGCGGTGCAAAGTTGTCAACTGCACTATGTCAAGGCACAGGAGTTGCACTTTCTCTTCTGGCCCTTTCCTCCCTAGCCACAGGACCTCTGTCTTCTTTAGACAGAGCTTCAAGTGTCTCTCTGGAGCTATTCTGCCACAGCCTCCAGGCATCCAGTCAGTGAATTTGGAGGTATATCCGGTTGGCCACTCATTAGCAGATAAAGCTGATTATTATCCACATATTGGTGGCACCCTAGCCTCTGTACCAGCTGACCAAGAGGGTGCATAAAGATGAAGAATAACATTGGGAAGAGAACTGCACCCTGAGGTACCCCATAAAGGAGGTCATAGCAATAAAATCACTTATCCCCACTTGCTACACTCTGTTTTCAGCCTTAAAGGAAGGAGACCAGCCATTGTAAGGCTAATCCCGTTATCCGACATTGATGATGAAGTGAACTAACAGCTCATGATCAACTAAGTCAAACACAGCTGTGAGGTCCACCTTGGTCTGGCTGTCTCTGGAGGTTGTCCATCAGAGTGACGAAGGACATTTACAACCTGTGACCTGGTCAGAAACTGGACTGCAATGGTCTGTAAGAGATCTAATTGCCCTAAACAGTTGTGCTGGGCATAAGCTAGTGGATGCAATGGAAGTAGTATAGTATTTTCTCTTCACAACTTTCACTGCCATCTCATAAGCTTTCATGAATGTCCTATTCGATGTTCTTGATACTTTGTTCTGATTGCCTGGCAGGAGGACAATTATGGGCCGGCAAGGAGGACACACACACACAATTGGCAGCAATTGCCAGAGCTTTATTAACACCCCAGTAGGAGCATTGGTGCAGCTGGAGAGAAAACTGTGCTGCCTCATGATCAGTAAGGAAGCCAAGTGGTGTGACTAGAGTTGCCAAGCACTCGTCTCCCCATAGCCACTGGGACCAGACTAGTGGAAGACAAACTAATATTGGGGGACCAAATGGCTGTGGACCTCTATTTGGTTCTCCCCAGTTGCCCAGTGATGTGAGCTTGCCTCCCCAGATGGGGAGACACCATGGCCCAACATCTACACAGCTTCTTATGGTGGCCCCCACACTCTGATGGAGAGTCCAGTTTGCAGATACAGGCTCCCCCAAAAAGGAACCTCTCTGGGCCAAAACTGCCAGCTGTGACAAAATTATAACAACAAGTAACAATGAACAAAACATGGTAAAAACTTTGGTATCCATCAACTGTAACAATGACCACTCAATTTGCATAACATATATGGTAACAATGTGACAACTAATGACTTTAAAAAACTTAACACTTGCAACAGGGTGGGTGTGTGGGTTAGCCTCCCGCTGGCTGATCAAGAAAGAGGCCAGGCAATGGGTGGGCCACCTTTTAAAGAGCTGGCCCCACACCCAGGCAGCATGCATAGCAATGCATGAGCTGCACTCATGCTACCTGGCCTCACCGCATGGCCCCTCCTTGATGGCCCCACCCTCTGCTTTGGCATACTGTAGCCATGTGGTAAGAGTGTGGCCGTGATTCTTCCACACTCACTCTAATTATCTCAATTCTCATTTCCTTTCATGCAGCTCCCCAATATACCAGATTACTCATAGGGTTATAGTGAAGATAAAATATAAGGAATTCCATTTCCATCACCCAGGTCTTTTTGGAAGAGGAGTATGATGTAAATACAGTTAAGAAATGACAATAATATACTGTCTACCAAATGAATTTTGCCTAAGAAAGAAACTGTAAACTTTGTGCTCCAGGACAGGATTGAATTGTGTGTCCATTCAAAAATTTAATAGTTTTTCATATAGTCTTTATTTTCTATTAAATAAGCCATTCAAATTGAGTGGATTTGGATACTTAAAAAGGTGGTCCAATGAAACACAGTCCTCACATCAATAGACGCAGAAGGATATACCTCTGCTTAGAATGTCTCTGACAGTCACTCAGAAGGGTACTGTTGGTCTCCTCTAGTAAATAAAGTATAACTTTATTCTGCACAACTGATATGAAACAAAGAAAGGAGAGACATCCCTATCAGAATCCTTTGTACAGGGGTGCTGCAAAGTTCACTTTAACAATCAAAACTACTCTATTTGACTGTGACAGTCAGACATGAGCCAATTAATGAGTCAGTTTGAAATGAATCCCTGCAGAACAGATTTGCATCTAGTTTTGACAAAATTGCATATGGATCAAGATGCTAGCAATCCGGACAGATCAGCAGCCATTAATGACACTAAGGGCTCATTCGACAAGTACTGCACAGTAGGATAATTTTTAAAGACAGTATTTACTTATGAATTACTGCATGATTTGTGACCGATTTAATTGTGTAAACAATAGTCAGCCAAGTTGAATAGCATCACAGCAATGAGGGTGTGTGCCTGGGGAGGGGGATGAAACTCAATGGGGTGTGAGTAAGTGCATAAGTGGAAAGCTTTATGCGGTACTACACTGTTAGGAAGGAATATGCTGAAGCAGCCTGTTGAACAGCCATGAACCCGTCAACAAAGAGGAAAAAAAATAGTTTCCTTTTTGTCACTGGTAAACAGGAGACAAGCTGATGCAGAGTATGTCTCAGCATCCTTAACCTGAATAGCAGATTGCTTAAATCCTGCCTGTAGAGAGCCATAAGTAAGACCTGGGCTGGAGCTATACTTCTGAGTATTAGAAGGAATGTAGTCTTAGTAACACTGCTATTTGTATGAAGAGTTCCAGAAGACTAGCCATGTGAATCAGCTGCAATATAATGAAAAGGAGACTTAAGCTACCTTAAAAGACAACTCAAGTTATTATAGCACCAGATTTGGACTACAGCTCACTTAATAGGTTGCATGAATCATGACTTCATTTGGTCAATATATACAGAAACATGTGCATTGATATGGAGAAAAAAAAAGTAGCAATCCCTGGTGTCAAAAGCCAATGAAATGCAGAGGTACCTGCTGGGGGCATCTTGATGCAAAACTAAAACATATCCAGATTAAGCATACTCACAGTAACTATGTGAGAGAGCAGAACCACAAAGGGAAACTGTGTGAATTCTTTCATTGTTCAGTAACACATGCTCTCTCGTGTGGGGAAGATGAGTGAACCTACATTCCAGAACTTCCAAAGAAGTCGAAGAATAGGGTGTGAGTCTCTTTCACTCCTTCTTCAAAAACTTCATTGCTTTCTGAGAGCAAAAGAAGCATAAGAATAAATTATGTGTGCTTTCGTAAATAGCCAGTTAGCCATTATATCCATAATAAAATACCACTCTCATTTTCAGGAGAGATTAACTTGACCATAGCAATTTGCTTCAGCAAAATTGAGGATTAAATGTGGTTGCTCAGAAAGATTTCCATTTAATTTATAAATCTGAACTGAAGCCCTAGTCTCTACTGGTTAATTAGAGAGAAGAGAAAACAATCCATTGATATGGAATAAGATCAGGGGAACATGGCACACTAAACCTTCTAAGCTCCAGTGAGAAGCAAAAATAGATTTTCACACCTCCAAGACATGCCTGCCTGATGCAGCTCTGTAGTATCAATTTCTGTGACCACTTCTGAGGTGAAATACTTCCTCATCATGATACAATGCTTAACACTCAAGGGATGCAGGCAGTGTATTGAAGTGGTTGAAGTGTCAGACTAGGATGTGGTGTGGGAAAGCCAGGTTTGAATCTCCAGTCTGCCATGGAAACTTACTGGGGCTGTGGGCCAGTCACAGACTTTTAGACTAACCTATCACAAAGTGCTGCTGAGAGGATGAGAAAAAAAAAAGAGGCAAAGATAACAACGTAAGCCACTTTGGGTCTCCGGTGAGGAGAAAGTTAGGGCATAAGTAAACAACATAGGTAAATTCAGGATGGATCCAGGATGAAAGCAGACAAGATATTTGGCAGTCTGTAAATCAATCAGTTGGTTTGATGTGGTTCAGCCATACTCATGATGCTCACCCTGTCAGTCATATTTGATGTGGTCAACCACAAGTTGTTAGCTCACCGCCTTGTCAGGTCCAGGATTTGGGGGACAGCCCTTCAATGACTGTGCTTCTTTCTCCAGAAGCAGACAGAGAAGGTGGCTGTGGGGGAGGAGTTATCACATCCTTATCAAATCCCTTGTGGGATCCCACAGGGAGTGGTACTTTCTCCCAGATTATTTAACATCTTTATGCACCCAACTGGTTCAGAGTTATGGGCTGTGGTGTCATC
Source organism: Paroedura picta (assembly GCF_049243985.1). Lineage (NCBI taxonomy): Eukaryota > Metazoa > Chordata > Lepidosauria > Squamata > Gekkonidae > Paroedura > Paroedura picta. The sequence continues at coordinate 106,411,724 of NC_135372.1, forward strand.
AATATGCGGATGACACCCAGCTCTTTCTTCTCACACTTGGCCACCCAGATTCCCCCCAGATACATTTGCCAGATGTATGGAAGCAGTCACTGGATGCCTAGAGCAGAGTCACCTGAATCTCAACCCCTCCAAGACAGAGGTTCTGTGCCTGGGCAGACAAGAAGCATGTTTACCCACCCTGGTTGGGGTACAGCTTAACATCACTCTCTCAGCCTGGAATCTGAGCATGTTCCTGGATGCCTCCCTTTCAATGGAGGCCCAGGTCACAGTTGTAGCCCACACAGTGTTTTACCAGCTTTGCCAGGTGAGGCTACTAGCACCGTACCTGCCCTCAGACTGTCTGGCTACAGTGATCCATGCAATGGTCACCACTAGATCAGACTTCTGTAACTCACTCTATGCAGGCCTGCCATTGTCTTTGACCCAGAAATTATAGCTGGTAAAAAATGCAGCTGCTAATCCTCACAGGTACAACTTGGAGGGCCCATATCTATCCTTTGCTGAGGCAGCTGCATTAGTTTCCAGTTATGACCTGGATCAGATTCAAGGTCTTGGTATTAACCTTTAAGGGCATCTGCGGTTTGGCCTGTGCCTATTGTTACGCATGGCAGGATCCCTGCCTTATGCTTTGGCACACTGTCTTCTATAACCAATGGCACCCCACAATAGTCTAGGCTTAAGCTAAAGCCATGACACTGCTAGGGTCAGCCAAGCCAGGCCAGACTCCATCTTAGAAATCTTGCTCTCTGCCTCAGGTTTGGAAATCCAGGTGCCTCCATGCCCTACTCTCGACCCCCCCCCCCATTGTATTTCTAAGTGAGTGGACTGGCTTCTTCCTGTTTGCCTAAGGGCTCCTAGGAAAATCCTTTGTCTTGCAACATTTTTCACACTTGGCCCCTCTGCCAGGGGATATTTCCTCCCCACACCCTGCCAGCTAGACCTGATGGCTATCTTCCTCAGAGCCATTAATACCTTTATCCAAATCCATTTACGGCCATCACCCCCCCCCCCACTTGGCCAGGTATTGTCCTAATCTCTGGGGACCCTGGAAACTTCCAGCACATGCTTACCTGAGCCTTGTCACATAGCCCCCTTCCCAAAATCCTATAAAAACTGTGGCTTCACACAGCCACTCTGAGTGTCTTCCAACCCGGGACCTCCCACGCTGGTTCGTGCTCCTTCCTCTGACCCACCACTCCTTGGACAGGTAACTATCAAGCCTTCCACTCTTCCTCCCCCTTCTCTATATGACTGCTTGTATGTGTGTTAGCTATTTGTGTGTACTTTTGTTATTTTCCTTTCAATAAAAGCTTACCATTTAAATCTGTGTTTGCCTTGAGTTCCTACAGGTGGAATGACCCTCGTATACAAAGGTAACGATCCGATAACGCTAAGTTACCCCCCTCTCGCAGCATTTGAGCTAATATTCCCCACAAGCTCAAAGATACGTGTTTTAGGACACGTGTCCAGCAATTTGGGTAACAGATTATGGTGGATCTCGCGGGCAATTGCCCCAGGCTTACTCGGGAGTAAAGTGGACGCACGGCACTCTCCAGTAACCCGGACGTAAGGGAAAAAGCCCGTTTGAACTCTTGGCATAAGTGTGTGAATGTGCTCTTGGAAGTGTGCTTTCTAAAAGGGTTGGCCTCTCTCTCTCTTTTCTACCCTTTTGCTATTGTTTTGCTCCTGCTGGAGATTAGTTTCCTTTAAGGCTAGGAACACCGAGGCAAGGTTTTCTTAGGCTTAGACGGGCGGGTGGACGACACGCACCCAACAACAGTTTTCTTTAAGGCTAGGAACACCGAGGCAAGGTTTTCTTAGGCTTTTAGACGGGCGGGTGGACGACACGCACCCAACAACTAGGGATTTGCCAAGCGTAGGAAGACGTTAGGCAAAATTCCTCTTAGCTGTAGGAAGGACCAGGAAAATCCCCCTACTGCTAAAATCTGTGCAAGCAGAGTCGCTCTCTGTAGCACAAAACTGCCCTGCGGCCGCAGGAGTTGGAGTTTCGAGTGTCGGGAGTGGCACGAGAACTCAAGCGGGCTTTGCGAAGCTCAGATGATCCAGGTTTTGGTAATTTTCCCCGTGTTCAGGAAAGCCAGGGCGATCCTAACCGAATAAATTAGCCGGTACCCTCAGGTTTTCTTGGTAGTTTTGTCCCTGAATCGAGAGAGCCCCGGCCATCTCGGTATAAAATAAGAAAACTAGCCAAACCCCGTAAGGACGTGCCTTGACGGGAGCCCTTCCCCCTTTTCCCCTTGCCGCTTTGAAGGATATAGAAGCCGCAAGAAAATCCCCCAGTGATCTCTTCCCTAAAAATACCTTCAGGTTTTCGGTGGTTTTCCCGAGGATCAAGTGCGCTCCGGCAACCTTGATTGGAAAAATCAGCCATCTGCTTGGTTTTTGGTAGTTTTTGCCCTGAACTGAGAAGAGCCCCGGCCATTCTCAGCCAAAAACAAACTAGCCACACCCGTAAGAGGTTAAACTCCACGGGATCCTTTTCCCTCTCTCCCCTGCTGTTTAAGAGACTAGCAGCGGCTGCCCCTAAACTCATCCCCTCTGTGCTTGCTTGCCCAGCGACAAGAAGCCAGAAAACCAAGCCCCGTCCCCTTTAAGATCTTGGAAATTAATAGGAAGAAATGGCATCCAGATTCAATCTGACTACCCTGATTGCCCGTAAGGAACCGGCAGACAGATTGACACTCTGGGTGACCAAGAAGGGCGGCCAGAACCCCTGGCGCCCGGGAGCTTTTAAAAGCTCCAACCCCCTGGAAACCCTTACCGAGGCTTTCCAAGAATGGTGTAACACCAGGAAGCTCGGGGGTGGCAGTAAGGACTCTTATGCCACTTGGGGTATGTTTGTTGCCCTTCAGGACAGTGTAGCCCAGATTGCTGAGCTGCAACATGCCCTAGAGGAGAAGGATGCCCTAGTGAAGGAGCAGGTAGCTCAGCTGACTGACCGTCTCGAACAACGGGAGGCCCAGTCAGCTGATCTCCTGAAACAACGGGAGACTCAGTTAACTGATCTCCTGGAACAACGTGAAGCTCATATCATCCACCTCTCCGATGAGATGGAGGACATGAGAACTGAGCGCTTGAGTGCACAGGTGGAGAAGGCTTATCAGCTTCAGACCATCCAGGAACTAGAAAGTCAGCTCCAAGCCACAAGGCAAAGAGCTGAGGTAGCAGAGGCTCGCATTCTTGAGCTAGAAGCAGAGCAAGTTAAGATCAAGGGAGCTGCACAGTTCCTAGTGGAGAACAATGTGGCCAAGCATGCTCAAGTAAGCCATGAGGCATGCCATAGAAAAATGCAGCAACTTGAAAAGCAGTTAGAGCTCCAAAGGGCTCTAGTTGCCACAATTCATACAGAGACTCTTCTACCTTCTGAGCCTCTGCCAGAAGAAATAACCCCCAAAATGTTCATAGAACCCCAAGGGGAAAATTCAGCTCCCTTCCACCCAGTTCTAGTTACAACCCCTGCAGATAGAACTGAGAGGCAGGAAATCCAGAAACAGCTCCCCATTGCAGGCCAGCTTAGAGAATCAGGTTCTCTTGAATTTCCCACTAACCAGGACTCCAAAAATTTAAACATTCAGGCAAACAGTGGTCTCCACTCTCAGTACAGGATCAAGAGGGAGAACCGCTTTAATCAGAATCACCCCAATTCTAATAGGAATAGAGACAATCGCTCCCTGCAGCCACCTAATGGCTGGAGCAAACAAAAGCCAGGAGAAAGGAGTAAGCCACAAAATGGTTTCCCTTCAAATAATTTTCCCCCAAATACTCTCAAACCTAAATACTTTCAGAATAGAAATTCTGCCCCTCAGCAGCAGAATAAAATTAGTGACCGGATTTTTCTGTGGCGGGAACTTAGAAATGCTGGAGCAGACATGTCCCAGTATCATGACCAACCAACATCTGTACTCATGTTTGGTTTTGTAAAGGCCATTAGAGAGAAAAGGAACAGAGACATACTTAGATGTGAGCTACAGAAAACTAGCCCCATAGAAATTTCTTCTCAATCCCCTAAGGATTGGCAGAAGGAAATAGAGAAATTTAAAACTCTTACCCAGAAACAAGATTTAGAAATTAAGGATCTTAATGAGAAAAACAAGGAATTCCAGGGTGAACTTTTTAAAGTAAAAACCCATTTGCAAAATGTACTGGATTTCCAAAGCCACACAGATAATAAATTGAAAAGAAAATACAGTAGACCCAGTAACCCAGCTTCACCTCTTGTCTTTAAAGAAGAGGAAATATTCTCAGTTCCCCCATCACAGAGTCAGGAAGGAAACCCTGCCTCTGAACCTGTACAGAGTTCCAAAATCCAAGGTGACAACCATTATTTTAACAGGGAAGAATTTGTTGCAAGGACAACATTCCTTTTCAATTTTCTCTTAGCTTCCCTAAAGTTAACAGATTTCCAATTATTTTCTCAACTTCCACAAATGGTTCCAGTGCCACTGAGTTAATTTAACATGTGTGCTTCCATTTTTACTTTTAAACCTCCAAATTTTAAATTTGGCTGCAATTGGTAGAGCCTCCAGCTATAGTTGCAGTCACACTGAAACAGCCACTATTTTGCAATCTTAAAACAGACTCTCTTTGTCTAACTGCCTTCCTAGGCACTCAGCCCCATGACTCATGCCTTGCTCTCCCCCATCCCAGCAACTAATCCACATAACAAAGGACTGAAAGTATTCCTTCTTCCCAAATCAGGAAGGGAAGAAGTTTTGTTTCTTTAAAGACCTCAGAGAGAATCTAAGGGGGGAAGAGTACAGTAAAATAGTTCTGTTCTAAAATGTTTGGTTTTAGTTTTTATTTTAAGACAATTTTGGCTGCTTTTAGTATTTGAAATATTTTCTCTTTGAGAAAAAGCATTCCCTCCATAGCTTTTCCCTCTGACATTTTTACTTCCTAGTTTAAATTTTAATTGGCAGTTAACATTTTTTCCCCCTTTTTTTTTCGTAAGAAAAATCTGTTTTTGCAATTTTGCTTTTGTTTTGAATATGTTTAGAAAGCTTCATACAGACCTTTCATTTGGGTACTCAGGCTTCCACTCAGCCTGACTCCTATGAAAAGGCACTCTGTGTATGTACAGAGGAACAGTCTTTCCTCCTTAAAAACACAATTCTTTTGACCCACTATTGTGTAATGGGACTCTTCATGTTCTTCTCATTCATTCTTTCCCACTCATATTCTCAGCAGTACTCCAATGTAACTTTTTAAAGAAGCAATTGACATCTAATCAGCCTGGCCTACCAGCAGGCAGATCTCAATCTGAAAAACAAGTTTCTATACCTCAACCTTTACATTTTCTTTAAGGTTATTTGTTTTATTCATTTTTATAAGAAAACCTTTGCTTTTAGATTTGTGCTTATGTGCTCTAACTGTTTAGATTGTTTATGTCAATCCACAATATTTTGCAAATTCTTTTGCCATGTTTTTGAGTCCTCTTTTAATTAGGAGTCCTCTCTTGTGCTCTTTATAGCAAGATCTTTATAGATCACTATCCAAGTTTTGTTTTTTGAAGCTTTCTTTTTGTGTTTTGATTTATCTTATGTTCCTTATAGAGAAAAATCTGTAGTATGCTTTTAACCTATTGCATATCAGAGCATCTATTTCTTTTTGTGCTTATTAACTAGGAAGCAATTGACCAGATTCTATCTAGCAATTCTCCTTTTTTCCCCTCATATATATGTGTGTGTATTTGAGCTGCTAATCTATTCATTCATAGACCATGTGCTACATGTTTGCAAGAACCTTTAATTTTGGCTTTTTGATTATTTTTCTGAATGCTTCTTTTTACACAACAGTGCAGAAGGCCAGTAGACCTAGCCTCCAAAAACTATCTTCTTACAGGACTTGAAGGACTTTCTCTCCTCTTGTGTATTTCTACAAGCATCTTGCTTCAGTCACCCATAGTAATCTATCAGTTTTCTCTCAAATTCCCAAACTCACCAGGAGTTTGGCATCCTCCTTCCCTTGTCTTATGATTGCACTCTAATCTCCATCTCCCTCCCTGGAGATGGCATCTAGCTCCTCTTAAATTCTATTTTCAGTCTCTGTAAGGTAATGGTGGGCAGCCACCACAGTAGATCTTTTTGACAGTCACTTATGGGGGCACCCCTCTGCTCCACTCTTTCATTTTGAGTTCATTGTCTTCAAAGTTCTAAATTTTTGAGTATTTTTCCTAATCTGTATATCCATCAGGCTGTGTTCCTACTTGAGCCCAGCCTCAACAGACTTTGCAGCCTCACTCTTTGCAGCTGCACACACTTCTCCATTGAACTTTTGTCAATCTTTTGTCCTTCTCTCAATTGGGTGTCTCCCCCTTGAGCTCTTCAGCTCCACTGTGCTGTTGATGCCCTGGGCCACTCAAACATTCTTGCAACCCACGTCTGCCAAGCCTGCCCTAGTGAGGCTCCAGGCTTGTGCATCACAAACCTCAGATCGCCAGGCCAGTTCCTGATGGTCCTGCCTGTGTACTCTTCACCTGTATCCTGCTCGCCAACCTCCAGACCTGACCTGGTCAAGATGACAGCGATCCTCTGCCTGCATTTGCTATGGATGTGTCCTGTGACCTGCTGTTCTGCACTTTCTGCCCCAGCCCACCTGCTGGTGAACTTCTGATGCTTGCTGTTTACCCCAGCTCCTGCTGTATGAAGCCTTGCTGCCCAGCCAGCCTGCTTCTTCTTCTGTATGCTACCTCTGATCCTGCGTACGCTCTGACACCCTGGATTAGTGCCTTCACTGCCTCTTCCCCTGCCATTTCAGTCACAAGGGGGGGAAGAAAGATCATCTGGTATGCTGAACACATCTCCAGCTATTGGCTTGTTTCCACAACCACTTTTTTTTTTACCCCCATGGAGGAACCCCCTTTACCATTCTATGTGTTTGCAAACATCACCCAGCAATGTCTTATATATATATATATATATGTGTGTGTATATATATATATATATGTGTGTGTATGTATATATATATGTATATATATGTATGTATGTGTGTATATATATATATATATATATATATATATATATATATATATATATATATATATATATATATATATATATATATATATATATGTATATATATGTATATATATGCATATATATATATCAACATCTTCAACTGCTGAACCAGTTGCTCATCTTCATCAATCCTCACGTTCAACTATTCAAGGAATCTCCAGCTTCACTCCCACCTTTACCAATTGGACAGGGGGGGGGAGGAAGTTTTTCAAACTGTATTGTCTGTATTCCAAATTGTATTGTGCCCCATATTTCAACTCACTGTCTATTGCATTGTGCCTGTATCAGTTTTAAATAGTTTGCTAGTTTATGTATATAAGTTTGGCTAAATTGCTTAGCTTTATCTTGTTCTTATTGCATTGCTTATTAGAAGCTTATTAGAAGTTCATTGTCTAACTTTTTAGTTTCTGACACTTTCTGCCTGCTTCATAGTAATTGCTTGATATTCATTGCCAGCATTTTTAGGATTGCCTAGTGCTTGCATTCTAAAATATTGCTCAGGTACTGCCCACAGTTTCCTGCCTGCATAGAATTTGGTTTTCCCTGCATTTGCTTTTTGTCTATTGTTTGCTAGATTGCCTTGCTCAACATATTAGTTTGCATTGGTTCATTGCTTTATTCATATGGTGGAGACCTCACGCTTAGCTAGTTCATAGTTCATGTATGTTACATTTAGTTTTGATTGGTTGTGGTAAAGAGGAACGGCAACTTCACAGCTTTCCTTAAGTCACCCAAACCCCTCCTAAATGTGTTTTGTTTTTAATTTGGCTTAAGTTTTTGTAGTTTTTGTAGTGGCAGAAGATGGCCCCACTTTTCTCTCTGAATTTCAATCTTTGCCGCCACTAACACAGTATATTGGTCTGTAGTGAATAAATTGGACATATAATTCACTACAGAAGGGGGGGAATGTTACGCATGGCAGGATCCCTGCCTTATGCTTTGGCACACTGTCTTCTATAACCAATGGCACCCCACAATAGTCTAGGCTTAAGCTAAAGCCATGACACTGCTAGGGTCAGCCAAGCCAGGCCAGACTCCATCTTAGAAATCTTGCTCTCTGCCTCAGGTTTGGAAATCCAGGTGCCTCCATGCCCTACTCTCGACCCCCCCCCCCCATTGTATTTCTAAGTGAGTGGACTGGCTTCTTCCTGTTTGCCTAAGGGCTCCTAGGAAAATCCTTTGTCTTGCAACATTTTTCACACTTGGCCCCTCTGCCAGGGGATATTTCCTCCCCACACCCTGCCAGCTAGACCTGATGGCTCTCTTCCTCAGAGCCATTAATACCTTTATCCAAATCCATTTACGGCCATCACCCCCCCCCCCCCACTTGGCCAGGTATTGTCCTAATCTCTGGGGACCCTGGAAACTTCCAGCACATGCTTACCTGAGCCTTGTCACATAGCCCCCTTCCCAAAATCCTATAAAAACTGTGGCTTCACACAGCCACTCTGAGTGTCTTCCAACCCGGGACCTCCCACGCTGGTTCGTGCTCCTTCCTCTGACCCACCACTCCTTGGACAGGTAACTATCAAGCCTTCCACTCTTCCTCCCCCTTCTCTATATGACTGCTTGTATGTGTGTTAGCTATTTGTGTGTACTTTTGTTATTTTCCTTTCAATAAAAGCTTACCATTTAAATCTGTGTTTGCCTTGAGTTCCTACAGGTGGAATGACCCTCGTATACAAAGGTAACGATCCGATAACGCTAAGTTACCCCCCTCTCGCAGCATTTGAGCTAATATTCCCCACAAGCTCAAAGATACGTGTTTTAGGACACGTGTCCAGCAATTTGGGTAACACTATCTGAGGGACCACTTGTCTCCTTATGCCCCCACAGGGTTGTTTGTTCTGAGGTTACTAATCTACTTATGGTCCCTGGCCCCAGGGAAGCATACCTGTCCTCGACTTAGGCCCGGGCCTTTTTTGGTTCTGGCCCCAACCTGATGGATTGAGCTCCCAGAATAGCTGAGGGCAGGGCCTGCAAGGTGGAGCTCTTCCACCAAGTATTCGGTTGAGGCTGGGATTAGGAACAACTGGGGCCCCTCCTCCAGCCAATGCTGCACCATCATATAAACCCCACCCTGTGGTGATTGGCTGAAGATAGGGGAGGATTGGGGACTATGCCTCCTCCTCAGGTGTGATGCTTATTAAGGGGTTCTGAGCAGTTTTATTGGGGGGAGGTATCTGTTTTATGTAATCCGCCATTGGTTTATGGAAAGTGGCAGGACAGAAATTGAAAGGTTAGATAGATAGACAGACAGACAGAGACAGATAGATAATCCCAGAATTGTTAACAGAATAATTCAGATGTGTTAAGCCCCGGGCATGGGTCAGAACCATACAGAAGAGGGGAGCTTAATCCTTCCATCCCTTCAAACCTCCTTCTCCCAATATTCATATTAGCTGTAGAAGAGAAATGATGGGATGCCTCCCTGCCTCCTTTCTAAGGATTGTATAAGTGCAGGATAAGAGTTTTGACAGACAAAACCTTGCAGAAGTGGAATGAATAAATCGCCTTCTGCAGTCTGCACAACTAAATCAGGACTTTAAAGGATACTCAATAAGTGTCCTTCCTGGCATATAAGTGCTGCATGGTAAGTTTTTCAGTGGTTCCCAGGAGGTTTTTAGCTGTCTAAAGCTATCTACAGTGATCTAGCAAAAGAGTCTTGCTCGCCCTATCTGAGAAAATACAGAGGAGTTCTGGCAAGTTCAGCTGGCTCCAACAACCACTGCAGAGACTTGGAAAATTGTCAGGAATACTACAGAGGACCAGTGAGCACTAAGAGAAGATTATCTGGTTGTGACGGGCTCAGTACTACATCTCAGAAGACACTGTAGCCTTTGCCCCATAAAGCTGTTTTTTTTTTTTGTCCTGCTTGAAATGCCTCTAGGAGAAAGCAGGTGAAAATTTTGAGGAGAATTTGTCCCTAAGCCTGGTTAGGAGCTGGCCGGAGGGGTATGGCTGAAGTGCTACCACCGCCTATAGGAATAGCATTTCTCTTTCTCTTTCCACTTAGCATCTACCTGCAACAGATGGGGGGAGTAGAAAAGCATCCCATGCACCACCCTTAAATGCCCTGCCAGGGAATTGGGTCCCCCTCCCAAGTAGTAACATGCATGCTTACTCAAAGGGGCCACTTCACTTTCATGGTGGTTTCTACACTTCAAAAAACAGTCATGTGAATTTGGTCAAAGCAAACCTAACTGCTGGCAGGGGAGGAAGTCGGGGTTACCTTTTTAGCTCCATAGCAGAACCTGAGTAAGATTTCACTGAGTTTGTTTCTGCTCTCCCCAGAGATGCTTAAAGGACAGATATACCCCAAGATCCAAGACTGTATGTGTGTTTGGGAGGGGCAGCTGAAGGACAAAAACCACATGGCTCATGGAGCTTAGAGGCAGAACTGTTAGCAGAGAGAAATGGATTATGTATGGAGAAATGATGGAAGGAAGGGAGTTCAGCTTTGCATTCAGAAGTTCCACCCTTTCTATTGTGTTTTATTTGTATTGTAAATCTATTTGAGTGACCACTGGTGGGGGGGGGGGGAGAAGATATTTCCTTGAGGTAATGAGCTATCATCTCATCATGTGACTGTCAGGTATCAGAGCACAATTTCCATGCCAACCATCGATTGTAGAGTGTGTTCATGTCTTTACTTCCTTTCCGAACAAACTCAATAGTTGACCTATTCTCAGACATTTGGTCTGTGCCCTCAGTAAACATTCAGATTTTTAAAAATATATTATCGGCATTTATGTAGCCTTAAATTGAAAGAAGCCAAGTAGTTTCCAAGTGTTTTTACAGATTCATTAAAATGAAGTTAAACGATTTCCTCTAAGGTCATGAATACAGGATTCCTAAGGCAGGCTGAGGAACTGAAAAAAAAATCCATTTTATCACCAAAAAAGGTCACCTGTCCTACTTATCTGAATAAAATTTGTCATTAGCTGAACATTCAGACTAGATGCTCTTTTTAGTGTTCTTAAACTGCAAGCAAGAACCTGCAAGGAATTGTGAGGTGAATTTCACCCTCCTCATTCCCTTCCTTGGGAGCCTGACTTATTGATGATCATATCAAGGGATTGTGGAGCCATTCCCTGGAGTTCAATGGTGGGGAGAGTGGTGGTACAGAGCAGCCATGACACACACTCCACTTTCAGGCATACTTATATACTGATGTGCAGATCACACAGACATAATTATTTACTCTGCAACCATGTCTAGATCCTTGCTTACAAAATGAATGAGTTTTTCAGTCAATTCCACTTTGAAATAAAATCTTGCATCTGTAGGGACTTTGCTCAAAACCTTCTGTCAAAAGAGTAATTGGAAACGAAAGGATTCTACCATTTGTTCTCATTAATTAATCCTGATTATAGGTTTTAGGGCTTTGCAAAAGACCTCAGCATAGGTTGCAGTTATCCATAAAACCAGAAATGGAACTGAAAGAACAAGGGGATGCTCTATGCAATAGAATAAGGCTGGCTAATTTGAGAAAACCTATTTAAAACAGGGAGACCAAAATGCCCCTGTAAAAATCCTCCAGCTACAATCCTATCTTCTTTGAGCGAAAGAACTAGTTAAAACTACCCAGTTAGCCTTCTCTTTCTCAGTTCTGCACTTTTCTGTTCTGCACATAATGCTGATAAAATTTACTAATAAAAGCTGCATGTTGGAAATCTATGCATGCTTGCTTTCCTAGAATAATATGGGGATGAGGATTTACTCCTTCTTCCTGGGAGTAAATTCATTGAACAGAATGGGATTTACATCTGAGCAGGCAAGCTTAGAGGGTTCTCTGGGGGGAAGCTCAGAAAAGCACTCATTCGAATCCCAAGGACCATCATTCTATTCTGGGGACTGTTATTAGAGACCTCAGGGAATGAAAATGCATCTTAAACTGGTTAACTCAGAAATAAGCCCAATTTTATTCAATGAGGCTTACTCCTAGGAAGGAGGACAGCATTCTGCTTTCAGGCACTGTGTTTGACCTATTTACTTAGTTTTTGAGATCCATTCCTTGTTTGATTTGCACCTTAGTAATGGAGGGAACAGATCAGTCCTCTTCTGTTGCAAGTGCTGCTTGCCAGCAGCAAGTTTGCAAGGAGATGGAGGCGTTTACTGCACTAATGGACCACTCTCTTCCTCAGCTCACTGGATTTGCTTACTTTGATTATGGTAAGTTCACCTGGCAGACTCATTCATGGCAAAGATTGCAGCATCTCTATGACCGTTTATGCACTGGGAACTTCACTGCCCCAGCTCCCATGCAGGAGCACGAATCGGGGGCGGATGAGGCGCACCAGGCCAAATACTCCCCCATGTGGGTGCAGGAAGAGATGGGGCAACCTGCGACAACTAATACTCTACCCTGCAGCCCAGCATGAAACCTGCAGTGCATAAACGGTCTATTCAAGACATCATTACAAATAAGGATAACTGAGAAATTCAGCCCAAAGCTCTCTTTTAAAAGTTCTGCACATCTGATGCAAATAGCTCACGTTTCTTGTAACCTTGTAAAAACGTGTTCTCCGCAAAACTTTGTTGGTTTCTCTGTCTTCACTCAAGTTACTTCCTATTTGCTCAAATGTTGAATTAGGGCAGCATTGATGCTTCTTTTTACCAGTGCTGATACAGAATACACCAACACCAAGCAAAATTTGCAAAATACCAGCAAGACTGTAATTCTTCTGACTTGTGTCTTCTGATCAACAAGAAGAGTTTGTTCTTGTATGCCACTTTTATCTACCAGAAGGCGTCTCAAAGCGGCTTACAATCCCCTTCACTTTCCTCTCCCCACAACAGACACCCTCTGAGGTAGGTGAGGCTGAGAGAGCCCTGATATTACTGCTCGGTCAGAACAGTTTTATCAGTGCTGTGGCGAGCTCAAGGACACCCAGCTGGCTGCACGTGGGGCAGTGCAGAATCGAACCCGCACTCCTAACCACTACACCAAACTGGCTCTCAATGAGGATGTTTTTTGTGGGGAGGTCAATATTGGTCATGCTCTTTTTGGGACCATTGCTTTTCATGCTCAGTATTTGGCAAGCGACCAGAAGTGTACTAATGATATGGCCTTCTAATTTGTTAACAACTTTGATTATGTATTACCGCTAGCCTAATTTGACTGACATGGCTGTCCAAGGTCCTGAAAAGAAATCTTTTGCTCAACTTGGAATCCTTCTTTAAAAGATCTGGGGATACAAGGGAATCTTCTGCAACCAAACCAATGCTTTCCCACTGACTATGATTCCTTTGCTCTAGGATTGCATTTGAATCCATGTTTGAGTAATACAATGGGTTAACAGTTAATCGCTTTTACTACTAGACTGGATCTGTGAGGACAGTACTGAGCTGTATTTTGCAGGTGTATCATGATGAACGCGTACCAGCCTTTTTTTATTAGCATGCTAGTTAATTAGAACACAGGAAGGTAATTTCTTGCAGATCAGAATAGCTAGATATCATGGGTGTATATGTCATGCTTCTTTGTAGTTTGGCTCTTTTTCATTGATCTTTTGTACAATGAACATATTCTACAGGATTCTTATTCTGTACTCATAGCACAGAATGATCTGTGCATTCTATGGGTTTGAGGGAGCAGACTAGACTATATGGACATGACCAACTTTTAGTTGTAATCTGGGAAGTGGAGCTAATTAATTATTTTACTTCCCAGATATGTAAGATTATTTCAGGGAAAGATCCTCAGCAGGATGGAATGCTTGTAGATGAGCCTAATTCTGAAAGCATATGAATCTGAGCAGTGGAGGAAAACCTTGAACCACAGCTTTGGTGATTTTTCCTCTGCTCCTCTGGATAGCCATTTTGTATCAGCATAACTTCAACATGGTATATCAGAGCTGCTTGAAGGAACAAAGGTGTAATCATACACACAGTTCCTTAAGTAATGGAAAGCAAACAACAGACACAACAAAAGAAAATTGTCTTCTGGCTCATTTAAGCCTTATTGGAATTTTTAGAGCTCAAACATTTAAATTTCATACTGTCTGCTGCTTGTCTCATTTTACTTTGTTCCCCAGTGGTTGTTTTTGTTTGTTTGTTTTTTTAAAAAAATCAGTACAGATGCTGAACAATAAAAAAACACTTTGCAAATTGCTTTCCAACTGCTAAATAATTACAGCAAATTTTAAACTAAATGTAAAGAATGAACTGTTACTTTTTAATAAAGGAACATCTTTTCTTATTGGGTGCTTTAACAGGACCTCATTTGTCTTACTTTTGAGCTGAAAGATAAAGCTGTCATGGATTCCTACCCTGGACCATGGGCTTCTGCCTTCCACTTCAAACCCTCCTGTTGCAGCCACCAGCTAAAAGTTCAGCCTTCTGGAATACATTAAAAATTCAAGGCAAGTATGTTCCGGCCATGCAACAAATACCTGTCTGCAGTAATTAGTGGAAGAGACACCTTACTCTGTAAAAGCAATAAGTATTAATTTCATGGTTTGGTCACATTTGTCATTGTTTTCTAACTCATCTTACTGACATCATCATAATCTGGTATAAGTTTCAAGAGATGTTGTTTAAAAAGCAGCCATTTGAATTCTGTATCAGGCTAAAGGTTCTGGTAATTACATTTAAGGCCATATGCGGTCAGGTCCCAGTATACCTGAGGGACCACCTCCCTGGCTATGCTCCTCAAAGAGGTTTACATTCTGCTGCCACCAACCAATGATCCCTGATCCTAAAGAAGCCTGCCTTGCCTCAACCAAGGCCAGAGCCTTCTCCGGCCTGGCCCCCACCTGGTGGAATGAGCTCCTGGAGGAACTAAAACAGTTCTGCAGGGCCTGCAAAAGGGAGCTCTTCCACCAGGCATTTGGTTGAGGCCGAGCAACCAGCAACATCTACAGGGCCCCTGCTCCCTCTCTCCCAGAGATCCACTCATGCATTCTGCTTTGGACCTGTATGCATTGTTATACTCCATTACTGCTGCTATAGTTCTAATGTTAATATTATTATTGCTATGAAAAACTAAGTTCCATGTTTTATATAAACCACCCTGAGCCTCAGGGGAGGGTGGTATATAACTACAAGAAACACAAATACAAAAATACAATACTACTGTCATATGGGCCACGACGATCCACTGGTCACTTCAACGTGAGGGGGCTGTTAGACTTTTCTTTCATGCTATCTGCATTACACAAGAAATATACATAAAAAATGGGTGAGGGCCAAACATGTGCAATCCTCTTGGAACATTTACTGTTCCCTATCTGACAACTGCTGCATGGGTAATACCCATAGTGGGTGAAGGAAGGAAAGAAACAAACAAAAATAAGCCCTGCTTAATTCCTTATAAAAACCTTTCTGGTGGGCCCCCAGCAGCATAAATCAGTACCCTCATCAAACTTGCAGGCACAACATGTTCCCAGTGCCATTCCTAGTAAAAATCACGGACACTTACTCAGTCCTCTTGGCTTACTTAGGATAGGGAATTTACCATCTATGTTGTGCTTCCGGTAATGTAGCAAACAGACTGCTGAATTTTATGCCTCCTCTCCATATAGGCCTGCACATTCTATGTTTAATTCTCTTCTAATAAGGAAACAAAAGCATTTTCTGTTGTTGCTTTATGTCCTACTATGACATAATAATTTCAGAAAAATGACCTGCTACAATCTTCAGACATTTATTTATTTATTTGTTTGTTTGTTTGTTTGTTTGTCACATTTATATACTGCTCTCCCTGAAGGCTCAGGTAGCATGCAGAAGAAAAGAACTTTTCAAGAAGACAGTTTAATGGAACAGCATACATCATGTCGGTTTTATTTGGTAATGGCCAGAAAATCTGATGCAACTGCCCATAGCATCTTGGAAAGAATACCAAGATGAGTTGCACAGGTGAGCGATGTAAGACTCATGTTCACTTGTGAGTCAATGGACAGTGTCCCATCTTCACCTTCAAAAACAGAATGGCACTCCACAAAAGTGGGCTGTTCAGGAACTGGGAAAGTTTGATTACTGTGAGAGTCCAATTGCAAAAAGGAATTGCCAGGAGAGTACAAGTTCTTACATTACAGAAATAGCATTATTGCTAATTCCCCATCCCAACATAGAGCACTGGGTAGAGGCTTTTAGTTTTACATTAACAGAGCAGACCCAATACATAGTGTCTGTAAAGAGAGGATCTTACAGATACATGTTGCTAAAAGACACTAGAAAAGCTTTAATGGAGTCAACACAGGGCTACTTTTGGAGGATTGGGTTTTTGACATCTTTATTTAGAACACAGGCAGTAATCAAACAGCAGAAATTTCTCTTAGATGACTGGACTGTGCAATCTTTGTCAATTGGGGAAACTTTCTGTGTTTTAACCTTTAACCTTTTTGTGTTTAACCTTATGCTTAACTGCCAAAGCATGCTACAAATCTACTGTAAGAAGGATGTGGAACTGAGCATCTTATATCCCATCTCTAAAATGCCTTTTGTGTATTTTTTAACAGAATCTTCATCTTGGTCTGAACTGAAACAGAGCCAGCACAAAGACTTATGATTCAGAGTAATGTATTTGATTTTTTTTTAAATCCTGGAGAATGAAAATGGCAATCTTAGAAAGTTTGCTACGTGTGACTTGATTAAAATAGGAGAATGATAATGAATTCTTTGGGAAGCCATAAAGCTTCAAGATGCATACTTTCAAAGGTACATTTAGAACATGAAGAAGCAAATTAGAAACACACTCAGTACAGCAGCAGAAAATTTAAAGAACATCTTTAAAACAAGGGAAACCATTCTCAAACACTAAATGAGCAATATCCACTATACAGGATGAGAATCTTATTGAAAGGCAGCAATGCATATAATAAATAAGAATATAGGATATGATTTTACATATACACTTGGCATCTAGAATATTAACTATATTACAAACAGCTTATGAATAAGAAATATAAGGACAAATCTTTTATATAGCTTTGCATGGCCTATTCCAAAGAGAATAAAAGCACATTTTTTCAACAAAAGACAAAAGGATTTTAAAACAAACAAACCCACAACTAAAACCTCTTTCACAAACAAAGCAAAATTAAAGCATGTAAAAGAAAACATTTTGCAAAATTTGACAGGTCCCTGGAAACCCTGAGGCTTCTCTGATGGCTCCAGTTGATGTCTTACACACTGTCACACTGTACAGCAATACATTTTACAATCAAGGAGAAAGCTGTTGGCATCTACTGTTCTCCTCCCCTTCAGCCCATGGAGTCATCTGTGTGTGTGTGTGGGGGGGGGGAAGCTGCTTGTAGGAAGGAAAGGCTAGCCTGAAGAAAGATGGTTGTCATCAAGGGAAGAGCTGTCAGCCCCTGCTCTTCCCCCTTCCTTGTCCTGTTGTTAAGTAACTTATGTTACAAATAATTTCTTTGTGGTATTTGATGTAACTCTTGGCACAGTCACCCAGTATATCATTTATAATGCATCAGCAGTGCACAAATCCCCTGTACAGCACTGAACAGGTGGCAGAGAGCTAGCTGAGTAGGGATCTGACTTTGTCACCCTGACCGTTTACACACTAGAGATTTCATGCTGGGCTGCAGGATGGAATTTTAGTCATGGCAGGTTGCCCCACCTCTTCCTGCACCCACATGGGGGAGCATTTGGCCTGGTGCGCCTCATCCACCCCAGATGTGTGCTCCTGCATGGGAGCTGAGGCAGTGAAGTTCCCAGTGCATAAATGGTACCTGTGATGCAAAGATATCTAGCAGCCTGACTTTTCTATTTGGAACAATGTTTGAGCCCAGGGGTAAGATCTACAAAGTTTAGTTCTGATTATTAGATTTTTCAGAAGTGTGGATGCACACAAAAGCTTATACCTGGAGTTAAACTTTGTTGGTATTAAATCACACTTTGTTCTCTTGCTTCAGGCCAACGGGACTACTCTCCTGAATTTTTTCTGTACGGAGTTACAGTTAGGCTCACTTAAGTTCATTAAAATCAGTTCATTAAAATCAGTGGATTTATACGGATGCCTAACTTTGCTCAGAATTGTGCCGTTTAACTGGCCCTGACATTGCTGAGCGAACACAAAAGGAGCCATGATGTCATTCAGTAAAAGCACCCCCCCACACACACACCGGCCCTGGTCCAGGGGGTGTTATCTAAGTCAATCACTCCCCCCCCCCATATTTCTCTTTTCCAAGATTCTCTTGACAATGAGTCTGATCAAACCTGTAATGCTTCCTTTCTTAGTGTAATTGATAGCCTGCTCTTAAACACCATCCTATTAAGTTTCTGCCAGACAAACTCCCACTGTGAGTGGGGAAAAAAGGCTTGTTGCTGTCTGCATTTTCAACCCTCCAGTTTACTCTTAAGAATAGTTTACTGCCGTGCCTTTTAGATCGCCTGTCTAACATGGGAAACTAGGATTGACTTACCCATCCATTTGAACAGATTGCAAGTTCTCTGTGATTGGCATTGATCATGTGAGGGCAGAAGCATCTTACTCTTGCATGTGTTTTTCTCTTTATAATGCAGAGAAAAGGAACCTGGCTGCATAGTAGGGCATCTGAGGCTTCTAGGGGGGGGGGGGGGTCAGTTGTAGTCTTGGGACAATTTCGGCATTTTAAATACTATTGTCATATCCTATGAACACATACTTAAACCATTTTTATCGAGGAGCCACTGAGTAATATGGGAAACATTTCTTGGTCTACCAGCATGTTTAAGACAAAACAATGCTGATAAGAAGGAATGGATACTGGATAAGCACTAGAACATTCCTCTAAAATGTGCAGACATCTTGAACTTCTCCTAGAAAGCAAAACAGTATCATATTGCCACAATATCTTCTTCCCTAATACTATTTGCTGTGATATTTGTCACATCATGTATGATATAGTTTCTAATTTATTAAAAAAGGAATCATAGTCCAGTTGATGATGATGATGATATCTGTTCAGTCGTGCCTGACTCTCGGCGATTCTAGAGGAAAGTCTTTGCCAAACATCTCTGTCAATGACCGCCTCTTTCAGTTGGTCCATGGTCATCATTGTATCGGCTTTGATTGTGTCGAGCCAGCGGATCCTTTGGCGACCACGTTTCCTTTTGCTGCTGACCATGCTGAGCATTCATGATTTCTCCAGTTACATTGCTTATTAAATGACTCATGCAGATTATCTGACTGCACTGTTTTATACTTTGTAAAGTATAAATTGTAAAGTAAAAATTGGATGGATGGACTGAAATATGGATGGATCCATGATAGATAGATCAATGACTTCAGGCAGAATTTATTTGGAAGAGCTGTTATTAAATATTAAGAGAAACAAAAGGCTTCCAATGACACAACACATAATTAACTTGCCGGAGCTGCTTCCTTGAGATGGTGGCAACAGCAGCAACCTGTTTAGATGGATGTGTAAGGGATTCGAGAAACTCACAGAGGATACATCTCCCAATAGCCATGATTAAAGCACATTAGCCATGATGGCTGAAAGTGACCACTGTGTTTAGAGACAGTGTCACTCTATTTGGTTGGCTTCAGGCTTTGTGCCTCTGTTGCGGACCTTCTGCGATATCTGCTTTGCCACTTTGAAAAACAGGATGCTGGATTAAATGGACCATTGATTTGATCCAGCAAGGGCCTTTTAAATGCTTCAATCAGCACGTGCAAAACTGTTTATTCAAAAGCCAATATTTGCTGATATATGAAGGCTCTGACTCATTGGGGCCACTAATTGACAGGTGGAGGAGCAGACGCAAAAGAATAGCGCAGGAAGAGGATGTGCAGTGGCATGTCAAGCTGGCCTGATGCTCGGGCATCAGGTGTTGGGGCGGGGTGAAGAGGTGGACTATTAAACAGTGCCACGTGTGCTTGCCCGGCCTCTTTCATGCAAAGCTACAGAGACGGGCGGTTTTTCACCCACCTGCCCTGTAATGCCAGTTGTTTGATCATAATGTGTTAATTACTGTTGGTTGATTTAAAGATTGTATTTTATATCATGCTTGTGTTTGCTATTGTCACAGCTTATGGGATGGCATAGGGAGAGTCAGGTTTGGGGGGAGATCCAGTCTGTGTCCTGGACTCTCAGGATTTGGTAGCCCAATGGGGATGTGCTCCCCCAGAGGTACCTTGGGTAGGACACCTCCCCAAAAGGGGAACCTAGTGGCAAAGGAGCATGTGCTCACAGCTGGGAGATGGGGGGGGGCTTCCTTTGTGGGTCACTATGATCTTAGGTAGCAGGGAGCAGAGTGGTCAGTTGACCTCTCCAGGAGAACTCCAACACTCCTATATGGAATAAAGAGCTGTGGCCAGGTTATACCTACATAATAAAAGTATATGAGTCATTCTTTGGGCCTATGATGCTCAACTGCCTGTCAAATAAATTTCCATCTTTCCAAAGAAAAAAAGAAATATACGGGAGAAAGCAAAAAGCCATGGCCAGGACTTAACCTGACGACCGTCTTTGTGGACTCCAAGGCTGGGAAGAGCATCAGGCAACAGCCATGCAGTATTCTGCCATATGCATGTTCCCGAGTGGGGGCACAGTCCCACAATGTCAGGCAGAGTGGGACTGCAGGCAATCCTGGGACTTTGACTGCCCCCCTCCCCTATACAGGTTGCCATAGTTGGAGTCTCATCCCAGATATGTTGCAGCTTTTACTGTAGAGGTGGACACCCTCCCCGTAGTAGTTCAGTTTTGTGCTTAGGGCAAGTGACATTTTGGAACAACTGAGAGGCTGTGATCTATGGGGGTGGTTGGAGCTAGGGTCTTGGCATCAGCTGGGTCCTTCAGGATTTATTGGGGATCCATTTGGCCAGCCAGTTTTCTGGGCCTTTTTGTAGTGTGAGAGTTTGGCCTCTGAGAGGTGAGGGCCATCAGTTATTGGTGCCATATCATCTTGTTCTGGGGTAGCATCCAGGGCTTTTCTTTTAACATTCCTTTCTCAGCATTTTACATTTCAAGAACCAACAACGATATTGCAGACACATTTAGGATCCATCCCCATGCTGTACCAATGTTCCTGTGCTGTTTTCGATAAACCTGTGGTTTTTTATTGCTGCAAAATATCAGTGGTTTGATTGTCTCCTTCTTTGCCTGACCTCCCCTTCTATGTCCTTGTGCCTACAATCAGTGTGAGAGTAAATGGCAAACAGGAATGAGATCAGACAAAATTATATATGCATCCACATCATTGAGAATTATTTATTCTTCATAGTTCCACATAAATAACCGAATTCCCGAGTTTCACAGGATGCTCATATTCTTTGTGGTTAATGGATGAAGGTTGCACGGGTGAAATATTTTTGCAGGATTGGGGCCATTACCGTTACAATGTTCAGCTGCTTTTGACTCCTTTGGTGGCACAACAAAACCTTTCAGATTTCAATGAAGTCAGGATTTTACCCAATATCTTTATTGATCTGAAAGAGCAGCTAGGTCCCTAGTGTGATCTCAGTACTGTCAATAAAGGGAAGCAGCTATTGTTAGTTAAAAAAAAAGATTTTGCAGCCCATAAAACAATTCAAATGCCAGCACGTTGGAAAGATTTTGACAAAATACACTAAAGACAGCTGATTTTTTTTGCTGCTTACAGTTGGTAAACTACAGGGGAATAATCCCTCCTAATTACTTGCATGTTCATTAATACTATTAACCAAAGCAAAAAGAAAAGGGAGATGATTGGGAATGGAGTTTGTTTATTCCCAAACCATCAGTGTTTACATTTAACAAAGGAAAAAAGGGAGATGTTTTGAAAAGGGCACTCCATTAGCTATGTCTTTTGCTCACTATATACTGCATAGCTAGATTTATATAGTGGTAGAAATCTGACATCATGCATTTTTTTTGTCTTTTAAAAATTAACTTCAGGTTTCAGTCAAAGCCACTAGGGATTAGAAGACAATGTGAAATGTGGCTGAACAGATTACAGGCATGCAATGTCAGGAAGGTGATTTTTGGCTGGGATACAAGGTGAAAGGTGCACATAATGAGCCTGGCAGGGAAGCTCTTCTTCTGAGATTTGTTACATGGGTTTAGTAGGCTTTTACTGCATGGAGAGAAGGAAACAAACTGTGCAATCATAAGCAGTGCTGCATCCTTCTAAAGCCATTGAATCCTGTCAATTTAGAAGGGGGTAACTCTGCAAAGTCCACAAATGGGGGAATAGGTAGCCAGCATATAGTGCTGTGCAGCACAATGAAGAAATGATTGAGCATGTACTGTTTTTGCTGATCTCAGTGGTAATTATTAGATATCAAAAAGAAACTTGTTATTTGGGAGGTCATTAAAATGTTGCATAAAACAAAATGAATATCTGCTCTAAAAGGCTTCCACAAATTCTTATAGGGTTGAGAACTCTGAAGTAGCCTTGAAGCTTCCCTTGGCTGCAGAGACTGGCCCATTCTGCATGTGCACATGTTCTTGTGATACCTAATGAATAGGTCTGTTCATGCACATGTTCTTATGCAGATATAAAAACATGCACGGATCCTTGGCCTGGAGGTATAAATATTCAAAGCCAAGATGTTGGCTCTGTGTTTTCCAACAGAAAACAGCATTGATGCCCAATTCAGATTGGGGCCACAACATAGAGAAAGGGTTTTTTAACCCGCCTCTTTAACTCATATTTTATTCCTTCCCCCTTCAAGGCAGTATCCATGATTCTTCCTTTCTTGTTTTATCCCCACAACAAACCTGAAGGTATGTGATGTTAGAATAAAGTGACAAATGCAAGGTGATAGTAGAGTGGGAAATCTGAACCGAATCTCCCAGATTCTAATCTGACATTCTAACCACTGTTTCTTTCCCTCTGCTATTTCCCCTTTCTCAGTCACCTGCTTTGAACTGCAGTTTGCCCTGTAGTGCAAAATATTCCAGAAGAGGAAATGCATTATCCCCTGGTGGAGATGCAATAGTTCCAGGAAGGCTATTTATGTTAGGAGGGTTAAATTCACTCTCCCACCTATCTATGCTGCGGTCCCCATGTAAATTGTGCTCCCTGTACACCATTAATGAACCTGCATGAAATCCATTTACAGTTCCACCAATGTCTTATTTATATAAATAGTACATAAGCTAAACACAGCAGTGTATGCCACTGTATTTAATCATTTATCTGAGCAAGTTTGTCAAACCATTTTGCACGATGCAACCCTATTACCTGTGCCTTCTTGGATATTTGCATAGTTTGTGGAAGGCTATGAGACTGGGAGTTTTCCTGACCTCCTCAGGTAGATCATTCCACAAAGTGTGAGCCACAATGGAGAAAGTGCATTTATGGGCAGTTGAATTCATTTATTTTATTAATTTTTTTTAATTTTTATACCGCTACTCTCGGAAAGTCTCACGGCAGGGGATCTGGGGGATCCTCTGATGGTAATGCTGAGATCCTGCCCTGGCCTCAACCATATGCTGGCGGAAGAGCTCCATCTTGCAGGCCCTGTGGAAAGCTCTTCTGGGAGCTCATTCCATCAGGTTGGGGCCAAGACCAAAAAGGCTCTTGCCCTGGCAGACGTCTTGGGGGCTCGGTAAGTTCATATCTGCAGAACGAAGAGCCCTGCAGGGGACATAAGCAACCAAGCGATCCCACAGATAAGTATGACCCAAGCTGCATATAGCCTTAAAGGTCAATAGCAATACCTTGAACTTGACCCGGAAGCAGACTGGTAACCAGTGCAGTTGTCTAAGCACCGGCGGAATATGGGTCCTACATAGTGTTCTAGTGGGGATCCTTGCAGTCACATTTTGTACCAGCTGCAGTTTCTGGTTCAAAGCCAAGGGCAGGCCCGCATAGAGCGAGTTACAGTAGTCTAATCTAGAAGTGACCATTGCATGGATCACTGTAACCAAATGGTCGGAGAACAGATGAATTTATGACTTTATTCAGGTCCAGTGTAACATACATTAATGAATATTGAATGAGTCTGCCATAAGGAATGCAGGGGAGAAAACTTCTTAAGAAGTGGCCAACTATCTAAATAATCTGGCAAACTGAGAGAAGGAGGTTGCTGCAGCTGCAGGACTACAGCAAAGTAGTGTGTGCTCACACTTGTGTAAAGGTCCTTCCCACCACCAACACCTTAACAAAATTGTTCATCAAACATTTGACTGATATGACCACACCTAGCATTCCATGAACTGAAATGGCTGACAACTGAGCATCCATGAACTGAATTGGCAAGTGATCCTTGCTTTGGGCATGTTTGCTATATTTTAATGATCTTTTCATGCAGAAGGTTTGGTTATTTAACACATGGCAACTAGGAAATGAATGCATTTCCTCGACCAGGGAACTGATTTTATATGTCCATCCATCGCCTTTTTTCTTCCAGTGCTGGATGACTCAAGACAAAAGGATATTTTACTCTTTACTTCCATTAACTCATTTTTAAACGTGCTTATCAAGACAAGGAAAGGAAACTCCTGGGGGCTGCTCTTAAATTGGTTGGGCTCTAGTAGCATTTGAAGATGCAGACAAAATGCATGAGCAACAGTATAAGGCTTTCTTCCCAGATGAGTGGGGTTAAGTTGAGTTTCCAGTGGGGCAGCTCAAACAGCAAAGAGATCAAAGATGCTGTCTTGTTTATCATTCACTTGGGCATGGTGTGACATGTTGTTCTGAAAACCTTGTTTGATACCTGGTTATTTTCCCCTCCTACTTTATCTGAAAGCATCATACTGTCCCTTGCCTCAAAAAATAGCTCTCTGGGTGTGGCCAGGCTTCTTGCAGCCTTTAGATTAGTGCTAGCAGAGGATTTGAAGGTGCCTATTACTGTCAGTTTTTCACATGGCTAGAGAACCTTTCAGATTAACTGTGGCAATTGTTGTGTGCAGAGATGGTGAATGTTTGGAGAGACCTGGAATAATGTCAAAAATGTTCAGAAGGCATAGGTTCCGGAATTATATTTAGGTTGTTTACTCTTTTTTCTGTAATTCAAATGTTGTATTGATCTTGCTATTTGCATCTGCTTGGAATATCTTTTCCCTCTTAATAAAACAGTAAGGGTTGTTGGGGTGGGCTCAGTCCATGATGAGGAAGGGCAACAATTGGTCCCAAGGCCCTGGACTGACAAGCGGAGGGGCCAATCGGAAGGCATGAAGCGCCTTCCAATTGGCCCCTCACCAGGACAGACCAAAATTCCATCTAGCCAGGGGCAATCTGGAGAAATGGCTGCCAGTCTGCTCCTGACCACCGCAGGGAGAGGAGGTCAGAAGGGCTTCCAAGGGGGATGAGAACAGAGGCTGTGCCAGCCCTTTTTGCCCCAAGGCTGTCCTAACTGTCAAGTCCAACTGTAAATTTCCTCAGAACCCTGACAGAGCTGGCAGGAGGCTGGAGAGTGTACCCCCCCCCCTTCAGGCCTGCTGCGAAGGAGCCTCTGACTGAGGGGAAGGAGGCCTTTCCAAGAGCAACGCAGGGGAGCCTGAGGGCCTTCCTTTTGAGAGGGGGGGACTTTCCCCTTCTGCCAAACAGTTGGCTGACAGGGAGGCCACAGAAAAGCCCCTTCTCACTTAAAATACTGCTCTGGCCGGGGGTTAGACACAGCCAAGCCATGTGTCTTTCTTCTTTGCAACTCTCTGCAGGTTTGAGGCCACTGCACAGCATTATTCTGCAGAGGAAGCTGGCTCTTTTGTCTCCTGTTTCATCTGCACAACAACCCTGTGCAGTAGGCCTCAAGTCTTTCAATTCAACAACAACCTATGTGGGAAGCTTTAAATGTTTCTTCTCTACCACATCCCTGTACAAAGTAGCCCTTTCTGCCTGGGGAGCTGATCTTTATACTCTGCAGGTGAGCTGTAATTCCAGGAGCTCTCCAGCTGTAAATACTTACAGCCTGAAACTATAAATAGTGAGAGGGAGAGGAAGGGAAGATGATTGGAAAATGCTTTGAGACACCTGAGGCCTGTTGGGTCACTGCGGCCCATTCCCAGTTCTCTCAGACCTCTCACAACCCCACATACCTCACAGGTTGACTATTGTGGAGAGACAAATGGAAAAGGTGTTTGTGAACTGCTTTGAGACTCCTTTGGGTAGTAAGCAATAGGGTAAAAAATCCGTTCTTCTAAGGAGCAACCATGAAAGAAGCATGTGGGCACATAACATTTTATCAACAGTGAAAAAATGGAAAAGAAGGAACAAGGTGGACACCTGTGTACTGTGACTAACCCATGCATATTAGGGCAGAGGGGCATTTCGGTGTCTGTGGCCTAATTCACACAAGAAGGGAAATAACGCAGAACTGGGGGGAATTGGTTGCCATGTAATCTTCCCCTAAGAAGAGTCTCCAGTTTGATTTTCCCTTCACATATCTGAGGACATGGCTCTGGAAAACTCATCTGTAACTACTATACCAAAATTCCCAAAGGTCAGTCCTCTCGCACACTCAACGAACATTCCAAACCACAGGTTCTTGACACCCATATCTCCACACCCATACCCTCATTTGCCACCATGCCACCACAACCTCCCACACAACACACACATTCAACCCCATGCCCTTACAGACTGGACAACTCCTCCCCTTCCTCTTCCCACTGCCAAGCTCTAGTGCCCGTTGTATTCTTGGATACAACGGGCTTTGCCCCTAGTTTGTATATATTTCTGAAGATCTTTTGCAAAGTAAATTCATAAGAAAAACCTTATGGCTTCTGACTATAGTGATTTATCTACACATTCATATGGCCTTTAAACTCCTTTGTGGACAGCTGCTATCTGAGATCTGTTTGGCAACAGCGCATTCTAACAGACCCTTCCTTTTACTTAGAATTCAGTCATTGTACTTATTAGAGCTAGTGTGGGAGGAGTATTGTAGGAGTGAGATTGGACTCAAAGCCTTCCTTACACTTGCTGGGTGGCTTGGGAAAGGCCACTTATAACCAACCTCCATCTGTCAAGGAGGAATGCAATGATCTATCTCCTGGCTTGGAGAAACCAAGGAGAAACCAGATAAGGGCACATGTTCCAACTAATTTCTGGTCTCTGCAACATGTAAATTATTATAAATTGTTGTCTGTCTTAGATTGTGTCTTCCAGGAATGCCTGAAGATTATATTACCATGAACTGCTAAAGTTGTCATTCCCCAGAGTTCAGTTCTTTTTCCAGTAAGTATAATCTCTGAGTAGGTGGTTGGATGTATTTTTTCCTTTAATAAACATGCATGCAAATACATGTACATAAACATTAAGTTGCCAAGTAAAGCACAATCTGACATTTTCTATGCTGGTAAACTTCATTTTGAAAAGTTACTAATGGACTGCAAGAATTCACAGCCACTGACTCACTGGTGGCCGCATCGTGACTAAAGGGACAACATTCATGACAAACTTTAGTTTGTGAGCTGGAGCCCACCAGGATTTTTCCAAGTAAATTAAATAGTTAATTTGTCTCTCACAGAAAAAGACATCTGGTAGCCAGGGGACTAAATCAATGTCCAGAGCTTTCCTCTTTCACTTCTGATCCAAAAGTCTCACTTACTATGCAAATTAACCAAGAGAAGTGATTAACAAGGAGGTCACTCAGCCATAGTTGCTGTTGATGGTGGTAGCCATAGGACTGGCATTTTTTTAAAAAGTAGCTTGTCTCTTTGTGCTGGAGTGAGACTACTCAGCCCTTGTGGAATTCCAGATATGATCCCTGCTAAACCAAAGTGGGCTTTTTGTGTCTGTGATTTATGACAGCTGGATTCAAGTAGTGCAATGCCACATGCTATATAGAAAGCTGTACCTGAAAGTCCTCAATTTACCCTTCCACATTGAATTGGATATGGTGTGCCACAAGTGATAAGAGATCAGTGTTCCCAATAAATCTTGAAATCAAACATGTTCCAGATTTCAAAGGGATTTTATCACATTTCCTGCTCCTGACGCAGTACAGGAATTCCTCCCAAACTGCGTATAAAATATTAATGGAATGAAAATTAAGAATTCAGGCCTCAAATCTCAGTCTGAGGAATGATGCATTCTTGGACATTATGAAGTGCTCTGCCAGATGGTAAGGCTTCATTTGACATGTAATTTGTGGAATATTCAATGGGTGATCTTTTGGTGATCTTTCTGGAATGGTAACCATGTTTTGACAAGTAGGAACCTGATGAGATCAAAATTGATGATATTGGGGGGAGGCAATAGAGCGTTGTACATCAGTGGTCCCCAACCCCCGGGCTGTGGCTTGGGGCCAGGCGGCGAAGGCCTCAGCACCAGGCCACGGCTCCCTCTCCGCCCCCTCCCGAAGCAAGAAACTTGCCGGGCCACAAGCTAATCAGGCGCTTTGGCAGCCGATTTGCTCGCGGCCTGTGAGGAGGGGTGGGGAGAGAGAGCCGCGACCGCCAGCATGCCGGCGGTGCAAACGTGCATGTGTGGACTTGCCGTGCATGCGCATTTGTGTCTGGCGGGACCGCAAACACTCATGCACTGCAGTTTTGTGCATGCACGCACATGTGCATGTTTGTGCTCCCGCCGGACTAAATATTTCCTTCAAATATTGATATAATTCAATCCAAGACAACTAAGTATAATAGAATTTGATTATCTTTGCAAGCCAGTCAGAGGAGAATTTAATATATCAACAATAATTCTTAAGCTCAATAGGCATGCTGAATTTGAGGTGGTACAGTTTTCATATGAGCCTCTTGTGGTGCAGAGTAGTAAAGCAGAAGACATGCAGTCTGAAGCTCTGCCCATGAGGCTGGGAGTTCAATCCCAGCAGCCAGCTCAAGGTTGACTCAGCCTTCCATCCTTCCGAGGTCGGTACAATGAGTACCCAGCTTGCTGGGGGGTAAATGGTAATGACTGGGGAAGACACTGGCAAACCACCCCATATTGAGTCTGCCATGAAAACGCTAGAGGACGTCACCCCAAAGGTCAGACATGACTTGGTGCTTGCACAGTAGATATGTTTACCTTTACAGTTTTCATATTATGTCTATATCACTTAATGTTATGAAAGGGGAAAGGTTAAAACAGGAGATTGAATGTCAATTGCCTGGCAGGATGGCAGTGTAGGCATCAAGGAAGACGCTACCATCTTTTTGTAATGAATAAATGCCACAGCTTTTATTAACACAACTCCAGCAGGAGCGTTGGCCTGGCATGAGGAGGAAACCACCCAAAACATGGTCAGCATACCGTGCTTTGATAACCGTCCCAGATGGCGCCCCGGAGTCCCTGCAATGGAATTAGCCTAAAGCAAAAGTACCACTTGCTAACTGGGAACACTGTGGGAAGATGGTTTTAATGGGGCCCACTGCGCGTAAGCCTCTGTCTGGGTCCCCAAACCATCCGGCAATGTGAACATGCCATCCCAGCCGGGATGACACTCCCGCTCACATATGTGCCATCTCTTATGGAGATCCCAATGCCGGGAGAGAACTGGTTCGCAGACCTGTCTCCCCCCAAGGAATCCTCCCATGCCAACCACCAGCTGTGACAATACACAATAAAACACATAGCAAAGCTTAACACAGCATATAAACTAGGGAGGGAGGGAGGGAAGCTTCCTACTGCGCCGTCGGGGAGGAAAGACTCAGAGCGTGCCTGCTCTGCCCCTTAAGAAGGCGTTGGTCATGCCCTCCTCCTCCCCCGCCTGCCCGAATGTGACGTGCTCAGACGAACCTCATTAAGAGGCTCACCCGAGCGCCGCCCGGGGATGTGCGTGGAGCGGCTGCAAACTGCGGCGCGTCTTCCCGCTGCTGCCCGCCCTCCGCGGCGACAACGCGGAGCTGGGGTAAGTCCCACTCCGATTTTCAAAACAAATTCTTAATATGTAAACTTCTCTTGATGTAAGGTCTACTTTACACACACACACATCTGTTCCCACATGAAATGAAGTGTTAAAGAGAGAGCCAGTTTGGTGTAGTGGTTAGGAGTGCGGACTTCTAATCTGGCATGCCAGGTTCGATTCTGCGCTCCCCACATGCAACCAGCTGGGTGACCTTGGGCTCGCCATGGCACTGATAAAACTGTTCTGACCGAGCAGTGATATCAGCGCTCTCTCAGCCTCACCCACCCCATAGGGTGTCTGTTGTGGGGAGAGGAATGGGAAGGCGACTGTATGCCGCTTTGAGCCTCCTTCGGGTTGAGAAAAGCGGCATATAAGAACCAACTCTTCTTCTTCTTCTTCTTCTAAATTCACCAAGCACTGACAAAAATATGTGCATTGAATAAAACAAAACAAGCAAAAAATCTAGGCAATGTCAATTTTAGGAAACATACATTTATGACACGAGGACTGTGTTAAAAATTTAATTGTTAAATAAATTCTGAAGGAATATTATGGCATTTCTGATAACAGAAAGCTAAAATCATGTCTCCCCATAAAGTGAGGAAAGGACACACATTCAGTGATTTGTCCCTGCACGTCAGTGTTCAGTAGAAAAGGTGTGGCACTGGGCAAAACAATATTGGTGAGAATTGTCTGAGCCTTGAAGATTCTAAGTAGACTAAAAGGTGGGGAAACATTGGTTTCTTTTTTTCCAGTGAGCCTGCCATTGCTGTCTACAAAGTCACTTACGTGCAAACATGTGTTGGCAGGCTGTGGAAATGGCTGCCACAGTGACTTATTGGCAGTTTTAGGTTAACTGATTTGGTCAGTTGTAGCCTGAGTTGACTGTATCTATAGAAGAAAATAAAAGTGATTGTTGAAGTGCGATGCTTACAGATTAGATCAGATCAGGACAGCGCAACAGTAAAAGAACAAGGTGTACATCTAGCCAACAGATTCCCAATGAGACCTTTTTCCTGATCGAGTTTTCAATTTGTTTTTCTCCTTAGGGTAGCTAGGCATGTTCTGCACATGCACATCTGCCTACATGTATAACCAAAAAGCTGGTTATGTATGACAGGATGTTTCATAAAAGCAAAGCAGAGTAGACCAGTGATTCTGAACTTTTCATATCTTAGATCCCTGTAGGTCCCACC
Source organism: Paroedura picta (assembly GCF_049243985.1). Taxonomy (NCBI): domain Eukaryota; kingdom Metazoa; phylum Chordata; class Lepidosauria; order Squamata; family Gekkonidae; genus Paroedura; species Paroedura picta. Next base: position 106,442,629 of record NC_135372.1, read on the forward strand.
ATGACAGTAAAAAGACCTCATTTTCTGGGGACATTTTAATTATTTATTTATACATTTTAATCTTTTTATATATTTTTATATAGTTATACCTCTCATTTCTTTTTGGAGGGGCTCAAGGTGTTTACAGACATTTCATTATCTATTTAAAGCTTATGGTAATTTTTTAAAGACATACAATTGCAATAATATTGTTGAGAATAACTGTTATTGTTATGGCCAGTGAGCTCAAGAGCATAGCTGGTGGCTGAAGGGATTGCGTGATTAGTTTACTTCTTTTAGAAATCAAAACATCAACTTACCAGCTGTACTTCAAGGGAAAGTCATTTGCCCTAAGGTAAAATAACTAGACTCTTCCAGAACTACTTTAAATGTCATATTCACTTTCTCCTCCCCCTAAAAACACATTTCATCATGGCTAAAAATTGAGGATTTTCATAGGGTTCTGAGGAGGTCTGTATTAAGGTGATAATTCTAAGACTGCAGAATCACAACACTCCCATTTCGTGCAAGCAGTCCATCTAGGTAATTAACTTCTACCCAGACCTTTCGCCAAATTCCAGAAAGTCACTACTGTTCCTACAGGCTGTGCAGACCAGTGATTGGATGCAATTTGTATCATCTAAACAAGCTACAACCTGCACTCAGTTGTCTGCTCTTGCTTATCACCTTGATGGATTTCAGTGTTTTGAACCCAGTAAGTAAATGTACCATTTACACCCTCTGCTGAACACTGTCATTTTACCCAGCTGTGTGAAGTACCTCTAGCCATTATACCAAATTCACTATTTTTTTTCAACCTCCCTTTGACAAAACAGCCTCTCTGTACAAAGCAACATTCATTTCCAGGTTTGTCAGCCTGTTCCCTGCTGCGATGGAAATTGATGAAGCACTACCTGGGTATTAGCAATGCACATAATCTAATGGCTAAATATAGAACTGAAAAAAAGGCCCTCCCTTAGGTAGTAGCAGCATGGAGAAAAATCAATGTCATTTCTGATATGTCTGCTTGACAGATGTCCTCAAGAAGAGTTTTATCTACATTTGTCATTGATTCAAAGATATGACTTAGCATCTGATTATAGAGTGTATCATTATGCTATTTTTGAGCTATACTATTTCTTTGCATATTAGGAGAATCGGTTTATAGTTCTTCCCATCTTCATCTCTCTATGTTCAGGGGATATTTCATGTGTCATACAGAAGGAAGGTTCCATTTTTACATTGTGAATGAGCCATATCTTGTCTATAACATTTGAAAGCCATTTATAATTCTAAAAATAAAATAATGCAATGTATTTATTGAATACTCTCATATATCCAAATGTAGAGGGGTCATAATTCAGTGGGAGAGCACATGGATTTATACACACAAGATTCCAGTTTCCATCTCCAGTTAAAGGAGCTCAAGTAGAGGCAGGTTGAGAAAGACCTTTCTCTGCTTGGGACTCTGGAGATACATCAGGCCTGTCAGAACAGACAATACAGAGCTAATTAGACCAGTAGCTTAATAGAATGCTTCATATGCCTTCCAATGTTATTGAAACAATTGTGCTAGAATTGGCAAAGGGAGTCTTTGGTATAAAATGTGAAGCAGCCCTTAGATTCTAGAATGTGATTGGCATCATCTTGGCCTGGTATGGTACTGAGATCACACCAAGTAGTGCTGGCCCCAATAATAAAACTTGGCATGTTCCTAATTGCTTTGTGCTATTGGGAAAGCTATATCACTATCCTATTGGTTACTTGCATTGGACAGAGGATCACATATCAGTGAATGGGAGAGCAAGTCACTCTGACTATTTCAAATCCATAGGACAATTTTATCAGACTTCAGAGCACTATGTCCCAGATATCACCAGGAGGTAAATTCCACTTAAGATTAACTCATATATATGAGATTCTTGTAAAGTAAATCTATATACAGAAATGTGACACAGGGCACAAGTTTTAGAAAGAAAGAAGAATCAGTAGGAATCACCCCCTTCTGTCTTACATAAGTGTTTGCTTCTTTAGTGACAGTAGGGAAAAGAGATTTCTGCTGGTTTTCCATAGAGCTGTAGTCCCCACTGAATTTCTATTCTGTTCCTAAAAGTCCCCGGAATAACTTCTTTTGTGGAGGGGGGAAAGATGGGGCAAAAATCTCTTCTGTAAACTCAGTTTACATAAGAAAAGATTCGATCCACATTCATATCTTCATACTCTTGGACATGCTGCACCACAGACTTATGAGGACTGCTTATAAAACAGGGGATTGTCATTGTCTTCAGCATGTTTAGCCAAAAGGGGCCACTTCAATCCAAAGAGGCCCAAGTATCCTTTTGGCATTTCTAAAGAGATGATGTAGGATGAATAATTCATTGGGGAAGGTGACATTATGACGGATCTTCAGCAAAGTGTATTTAAACATTTAAAAATGGGATGAATCAGTAAGTGTTCATCTGAGCTTGTCGTGCTCCAGATAAAATGACTGATAGAGAGTGATTTTCAAAAATAAAAACAAATCTCAAATAATTTCTGAATCAAGGTCTTTAAAAACTACATCAAAATATTGATTTTGAAGTTCCATACACAATTATTTGGTCTTTAATGGTGATCACATCCTTAAAAAGGATGGCTACATCTGCAGCAGTAACAATGTTTTGTATGTGTGCTCAAGGTTTTAAAACAAAATAGATGAAGTGGAATAATGAGAGAAGTTATATATGTTTTATTAAATGTTCCAGTACAATGTTTAATTAAAATTTGCATGCACAATAATTTCTTACAAGTAAAAGTAAAGAGTAGGAACAAGTTTGCCAAGAATTTCTGTGACACCTTAAAGCTTAAAAAGCAGCTGAGACTTACCGCAGCTGCTTGTTGACACCCGTGGAAGGCTGGCTGGAGGCAGATGCAAATGCCCCAGCAGCCTGTGGGCTGGGCACACGGCCGCATGCAGTGCACATGGCATCAGGGCGAGGCAGGGCCCGCAGTACCTATAAAAGGCAGCATATGTGTGTGTCCTGGGCCTCTTGGCCAGGACACTGCGGAGAGCAGCTTCCCTCCCACCCACCTTGTATTAATGTGAATACAGCCTTGTTCGGTGTCTTGAGGGCTTGTTTCACGGTCAGTAATTCATCACAGCTGTGGGTTTGCATAGGATGGAGCCAGTTGGCAGGGAGTCCCGTGGGCGATGGGACTCCCTGACGTTCGGGCCTCCCTATGAGGCAACATGTAAATGAGCGTGGCTGACTCTGCTGGGGAGCCAGGGGCACATTTGCCAGGCAGCCAGGGGATAGCCAAATGAGATGGGTGTCTGTTGGCTCCCCCACATTGGTCATTTCTGGTAGGATAGATTTCAGAAGGCAAAGGAATCTGGTATCCCAGCTGGGAATGATTTGGATCCCCAGGGTGCCTCTGGACTCTGTGGGGTTTTGGTGCAGTCCGCTGACTGCTAGGTCACGCTCCCTCTCCCGTGCTGCACCAACCCTCCCGTGAGAAGGTAATAAAGCTGTGGCCATGTTTATACCCAACATTGTTGTGTCACGTCTTATTCCAGCCTAAATGCCCTCCTGTAAGTCAATGCATTTTTCATGCAAGAGTTCATGCAGTCCAGTCCATTTTTTTTTTAGCTTTCAGTTTTCCCATTTGGAGAGGGTTGATAACTTAAAAACAAACCAAATCCTTTGCTTACCAAAATTTCCTCGTTTTGGCAATGGTGTCTTCAGGTCAAAGGATCTCTGGTAGGGAGTAATTTGTGGATAAGACCATTAGGCTCTACAGAGTAAACTCTGTTAAGAGTACTCTGGGAGAGCAGATGATGTTTTTCTAGCCATACCAAATCTGAGTTATGAGCTTTATGAAGCAACTATGCATAAGGTAGCATTATATGTTCAAGTACTGTGCAGGGAGAATAAACCACATGAGTAAATATTCACATGTGACCTGACTGAAACTATCAGGTTTGGACCGCCAAGTTCAGAAAGGTTTGGTTTCTAAAGAAACCAATGGCAAATTTCAATATTAAAAAAGAACACTATTGTTTTCTGAAAGCACTAATGAAACAGTAAATGTAGGACATTTTGTAGTTTTATGATATTTTCTCCCTCCCATCTCTCTTCCACACACATACTTTCTAGATGAGAAGAAATTAAGGGACACCTGCTCCCAAGACATTTAGAATTGGTCTAAGCAGGCACAGAACAGCATTTGGACTAGAAATAAAGTCATCTGCCAGTCTAGCACTATGACATTTTTGCCAAAATTATACCAGTTTCCCCATGGCAGTCTGCACTCCCCTGTTTGCTTGCTGCTCTCCAAACCATCCAAGAGAACCTACCTCAAGGTCCTTCTGTTCTGCCTGTCTGCCCAGATGATTTTCTCTCCTTGTGCCACCAAACATCCTATCTCTCAAGTCTGCTTCCTGCCTCTCATTACTGCTGTTCAAGCTAAGTGGCTGAAGTGCTGACAGTGATACTGTTTAGATTTCCACCCCTATTCATTCTCCCATAGACTTTAATGCTAAACATGAATGCCTTTCATTGACTAAAAAAAGCAAAGGGCTTTATTATGTTTGTCTGAAATTTGGCATTGTGGGTTTTCTTATACAATACTACAATCCCCCTGAGTTTTGTCCAGTTTGAATAGATGATTATGAAGTTACCAATACCAGAAAGGTGTGTGTGTGGGGGGGGGGGCAGAAGACTGCTGCTGAATAAAATAAAATGAATAAAATGAAATAATGAAATTGCAGTAACTATTAACAGGAGAAACTATAATGAAACAAAAGTGTCTGAAATAAACCAATAATGGAATTAATGATAAAACTATATAGAAGCCTGCTTATTTCTCTTGTGTCTCAGTGCTGATTGGTTGAGGCTTGTGGTCTCACTTCCTGTCTCAGTGCTGATTGGCTGAGGCTTGTGTCCCTATCACACTTCTGATAGTTCCAAGAGCTAGATTTTTTCTATAGCTTTGGAACAGAAGTTCAATTCCTGTGATTTAGATGATATTTGAACTGCTGTTCCAGTTGAGCTTTCCTGTTAATTGTATTTCCCTAATCTATTACAGCCAACGTGGTATAGACCTAGCTTTAAATCTCCACCCCTTCTGCTATGCAAGTGTTTGAGGAAAGACTAATGAGGGATTTAGAAACCTGGAATGTAATTTAAAATCTAGATGGTTAGATTTGATTAACCAAGAAAATCTGACATTAAATACATGAACTAGCAACCCTAATATTATAATTACAGAAGAAGATAAGGGTTGGTACTATTATTCAAAACAGATCAGATTATGAATTGGAAGTTATGAGGTAACTTAATCCTCTATATTATACGCATGTAAAACCAGCCCAGGTCCATCAATTCAATGTACTTTAAACATTCATTTTGGGATACATTAAAACTAAAGAATGAGATTTCCTTGATATTACTAACCCCATAATGACATACATTCTATTAAAAATACATTAAAATATTTTCCAGGTATTTATTCATTTATTTATTCATTTATTTATTTAATATACCGCCCTCCCCGAAGGCTCAGGGCAGTTTACATGACATGGGAACAATACAATTAACTCAGTTTATAGTGATGTGGTAACAACAATAATAATAACAAGCTAATGATATTAATAAAGATTGTAGAACAGTAGAATACTAGAAACATTGATTCTCTCATACAGAAGCCCAATAGTTTGGGTGGCTCTGTAATAATTGTTGGAGGGAGACTCAGGGGGCCAGTGGCAAGTGGTGGTTCTGATTGAACTCAACCAAATGTCTGGTGGAGGAGTTCCCTTTTGCAGGCCCTGGGGAACTGAGATAGTCAGAATCATAGAATCATAGAGTTGGAAGGGGCCATACAGGCCATCTAGTCCAACCCCCTGCTCAACACAGGATCAGCCCAAAGCATCCTAAAGCAAAATGTTCCTGGACCCTCTATCAAAATACATTGTTTTTAAAATTATCTCAGACCATTTGTGTCCTTAATGCTATCATATATAAGAGACACTACTGATTTTATTATTATTATTATTAATTTTATTATATTTGTTGACCACTACTCCCGGGCCATGCTGGCTTATGGCGGTTTACAGTAAAATGATAAAGTCACATCAAACAGAAGAAAAATATACAATCCCATGCACTGGCAATAAAACTAGTCTAATCCTTCCCTCCCTTCTTTGCATACCTGACCACAGCCACCCACGGCCCCCAACCACTATCTTGGAGGGTAATTCCTGCCCAGATGACCAGCAAATAGAGCCTATATAGGGAGGGACTTGATCCGCTTAGCCCAGCCTCAACCAAATGCCTGGTAGAAGAGCTCCATCTTATAGGCCCTGTGGAGTTGAGATAGTTCCATCAGGGCCCTTAGCTCTTCTGGGAGATAATTCCACCATGTTGAGGCCAGGAGTAAACAGACCCTGGCCCTGGTCAAGGTCAGCCGTGCCCCCCAGGGGCCAGGGATCACCAATAGGTTCAAGCCTACAGAGTGAAGCGCTCTGCGGGAGACATAAGGAGACAAACGGTCCCTCAGATATGCAGGGCTGAGGCCACAGGTGGCCTTAAAGTTAAGAACCAAAACCTTAAACCTGATCCAGAAGCTAACCAGTAACCACTGCAGCTGCCTCAACACTGGCTGGATATGGGCCCTCCAAGATGACCACATGAGGACCCTAGCAGTTGCAGTATCGACCAATGGCAATTTCCAGGTCAGAGATGAGGGAATTCCAGCACACAGTGAGTTATAGAAGTCTATTCTGGAACTGACCATTGCATGGATCACAGTGGCCTGGTGTTCTGGGACCAGATAGGGCACTAGTAGCCTAATTGGCCAAGATCATAAAACACCACTTGGGCTACTTTCATGAGGCATTAAAGATCACCTCTAAATTCCTGGCAGACAGTACAGCAGTAAGCTGCGCCACATCCAGGAAGGGTAAATGCTCTTTCTGGTCCTGCCTCCATCCACCCAGCCCGAGATAAATCTGCCTTGGAAGGGTTGGTCTGAGCCATCCAGAGACTGCTTCCAAACATCTAGTAAATGTTTCGGGGGGGGGGGGGTAGTCCAGTCAGCTATCCATCAGGAGATAGAGCTGGGTGTCAACCAAATACTATCAACAGCCCAGCCCAAAACTCTGAACCAACTGTGCATATAGTTGTTAAATAATATGGAAGAGAGTTTTGCCCCCTGTGGTACTCCACAAGGGAGTGCAAAGGGGCGTGATAACTCTTTCCCCACCATCACCCTCTGTGTTAGGTTCTGGAACAAGGAGACCAGCCACTTCAGTCTAGCTATTATAATTAGGGAAGTCCTTTTGGTTACACTAGATGTGGTGTTACTCTACACTAATATTTATCAGAAATATTAGCTATTATTAAAAAATTTAAAAAGAGAAATAGAAATACCACAATTCATTTCTTGCTATCTCTAGCTGAAATAGTGCTCATAAACAACATCTCCCCATTTCACATTATATTTGCAAATTAAAGGAATTGCAGTGGGATCCTCAATGGTCTCAAAAGTTTCCAGTTTATATATGAGCAATTTTGAAGATAAATTTATTTATCCTGTTAATCATTTCCATAGTTGTACCAGTGAATTATGATGATGTCTAGATGATTTTTTTTATGGAAAGGTGACCACTGATGTTTGCTGGAATAAAAAGTTTGGCTGGATGTATAGGCTAAAAATATTAAATTTGAACTCCATGTGGATGATAAGAAAATTTATTTTTTAAATGTCAGGGTCATAAGGGAACATGATATATTTTATACAAATCTTTATAAAACCCCTAACAATTAAAAAACTCCCTTGTGAGAAATGACAATCAATGCACTAAACATATGAGGAACGGTTTATCATTCAGCCAATTCTTACAACTTAGAAGAAATTACTCAAATATTTATGACTTCAAAAGGGAAGCTTCTACTCTAAAGCACAATTTAGCTAGTAGATGTTATCCAAATTGCACACTCCAGTCTGCTTATCAAAAACTTGAGATCAGATAAGAAGAAATTACTCATGAACAAAGGAAAAAATGCTTGTGATCGGATTATATGCAGTCTTTCTTATAATAATATGTGTGGGTCCAAAGAAATTATCTGTAAAAAGTGATATTTGCTAGAAAATATTCCTTTATGTGAATAAAAAGCCGATTATTGCTTTTAGGAGAACTAAGGCCCATTCCGCACAAGTTAAATGTAGCAGGAGTGTGGCAAATCGTAAACGCTACTAATTTGCAGTTATGCACGACGTCGCACACAATCTGCCACACTCCTGAAACAGACCCGCGAAAAGCGCTTCGTTGTAACGCTTCTAGGGAAATCCCAAAAAGTGGATTCACCCTCTGGAAAGTGCTACACTCTTGCAAACAATCTGCAACACTTCTGAAAATGTTCTGTGCATTACCATTATTGCGGTTTCAGCAAAGTCCCTTCCCCTGGCTCTCTCCTCTGAACTTCCGGCGTAGCGATCGCCATTTTTTTTTCTTGGAGTGAGTGGAGAGCAACGAGCCGGCAAGCCTTCATACACCCAGTGAGGCTTCTCCAGCTGCAGTCCCTCCACAGAACTGCTTTAAAGCTTCCCTCAAGTCACCAAGCACAATACAGCCCCGTTTGCAAGTTCCCTTTATTTTCGGCCGAAAATCGCACCTGTGCACGGGGTGGGGATTTTTTTTTCACTCGGGGGAACATGGCAACGATGAAACGGCAGCTCACACACCAGCTGCCAGCTAGAATCAAGGAATCAAGGCATATTCGTTGCAACATGTGTTTTTCTTTTTTTTTTAAAACTGTTCTTAAAGGCAAAGGGGCTTTTCCGGAGCATGGTAACAACCACCCATTGGCTGCTCATTTGATTGACGGCCAGGGGTGGGACCAAGCACGGAAAAAATTGCTTCCTTTCTAGCGATTCTTGGTGAGACCGGAAACCTGTGGGAAACGATTGAAAAACAACTGGATTCCACTACAAAGGCAGATATGTGTTACGCCGAATTCCACTATTTTAAATTCCGTTTTTTCTTTCTGTAAGCAATTTGCCACATTGATCCTGGTGCGGAATGGACCTAAGAATCTAAGGGAACATCTAGTCCATAGTAGCACCCATAAATTTGTTAGTCAACAAACTGTTCTACCTGGTACTAATCCTCCTCAGGGTCATTTTGCCTCTGGAAATTGTAAGTTAACATTTAAGTGTCTCATTGGCTAAACACTTCATTGAAAATAGTTATGGACCATCTGATTTTATTTTTTGGCCTGTACAGAAATTAACCTGCAAAAATGGAAAGTTCCTATTGAAAGAAGCTGGCTGGAATGTTGGACTCTAGACACTTGACACCTAAAGCAGTGGTCCCCAACCTTTTTATCACCGGGGACCACTCAGTGCCGGGGACCACTCACCGGGTACCACTCAACGCCTTTTACTGAGGCCCGGTGGGGGGGGTAGTTTACTCCTCTACTCTCAACCACTGCCCTAACGCTCTCTGATTGCTATGGTAATGTTTAAACATCCCTTCAAAATAAGATACAGACACGCCACAACAATGAAGTGTGTTGTAAAGGGCTGGGGGGGATGAAGTAAAGGGCCGGGGTGGGGAGAAGGTGTCCTTCAGGGCCCACCTCCAATTATTCGAAGGACCACATGTGGTCCACGGCCCACAGGTTGGGGATTGCTAACCTAAAGGGCTACATTTGTCTTTAAAATTGCATCAGCTTCTGTAAAAGACACATAGAGACTGATTATGCATGCGCTGTCTGGCATCCGCATGACAGCGTGATTAATCTCGCTTATACATGATGCCATCACTGTCTGGGATCCCTCCCTGCCCTGGACCACTTTAGGGCCTCTGATGGCCCAGGGAACACTGATTTTTCTGCATTCCTTTCCTTGCCATGGCAGCCATCAGAGGCCCAACAAGGTCAGGCCTGTGCATATGGGAAGAGCTCAGTCTTGGAGGCCCAGTTCCCCCCCCCCACCTACAGTGTTCCTACAGGGACACAAAATGCCTTGTTTGGCTTCATGGGACCTTGGAACCTAATGGGCTGTTTCTATATCCCCTATGATGGTGGGATAGTGGCATGTCACTATCCTCCCATCCTGTGGTGGGACCCCCGTGCCCCCCTGCCACAAGAAACTAGCTTAGCCACTGCCATATATAATGGGGGAGAACATTTCTGCATGAGTGGAAAAGGGTAGGAGAGCACTCATATGGAATCAGAGCTAATCCCCACTTCCAAATAACATTACCACCAGGCCACCCCCTCCAGGGCCTGGTGTGGGTTAGGCCGCTATTGTCCCATTTTAAGGGAATGCAGATATTTTTAGATTCCCTTAAGCACCCTGGGGACTAGGTCTAGTCCTACAGAGGCCTGGAGGGGACAAAAAATGCCCCACTCAGCTCTGTGGTGCTTCATGGATTGGGTTCACTGGTGAAATGTGTCCCCCATGGGAATGCAGAAAGTGGTGGACCAGCTCCACTGCAAAACTGTTTTCCCCATGAGGAAACAAGAAGCAACAGAACATGCTGCTCCACACAATGCACCAACGGTACCACTTATTGCAGAATTACCTAAACTGGATATCAGAACAGAGTAAAGTTCTTCCAGTGACAAATAGCTACTGATCTTTTGCTCTTTTGAAGATCTATTGCGACATGAACATGTTTATAAATAACTATATTTTGGTATCAAAAATATTTACAGTATTTGCTGGCGTATACTACTCCCCCCCCCCTGAAAAACATGCCTCCAAGTGGGGGGGTCGTCTTATATGCCGGGTGCACGTCAGTTGGGATAGACATAGCTGCCCATAGTGGCCCATAGTACTGTATTTTGAGTGGAAATGTTGGGGGGTTGTCTTATACACCCAGTCGTCTTATACGCCAGCAAATACGGTATTTAATTTTGAGATAAAACCTGTTGGTTGCAGGACATTGTTATTTTGTCTCTCTCCCTTACAAGGAGTTTTGCTTCCTCATACAATCTCAAAGTCAGAATAAATCCTAGCAATTTTGTATGTGGCCCATATTTTAGGACCTAGATTTTAACTTTTAATACAGTACCTTATATCCATAATTTTAAATATACTTAGACAAACTCAGTGTTGTTATTATATATTACAGATTTCTATGTCGAAGCCTGTTGGCAAAATAGATAAGGAATTATTTTGAAATTTAACTGAGTAATAAAATATATTTTTACCTGATTTTGCACCACTATCTTATTTGTTATTTCCTGTGATTGGTACAGCTTCTTATTTTCTTGTGAAATCTAAACTCTGCCATGGATATTTGCTAGTTGATCTTGAGCCCCTCACACACTTTCAGTGTGACCTACTTCACAGGGTTGTAGTGAGGGTAAACTGGAGGAGAGGATGTTGTATGCCACTTTGAATCCCCACCAGGGAGGAAAGTGTGGGTATAATAAATGAAGTGCAACAGCTACCACAGTCACATTTAAATTCCCTGCATTATAATGCCATTTTTTTCAGTTTGTGGGTTCTGAGGCAAAAACCTGCATTTAAACTGAGAATTGAGCGTTTATAATTAGAATTATCTAAAGTTTGCAGTGGCCTTGGGGGCGGGGAGGGGTTGCAGCAACTGCTTCCTGAGAATTCAACTTGCTTTGTAATAGCTGTGTTGAGATGGAGGGACAGTCATATAGTGACTTGTAGTAATAGCACAAATCAGATCACATTTACAAAGAACAGTCACAGGGACTTCTGTTCTGCTAATGTTAGTGTGAATGATGGCATGAGATAGAGTTATGGTAAGAACAGAACCCCCTCCTGAGGGGATGGGAATCAAGTGTTGAATCATTTCAATGGTGCAATATTTAGTTCTCACTACCCAGTTGAATTTAGAAAAGGTATGACTGAGCAGCACACACCCATACAATCATATAATGGAACCATCCCAGGTTTTCCATTCTATGACTATCAAATAAAATAATGTGAAAAAGAGACCATTTATGCTCTTGGCTGTGCAATCTATTTCTCATGACAGTTTTTGATATGTGTAAGTAGTCAGGTGGTCAATTTTCACATGCCTGTTCTCTTTTCTTTTCTCACATTATAATGGGAGCTAAGGTTTACTATGGGCTGCCTCAGGCATCATATATATATATATTAAGGTGACCAGATTGTCCCACGTTTGGAGGGATATCTGGGGGTACCTGGCAAATTGTACTTATGATGAAATTAAAAAATATATATTACAATACTATTTTTGCATTCTATGCATTCTACGAAAATTTGTGTGGCTCCATATAGACCAAATTTTAAATCCAGAACCCCCCTGGTAAATGATGTCCCGCTTTATCATTGTTAAAATCTGGTCACCTTAATACACACACACACATATATACACACACACATACACACACATACAGAGAGATTTCAGAGCATCCATAAAGCTGGAGTGTGTATTCACAGCTCAAGAAGTGTACTTGGTTACCATTATTATATGGCACAGGAAGCTAGAAGTTACCATGGCTCTTGCTACTTATGAAATGTCACATCAAACCATTAAAAATCAGTTCTATATTGAAGTGATAAGTACCAGTTGTTATCACACAAGGATACAGTCAAATATATTCATATAAAACAACAACCCTGAAATGCCCAGTTTGCTTTGTGATAGCTTTATTATGCAGGTTTGTGGCCTCTAAATATTCTTGTGTGGGAATTATACACTGATTACCATGCTGCCGATGCTGAAAGCATTGATCAGAATTAGGGTAACCACACTGGTTATCAACAGGAACATTACACAAGGACTAATTTATCTCAAGTTGTAAAGTCAGACAAGACACCAAAGTATAGATTAGACTGATTTATTGGCCAGTAATGAACAAAATGTACTCTACATTCATTTTTAAGAAAGGGTTGCAAGATGCTTTTTTATTATATTATCTCCAGGTTCCCAAAGAGACCGACTTTTATTTTATGAATCTGAAATTAGGTAGGTAATTAGTGCTCTAAATGAAATATGGACTTACATTGTGTCATCATTCTTTCCACAGCTGGAAATAAAACAACCCCCCTCTTTCCTCTTTATGCCTTCTTAGACTCTTTTAAAAATGCAAAATTTCATTTAGCAACATAACAAGATTTCAGGGAAAGGGATAGAGGCTCTGAAACCCCCAAATGGTTTCCCCTTAATGGATCCATTATTAAATATTCTATTTTTAGCTAAATTCCCATATACCCTCTTCTGGTGCCCCCACCCCCTGCCAATTCTTTCAGCTATTCAACATTTCTTACCAGAAAAGAGGATGGCTTTGTATTATGTTGCTATAGCAACTCATGCTGTCACCCTACAACATGTGGGGAGGGAGAAGAGAAGCAGACCAGAGATGAAGAGCATCAAAGCTAAAAATGAATGATTTTCATCTTATTTTACTGCTATACATACTGTTCACTATATCTGGTTATCTTGCATTTTAGAAAATAGATATGAAAGAAAGAACTGAAGAAACCAAAGAACCTACAAGAGTGATGCACTATAAATTTAGCTTTGTTTCCAATCAAGTTGTATTTCCTTTTGTTGTGACATTTGATTTCTGGCCTTCCAATGAAAACAATTATCCTAATTCTGTCTTATGTCGTGGTGTGTGTGTGTGGGGGGGGAGAGAATGTTCACAGGTCATGTGTAAATTTTTGTGTAAGTATCAGTGGGCTAAGAATTGTAATGCACACCCAAATACACATCCCATTCAAAAAGCAACAAGGTAGAAAGACTGTGTCTAAATTGGGATTCACTTTGAAGTGTATAGATCAGTAGTTTCTAAATGCAAAGTTATCCTACAAAGACTTCCATCATAAAGTTGTCACAGACTACGGTGGAAAAGATCTATGTTAGCTCTTTCCATTCTAAACAAGTCAAGGCACTTATCAGGGCAACAATGTCTTTGAGCAAGACAAACTGGTCTGTAAAAAGGATTTGTCTGAGTATTGTAATGAGTTTAGGATGGTCCAAAATCTTACTGTCTTCAGAAGGGTACAAACCAGTTAGAGCAAGAGACAGAAAAACACCATGGAGACAGTTCTGCAGTTTACCTTTAGAGACCGTGAGGGATTAAGCAGGGTGTTTTAGCAGAAATTAGCTATTGCCAGGGTGTAAGTGGCAACCTGATGAAGTACCAGCAATCTTGCTGCCAATTTTTGAGAGCTCCTTTGCTTGCTTTATTATCCGTAAGTAAATAAATATTACAAAGACAAGACATTAGTACTCTCTCATTCAAAGGAAATGTATTCCTTTGTCATGCCCTTGAACATCTCATGGCTCAGGGAAGGGCAAGAGGAACATATAACACAATGATGATTTTCAAATATGGATTCCCCTGATCTAGAAGTGTAGTGGGCAGGAGATGAATTATTCACAGTTTTCACTGTGTTTCCAAAATAATTTCAGTTCATTTTCATTCGTCTTAAAGAACTTGCTATAATACCCAAAGAAATCAATGAAAACTTCCAACTGATATTAATTGCTATTGATATTGTTGTATTTCTAGCACACTCTTCCTCCAAGTCTCAAAACAACTCTGTTAGGTAGGTGAGAATGTGAGAGGTTCCTACCATCTCAAGGTCACCAGCATAAACAGTAATTTGATTGCAAATTCTGAGCAGCACCTTCCAATTCTTGGGGGGGGGGTGTTAATTAAAAAGAAACACTGTTGAGGTGATGCAGGAAAGCTTTGTCTCTAATAGGCCAGCTTTGTTTTTTCTTTGTGATGTCCAAAGTTGGTAACATGTATCTTCATTGAATTCACAAATTTGATTGAAAATATTTCTCTTGTTCTTACACTACTATCTAAGAATTATGGCTCCACTACAAGAAGAATATGCTACATTCAGGAATACAGTGGACACTAGCACATTCACCTGCACTGTGACCTTCCTGGGTTCTGGCCCTACTCCCCCTGCTCACTCCCCTCTCAATCTTGAGATCCGGTGTGGGAAAGTGGTTGAAGAGTAGCAGACTCTAATCTCATGAGCTCAGGTCTTGTTAGGGAGGACTCCTCAGAGAAAAAGCCTTGCCAGGAGCTCCTAGGTTTACCTGAGCCTCAGCTAGATGAGAGCTTATCTCAGACAGAGAGCTCTAACCAACAGGAGGAAATGGAGCTACAGAAAAAACAGGGTTTAGATTCCAAAGTTGTTGCAGGAGCTCCTCATTCCTCTGCCCAATCTCCAGCTGGAGCTCTCTGCCTTGTCATCCCACCTGGCTCACCTGAGACAATTAAACAATGCCAACTTTGTGCTGGAAGAGAGCTCCAGTCTAAAAGGAACCACACCATGTTAACAAGACAGTTGCTGACTACAGAAGACTGTGAATCATCACAGAGTAAGTACTGAAAGGCTGCTGGCAGCTTATATTAACTTGAGGCCAGAAGGCCTGGGTTGTGGACCTGCTCCTTCTGCTCTTGAACTACCTGAACAAAACCTTGACTACCTGGATTGAGTTAAGACATTAATTGTATTCTATCTGTCCTTTAGCATGTTTTTGAAATACTGATTCTCACTGCCTTCCTGTGTCAGTTCATCTGTGCTTCCAGCAGAGAGCTGAAATCTGAGACCTACACAGGAAGCAAAGGAAGCAGCTGACTTCCCTCCCTTACCTGGGGGAGATGGAGGATAGAAAGAGGCTGAGGATGTGGTAGCTTACTAGCAGCAAAGCATTTCAGAGAGACTGTCACCTCTTCCACCCAGGAAGCAGCAGTAAGAGGAGGGCAGATAAGCTCCACAATTGGTCCTAATTGGGAAAGTGCTCTCTCCCTATTGGCACACTCCCAGGGAGGTCCAATCAGGTGGACAGTTGTCTGTGCACACTTTGAACTGATTGGCCTTTACTGAAGCAGTGCTCTCTCCCTATCTGCATATAATTTGAACTGATTGGCCCTCATTGGAACAGTGTGCTCTCTCCCTATCTGCACACAATTTGAACTGATTGGCCTTCATCATGACAGTGCTCTCTCCCTACTGGTGGTATACACCCCAGGAACGGCCAATCAGGTAGGGAGTGAGTTGTCTGCATACTTGAGCTTTATTATGTTTAGTGATAGTGATGATGTTAGTGATAGTGATGATTAGTGACTGGGTAAGATCAGAGCATGATGAATGTCACAAATTAATAAATGCCATTAGCTTCACAGGTAGGAAAGTAGAACATACACTAAAAATGTTCACCAGTGTTGTATGATGTTCTTGTGATGACCCCGGGGTATGTGTAATCCAAGTAATCTAGCCAATAGGGAATACACACCAGCAGCAGCTACGCAGCCAGCTGCCATATTAACACTGCCAGCTGCACAGCACAAAAGTACTCAAAATACTTCTTATTCTAAATTACAAACAAATCATTAATCATATTGGTTGCTCAGCTCGACAGAAAACAGGCATTGTAAGCAAGATAAGCTTTATTTCCAAACATGTTCTTTGTTAAACCCAACCATCAATAGCCAACTCAAGGAACTTAACAGGTGACTTGGAACTTGTTTGAATATTAAACTCAAATATTCTAGCCTATCCTTGAAAAGAAGTCTATAAAAACAAGTTGTCCACAAACTTTAACTAGCCTGCCAGATCACATATTTTAGTAGTCTAGAAGGCAGCCCCCCTATGGGACTTCTGTTCATCACTGGTGACCAGGCAAGATGCTATTTACTAGTCAGTGAATAGAAACAGGTAAGATGCCCTATCATGGAAAGGTATAAATCTAGGAATTAATGTCACCCAAAGAAAGCATGGGTCACATGGAAACTTTAAAGGAGGGGATTAACATAGCAATCAGTACAAGACTGAACAATAAGTACAAGACTGCAGTTTGCAAAATGCAATTTGGTAGTACATAGAGTAGTTCTAATGTGTGATTCCAAAGGGAGACGCTGATACTTCTTAAATGTCTCCTTCCTGTCACAGCCCTCCATACTATAGAGAGGGAGAGATAGATAGATAGAAAAGAAGCTATACTTGAAAGTCTAATGGCTCTCTGGAGTCTAATTCCAGGCAGAAAGGGAGGCTCTAGAGAAGATCAGCCATGTCACCCAGACCCTTTGAAGACAAAAATAACATGTTAAGAGTGTTTTGCTAGCTAGTTTTAGAATTTTCTTGCCCTAGCCGTAATGAAGAATAGGTATTTACACCTCAGGTTTTTTCTACCTTAAGGTGTCTTAAAGTGGCTTACAATCTCCTTGTGAGCATCTTGTGAGGTAGGTTGTGTTGAAAGAGTTCTAATGACTGACTCAAGGTCACCCAGCAGGCTTCATGTGGAGACTGGGAATCCAACCAAGTTCTCCAGATTAAAGTCCACCACTTAACCATTACATCATGTTGGCTAGCATTAGAACACTTCATGAAGAGGAATTCATCATGGGCTAGAAACAACATTAAGAATCTAGTTGTTTCTGACAAGACAGTGCTGACAAGCAGACCCCGTTGGTCTCAATTTGCTCTAAGGTCAGTTTTTTAAAAATCTGGGCAAATGGAAAAGAGACACTTATCTCTGCATCTCTACAGTATAAAGGGCAGCTAGCAAAGTATCCAGAAAAAGAGATGGGCAACTTGTTTAGCTCAGCAAACTTCACTGGATTTCACTCCTTCCCAATTATTACACCAACAAAAGGATGATACTATGGATATGGGTATTTTATATGGGTATTTTATATTCAACATCTTCATAGCAGGACAGAAGATTCACAGCTAGAGTGGAAATATCAGGCCATGTGGCAGACTTCTATGACCAATGCTCCAAGGAATTACAATGGGGGAGGGGCTCGGGAGGCTCTCCAAGATATGCTTTGACCATGACTTTGGTGGAGTCTTTTTTGTTAGCTGTCACAGGCTGACTGGTGCTGGACACCTTCCATGAGATTCCCAGGACCAGTATTGTCCCTCCCTAACACTGGAGCAACCTCATTCAACAGAGGTCAATTGGGAAGAGGAATGTTATGCCTCCACCAAGCTCTCAACGTCCCCCTCACATTTGATGCCAGGCTCCCCAACATCTAGCCTGGAGTCATGCAAGGCCTGTACCTCCCCACAGAGTTCACCACTCCAGGCAGACAGTTCATAATTGTGAATAGCAATGCTTCCTTTTATGCATGGGTAACAGATGCAAGCAAGCCTGGACACCTTCTTCCCATACATAGGATGCAGTTAGATCTCGACACCACTCTGCAACCTATGCACTAAGGACCACATCCATGGCAGGAGATCTGTTGAAGCATGGTGGCCAGTGCCCAATCCAGAACACAGATGAGGGGAATCACCTGTCCCAAATTAGCTGTATAAGTGCTGAGGACCTTGGCTGGATCCTGGAAAGGCTTAACGCCATGAACCTTCTGACACTCAGAGGACCTTATGCTCAGCTCCTCTTCACCGTGCATTATGGCATTCAAGAATATCATATCCTGCACAGTGGCTCTCTGCTCCACTAGGTGCCATATTTTTCCATTCTTCATAATTTGTTAAGAGCTAAGTGGGCGGAGAGTGGGCGGGACCAGTCCGGGTGAGCGGCCAGTCAATTCAGGCCTGGCAGATAGAATAGGTATGAGACCTATAAATCAGGGTTTTTCTTGGGGGGGGGGGATAACAGTGGGATGTTTATTATAAGTTACAAAACAACTAGGGTGTGCCTCAATAGTCATTTGATGTAAAACAAGGGAAAGCCTGAGGCAGAGGAAAACCCAAAAGTGTGCATACTGATCTCCGTCGCCAGCTGGATAGAGGCGGCTCAGCCGTGCTGGTCCTTCTGGATCTGTCGGCTGCTTTCGACACCGTGGACCATGAGATATTGGGCCACCGCCTCGCCGGTACGGGGATACGGGGTACAGCCTTGCGCTGGATATGCTCCTTCCTCCAGAACCGGACCCAGAGGGTTGCAGTGGGGGATGAGCTCTCGCGCCCTTATGGACTCCCTTGTGGGGTCCCACAGGGCGCGGTTCTCTCCCCCACACTATTTAACATCTTCATGCGCCCTCTGGCCCAGCTGGTACGGAGTTTTGGGTTGGGCTGCCATCAGTATGCTGATGACACCCAGCTCTATCTCCTCATGGACGGCCACCCAGACTCCCCCCCGGAACCATTCGCCAGATGTTTGGAAGCAGTGACAGAATGGTTTGAGCAGAGTCGCCTGAAACTCAACCCCTCCAAGACGGAGGTCCTGTGGCTGGGAAGTAGGGGGCGGGAACAGGAAGCGCATTTACCCACCCTGGCAGGGGCACATCTTACCATCGCGTCCCAGGCCAGAAACTTGGGTGTGACCATTGATGCCTCCCTGACTATGGAGGCGCAGGTCAGGAAAGTAGCCGGCCAGGCATTTTTCCATCTTCGCCAAGCCCGGCTACTAGCGCCCTACCTGTCCCCCGAACACCTGGCCACTGTGATCCATGCAACGGTCACCTCCAGATTAGATTTCTGTAACTCGCTCTACGCGGGCCTATCCCTGTCTCTGATCCGGAAACTCCAGCTGGTACAAAATGCAGCCGCTAGGGTCCTCACCGGCACACCTTGGAGGGCCCACATCCAGCCTGTGCTGAGGCAGCTGCACTGGTTACCAATTGCTGTCCGGATCCGGTTCAAGGTTCTGGTTCTAACCTTTAAGGCTTTACGCGGGCTGGGACCCACATACCTGAGGGACCGCCTAGTGCCCTGTGCCCCCCGCAGGGCTCTGCGCTCTGCGAGTGAGAATCTTCTGGTCATTCCCGGCCCTAGGGAAGCACGCCTAGCCTCGACCAGGGCCAGGGCCTTTTCGGTCCTGGCCCCCACCTGGTGGAATGAGCTCCCGGGAGAGCTGCGGGCCCTGCGGGACCCTTTAACATTCCGCAGGGCCTGCAAGACGGAGCTCTTCCGCCAGGTCTATGGTTGAGGCTGGGGCTGCCGGGGTACATCGACTGCTCTCCCCCGGGCTTCTTGAACATCGTTGACCTCCTTCTCCTCCACCCCCCCCTTTTTTAGGAATGGGGGTAGGAAGGGGATCTTATTATTGTGCTGCCATGTTGTGACATTTTAAAGTCTTTTAATGGGAGTTTTAATGGGTTTTTTAAGATATTGTAACCCGCCGCGAGCCATTTGGGAGTGGCGGGAAATAAATCGAAATAATAATAATAATAATAATAATAATAGTACTAGGGTAAACGACCCTGGAAGGAAGGGGAAAATGGCAAATAAGATCCTCTTCCAAATATCTCCCAAATTACCCCTTGACACCTATAATTACGGAATGTTAAAAGCGGCAATGAGAATGCAGGTAGAAGGGAAGAAGTACTGTAGAATGGATGTCCTCCAAAGGCAGGACCACTTCTCTATAAAGTGTGTTTCTCTTCTTAATAAAACAATTTTATTCTTTTAAGCAGCTTGATGCTTTGCACCTCTTTGCATGTTTAAACTGTGCCTACATGTTACAAGTTTTTAGCTGATCTGATCCTGTGTACCATCCCTATGTGTCCATCAAGCACCTTCTTCCTTGGGTCCCAAATTCTGAAAGATCATCTCATCATCTCTCCTCATTTTTCCAAGCCTGTTTGGTGCAATAAATAGGTCATAAATTATATAGAAATAGTTTTATGTTTTAGTTCACTCTGAAGAGAATTAGGCTAGATGCCTAGGTCCTGAGAAAAGGGCTGGGGGGCTAAAGGAAGGGAGGGCTACATCATACAGCGGTCCAGTGGGGCTTAATGTAATGAGAACAAAGCAGTCTCCTATACTGGACTTTAAATATTTCATCTTTTGCCTTCCTCTCTCAGTGACACCCAAAAGGCCAGAACTGCTGATGGCTTAGACACACCCGCTGGTTACATAACGTATAGCATCAGCTTGTACTTTCTTTGCTTTGCTCATTCCTTCGTGCTCCTGAATTCTTGATGTTTCCTCTTCACTGGTCTTGTATCTCCCTGCTGAGGGCTTTAAATTGCATTTTCAGTGATAGGGCTTGACTGCTCTTTAATGTTTCTTGCAAATCTTATTAAGCATATGGTAATAAAGGGGAGAGGGGTGCAATTAAATAGGGGGCTCTCAATTTACTCTTTGTATCCTTTTAAGTATGCAAAATGTTGGCAAATATTGTAATCTGAAAATATTCAGGTTGTGGACAATTATTTCTAGAGTAAGGAAAGGTATGGAAATGTTGTTTTTCTTTTTTAAGGTAGATTTGGCTTCCCAAATTGCCATTAGGCTATTTTTTATAGGTAAGTTTTCAGAACAAATTAGAAAACGTGTTGCATTTTGTTTACCCAGACAATGTGAATCTCTTTTCATTGGTTCAGACTTTTTGCCCTCACTAAATGGTATAAAATAGACTAGAAATAGCAAGCAGTTCCCACCCACCTAATTTTAATAGCTTGGATTACTTTTCATGGGTTCTAGAGACGCTCGAATACTACATGTTCTAATCTACCCAAGATTTATTGCTGTTCAGACAGGGAATTTGAGTGAGAAAATTCCTCAGTTTAAGGAAATCTTGGAGGGCTTAAACAGATGAAAGGGGAACTAGTTAAGAAAAGAAGAACCTGGTTACAGCTGAAGGGATAACCCATTTCTCCCTTCTTGCTTGGCTCTGAGGCCGCTTGAGGCTGAGCAAGCCTGCCATATGCATTGTATAGACTGAACAAGATGTCTTCACCTCCTCTGTTTTCTTATTTATTGATTTGTTTTAATCTATGATGAAGTCATAGAAAAAAAATTTGAAGTCCATTTTTCATGCGCACATTCTCATGGGGGAAAGAGTTGGAACAAGGTGGCAAAAAGGACTGGGAAGCTCAGAATTCAAATCTCACTTTTTTTGCAGCCACTTCCTGGTATTTAAAACAGTTTTTCTTTAAAAAAAAAAAAGTGGCCTGTCCTATGGAATGTGCTGATGAGTTCATAAAGCTGCCTTATACCAAATCAGATCACCAGCTGATCTAGATCAGTTATTTCTATTTTGATTGACAGTGTTTCCAAAGGCAGAAGAATTTCTTCCTGTTTGTTTACCCCCCCCCCCCACACACACACACACAGCTGGTGGATGCCAGACATCCAGAACCAGCATTTCCATGGGCTACTTTGGGCTGCAGTGAAGTGTTGAAAGATAAGCCAACTGCACTTAACTAGGTAGAAATCCTTCTTCCTGAAGACATTTCTGCAGAAATTTCCTGCAGAAATGCTCAACTGGGCAAACTATTATCTATAAACCTCAGATAGCAACATGATGTGTTCCAGTGGTTTTAACAAAATTCAGTTCTGAGGGGGGACCTGTAGATGTTATTGTGTTGGTCAGTCCCAGGAGAATGCCTAGTGGAGGCTCCCACTCACACATTATCGACTCTCCAATCCTGCATTTCTCCTCCCACCTTTCTATCTATCTATCTTGTGATTCTAGGTTCCCAACATCAATTGGGAGATACATGCAAGTGGTATAAATTGACAGCAGTCCTGGAAGCTACAGTAGCAGCATATACCAGCCCATGCTGTTGAAAACGGGCATAAATGTGGTGCAAGTGGCTGTGACCACAGGTAATAAGAGGGTTTGTAAGTGGAGGAACGATGCACAGTCAGAGTAGGAGACATTCAGGTGGATGGGTAGAAAGGAAGCACAAGGGTCAACTGGGCACTGTCTGCCCAGGGATCCTCAAAACCTGGAAACGACATTCCCCCTAAACTACATTTAATAGCAGGTACAGATTTAAGAGAAACATTCACATTCCTGACATAATTTTCTCAGTTAAACTTTGGCATGGTTCAGGAACAGGCATTGTATTGATTGAGACAACTAGCTGGGACAGCCTAGCTTAATCTTTTCCTTTAAGTTTTATGCTTTTGACAGTATGACTACTCTTGGCCTCATGAGGGAATGTACTGACATGGTCCCCTTTGCTGGGTTATTCCAGGTCTTGTATAGTACATTCAGAATCCTTTACAAAAAAAAAAAAAAAGAAGAAGAAGTCTTCAGAAGTCTATGTCAGGCGACTTCAAAAAGGATTTTATTTCTGTCTAGAGACTTGATCCTTCCTGAATGGAGTCACTAGACCATACTCTAAACCTGCTCACCTATATATCTATCTGCTTTGAGTAACCGTGAGAAAGGTGGACTATAATTAAAGCAAATAAAATAAAATAAATCTTTTCACAGTAATTTTGTGACAGATCACTATCTGAATCAGCCAATGAAAGGCATAAGTATAGCCTTTAGGGTATCCCCTCTACAAGACATTGAAGTGAATGGGTTTTGTACAATGTACTTATTTTGTAATTTATTTCAAAAGAGTACCAATAATGGAAGTTAATTGTATATCTTTGCTCAGAATATATGTTGATAACCAACTTCTGGTCCACAGACAGTGGTGACCAGTTTATTTGGCTTGATAGGAGTTGTGTGTGTCATGAAGGCCCTTTACCCATATAAGTTGATTCATAATATCTTACTTCATCTAATTTCTGGTCATTTCTCCCTTGATAAACTCCCTTGTGTTTTATATTGTACTTATTACGTACATTATTTTTAATTCTGTAATCCACTTTGTAATTCTGTAATCCACCTTGAGTCTCACAGAGAAAGCTAGACTATACATATTTATTAGATTTTTAAAAATTTGTTGCTCACCCAAAGGGTCTCATGGCAACTTACAACATGGAGACAGGCACATGCAACAGCCCCTAGACAATGACCAAAGGGAGCACAGAGGATTGTAAGGGGTGAGGCAGTCCCTTCGGCATGGGGGTCTCAGACCATTAAGGGCTTTAAAGGCTAACACCAGCACCTTGAATTGGATCAAAGAGATTAATCGGTAGCCAGTGCAACTGCTGCAGGATTGCAATAATATGAGCTGACCACAATGTTCCAGTCAGCAACTGTCTTCTGGATCACTTGCAGTTTCCAAAGCATTTTCAAGGATAGTCCTACACAAAGCAAATTGCAGTAGTCTAAAACAGTAATGACTGGGGAAGGGAATGGCAAACCAGCCTGTATTGAGCTGCCAAGAAAACGCTAGAAGGCGTCACCCCAAGGGTCAGACATGACTCGGTGCTTGCACAGGGGATACCTTTACCTTAATATAGAGGTGACGATTGCATGAATCAGTGTGGCAAAGTCTGACCCAGATAAATAAGCAGCTGGCTGTCAGGTCAGGCATAGGTGAAAAAAAGCTGACTATGCTACCATGGACACTGGTTTAACCAATGGTAGTGTAGAATCCAACCACCTTTTGAGATTCTTTACACAGTCTACAGCTGTCACCATTGAATGACTATCCAGCTAGCATCTCAGTCTTTCCCAGTTACATGACCTCCAATTTGGATGGATTCAAATTCAGCTAGCTCCCCCTTAACCATTCGATAACCACATCCAGCCCTGGGATAGTGCTAAGAGCCTACTGCTGGCTACTTATCCAGCAGCAGGAAGAGCTGAGTGTCATCAGCATGTTGATGGTACCCAACTCCAAACTGCCTGATCTCAACAAGATGCAAATGGAGAAAGTGACTAGTGCTAACAGTCACAATGCTAGGCTTGAAGCCTGCCTGAAAAGAGTCCATAGCAGATGTCTCATCTAGGAAAACCGGGACCTCCTCAGCCACTGCTTTCTCAGTAACCTTCCCTAGAAAAGGTAGATTAGATACTGGGCAGTAACTGGCCATCTCCTTTTTATCTGAGGGTTTTTATCTAAGGAGAAATGAAGTAAGTAAATAAATAAAATTTAAATCCAGTGAGCAGACTAACTGGGGAGATCCAAGTTCAGCTGTGATGTAAATTGGACAACCCACTCAGCTAAGCCTGTCAACATCACCAACTACCTGCCTGGTGAATTTTCTTTCCTAACTTATCCCCTCTTGATAATTCATTGAGGATATGCCCTCATATCCTGCCCACCCTGGGCATATATTATAATCTCCTTCAAGGAATGGTTGGATGTCTAGATGGCAATTATTTCTGTACCCTTTTCCAAGTTTGCACAGGCAATTCTATCAGATTTTATTCGAATACACATGCCATGGGGCAAGTGTGCTAAGTAAGCATTGCTGGAACAGGCAGAATCTGGCCTAGCAATTAACATCGTCAGGCACCTTTGCTACCCAGGAGCTAAATTTAAACTGTGATATGATTAACCTTGGAACAGGGCCCAATCTTTTGTCATCTGACCTACTTTAATGTCTTTTATTTTTATGAATGAAATATGTTTGCCAAATTGCCTGTCTTACTGTAATCTTGCATTTCAGATATCATGATAGAAAGTGCAGTTTTGATTCCTAGAGTGACACAGTGAGAATGAAGAGGCAAAAGTTGGATGAACATTGTCAAAGATGTGCACAGTAGAAGACTGCGGATTATTTTGTTTCAACAGAAAGAGAATGCAAATTAGCTGTTTGGGGTACGAAAAGGTGGGAAGGGTAAACTTTAAGGTTATAAGAGTTAGACAAATGATATGTTGTCTACAGAGAACAGGATAAAAAATGAGATGCAGTGGATGCAATTCAGTGCAAATAAGTTAACAGTGAATTTCAATTGATTCTTGCAGCACAAGCCTATGTGCATGTAAAAGGTAAAGGTAAAGGTATCCCCTGTGCAAGCACCGGGTCATGTCTGACCCTTGGGGTGACGCCCTCTAGCGTTTTCATGGCAGACTCAATACGGGGTGGTTTGTCAGTGCCTTCTGTGCATGTACTCAGAAGTAAATGCCACTGATTATGATAGAGTTTATTTCCTGGTTAAAAATCCTGGATTTGAATTTTCTTGCTTTTTTACCCAATGGAGCTACAGAGCTGCCAGTTTCCAGGTAGGGCTTGGTGATCTTCCAAATCACAGCTTATCTTCAGATGACAAAGTTCACTTTCCCTGGAAAAACTGGCTGTTTGGGAAGGTGGACTCTATAGCATTATACCCAATGAGGGCTCTCCCCAATCGAAATTCTTTGCCCCCCAAATCTCAATGAATTTCCAGACCCAGAGTTGGCAACCCTCATGTCCATCAGATTACCCATCAGGCCTTCTATTCTTGCCCTTCATCTTGCACCCCACTGCTATGCCAAGCCTTTAAAACTTGCAGCAGGAGAGAAGGAAACACTCACTCTAGCTGTGTCAAACTGGCATATATCATTCCACAGTTCTTCTATAAGCATTTTGGAAAAAGAAGAAATGGTTTATTATCCACCTCTCACTAGCCAAATGAGTTCCAAAGTGGCCTACAAACACTGTTCCCTTCTGCTCCCTACAACAGACACTTTCTGAGGTAGGTGAAGCTAAGAGAGCTCTGATAGATCTTCTCTGTGAGAACAACTCTAAAAGAACTGTGACTGGCCCAGGGTCACCCAGCTGGCTTCATGTGGAGGAATGGGGAATCAAACCTGGTTCACCAGCTTAGAAGCTGCCAATCTTAACCACTACACCACACTGACTCTGTGTAGTTTAGTTCCAGTATCTTTCACACTGAATTTACACAAGCCTGTTTTCAATATTTGTGTAGAATAAATACATTGTTATTAATATAAGAATATTACAGTTATTAAATGAAACAGAGAGACTGAAGAAGAAGAGGCATAGGTAGATTTGCCAATATCCAGGTGGGATCTGGAATTCTCCTAGAATTACAGCTGACTCTAGATATTGGTTTCTCTTGGCAAAATGATAGCTTTGGCAGATGGATTCTCTGCTGAGCTCTCTTCCCAAAGTCTGACCTGCCTGGACTCAACCCCCAAATCACCAGGAATCTCCCAAGCCAGAGTTGGCAACCATAGATTTAGGTGTGATAAATGAAAAAAAGCAAAAGAAGAAGAGTTGGTTTTATAGCCTGCTTTTCACCACTTGAAGGAGTCTCAAAGCGGCTTACGATTGCTAGCTTAAAAAGTTTGACAACCTCTTGCCAGATAACAAATAAGCATCAGAATGTGAAAATATGTGAATGCAAGTTTCTCTCTGTATGAAAGTAAAATGTTTAGCACCATTTGTTTTCTAAATTGCATGGTCTGGTTCACACATGCATGCCTTCCTATAGCTGGATGACTGAAACATCAGGTGAATGGATGCTTCCTCACAGGTAATGTCACATCAAAGTAAGAATCTTCCTGTTGCTTCAAATGCCACCATACTCAGTGGAGTCACATCTCACAAGCAGCCTCCTGATATCCAGAAAGCAGTTGTGACTTCTTGTAATGAAATAAAAAAATCAGGTTGTGACATTCCCAGTATGTTTGAACCAGGCCTCTGTTTTCTTAGGAAGGAGCCCGAAAGAGTCATCTGATTCATCCTTTTGTGTCCAATACCTGTCTGCTCAACCATTCCCTGAAGGTGAGTCTGTGCAATCAAAAGTGCTGTATTTGCTGGCCTGCCTTGTGCAGGATTCTATGTACTTTCAAGAAAGTGTACTCCAAAACCAATGAAGGTTTGGTCCAATTCAATCTACAGTACTACCTTTCTTATTTGTATTCAAGCTGTGCCGCTGCTGCAGCAAAACCAAAATATACTCTTGTGGCATCTTAAAAAACTAACAGATTTGTTGTTCTTTAGCCTTTGTAGAGTAGAGCTCACTTCATCGGAAACAGAATTTGTGCCCAGTCGGCAAATCTCATAATGTATTTATTTACGGTATCCAAATACAACTTTTCTGCATTCGCAGCTCCCCCACATGGGATCTATAAATTAGAAGTCACCAAGTGTAAAACCGTAACATTTAATAATTGCTAAAATAGCAGTTTAATTGATAAAACAATCAGGCTATACAAAAGATGCAATGGTGGTTTCCAAGAATTAAATTCCTAGGACTTCCAGACTAGGTACTCATTTTACCTTCTGGAGGAAAGAGTTCCACAATTTTGGTACAGAAATCCAGAAAGTTCTCTCGGTAATCTCAATCTAAAACCACTGGTGACACAAGGCTCTGTTATTTAAACAATACTTATCTCATTAATGAAGCTCTCTTAAATAAAATGTTTGTCACACCAAAACAGAAATGTACATTTTTGCTAGTATAGTTAATCAAGTAATATCAAAGTGGCATCCCAGCAAACTGGACACTTGCCACTAAACTCACTCTATGTGGGCCTGCCCTTGTCTCTGCTCCAAAAATTACAGCTGGTACAAAATGCAGCTGCTAGGGTCCTCTCTGCAACACCGTAAGGGCCCACATCCAGTCTGTGCTGAGGCAGCTGCACTGGTTGCCAGTGGAGTACCGGATCAGATTCAAGGTTTTGACCTTCAAGTCTACAAGACCTCATGTAGGCCATTTTTATCAGTCAGAGATTCCTAGTCCACAGGAAGTCCACCTGGTTTCAATAAGGGTGAGGGCTTTTTCAGCCCTGGCCCTGGCCTGGTGGAATGAGCTCCCAGTAGAGCTGAGGGCCCTGCAGGAGCAGATGCTGTTTCACAGAGCTTGTAAAATACAGCTCTTTTGCCAGGCCCTTGGTTGAGGTTCGGAGGATTAAGGGAAAATCTTGCCCCTCCCCCAGATTTCCAGTTTACCATCTTCCTGGGCATACCAGCTGAGGGGGGGTGGGGGGGTTAGTGGGGAAGGGTAACAGACAGACAAATAAATACAATAAACCATAAAAACATTTTTGTTTCTCTTCACATTTCCCCCTTCAAAAATGAAAATGATGCTCTTGTAGCTTGGAGGTATCTGTGTAACAGAAGGATTCCCCAAAGCTTAAGAAGTCATGTGATGCCTTTTAAAGTTGCCCCCTTTGCCCTCTCTTCCCCTGCTGGTGGGCCATGCATCCATCTGGCCACCACCTGATGATGCCACTGATCACAAAGTTCATTGAAAAGCAGAGACTGAGACAAGATGCTCTGTGATAATCATTTCCCCTGTTATTGCTAAAGGTGACATCCATAAAGAGCAAAGCTTCCTCCTGAGTGTCTGTTGAAAAGGAAAGGGAGATGAAAGCGAGGAGAAGGCAAAGACTTGAAGCACATCACACCAACCCTTCGTGTTGTTTGCCATTTGTTATGAGGCAGCATTTCATAAGATAAAAGCAAAAGACTGAATCAAAACTTTTTAAGTTTCAGGGAAGGATAAAAAACAAATGACATCTTTTGTAGGAAAAGTCAACAGACAATTCCTGAACCATGCATGATACATGAGTGTTATTTGAGAATTAGTGAAGTCTGGAAGTTACTTTTCACCAGACTGAGAGACAACATTGCATAGTGGTTAGAATGACAGATAAGACTCTAGGAGATCCAGATTTGAATCCTCACTCTGCCATGGAAACTTGGAATGGGCATAAACTGGCTCATGAACTAAAGTTCATAATGAAATTTCCATAAACTTTTAATCAGTTGATGGACAGTTTCATTTTGCAAAATGTTTCTGCTCAGTCAACGTGTTTTCCAAACTTACCAGCAGTGGGGCCAGAATTCTGCAACCTTGGAAACACCAATAGGGTGCTTCCTTAGCTTAACTGGTAAAAATAAAGAGGGATATCCAGAATTACAAAAATGTCCCTCATTTTCAGTTTCTACTGAGAGATTCTCTGGTCTGAAGATAGGGCATCTTCTTTAGGGGGCCAAAACTTGGATGCTGTAAATCCAGTCCTCAACGAGACAGCAAGCAGAGAAGAGTCAGCTGGAGGTCTCCTGAAATTTGGTGTCCCTGAAAACTGGTGATACAAGGGTATCATTCTCCCTGAACTGAAATGAACTAGTTTGTTCAGCCCACCAAAGTTTGTGCTAGAGTAATTTACATTGTCTTCAGCATAGTTGTAGGCTACTACAGTGGCCAATCCTTTTTTGCAGTGTCTCCTTCTAACATCAGTTTACCCTCAAGCAATCCATATAAAAAGTATAAACTACTGCAGATGCAAACGTTCCTCAAGCACCAGTATGATAGTATCTTTCCATAGATTAATGACCACTGGCTGCCCCGTTATGCTGCTCCAAAATCTGCCATCTGAGAACAGTAGTCTTACCCTTCCTAAAGAGGCCAGCCCATATTAATGAAAACAAAACAGGCTTTTCCTAGGCTCAGATCTGCGGTTTTTAGATCAATCTTTCAATGATGGAGCAAAGCTGGCCTATGGAATGTAAACACTGATCCACACTGCTGCTGTTGCTGGGGTGTTGAACTTCATGCTTTCCCCCCTTTTCTCACCCTGCTATTTCAAAACAACCACAGAGCCAGTTCCGTGGGCCACAGAAGGTTGCACTTAGCATCTGCAGTGCCCAGCTGCCAAACTTTGTAATTTCATAACCATTTTGGCTGGAGAGTATAATAAGAGCCTGCTATGCTTGGCTCCCAGCAACTTCCACATGTAGCATCTGGGTTTCCTTCACTGCTGGTTCCTGTCAGCTGTGATTTGTGCCTTAGGAGATGGTTCAAAGTCAAACACCTGAAGGGCAGATATAGTCATCTGGCAGAACTCCTTCTGGCCTGTTGTGGGGAAATGATGTATAGATGAGGAAGAGGAGAAGAAATGAAGTGTGTAGCTAGAGATGTTGTACAGATGTTAGGAGTCTTAAAACCTGCCATATTTGATCAAATACAAGGGAAATACTGTCCAAGGCTGCCTGATCTTGAAATGCTCTGTGCCCAGTTGGGAGACCGGATTGTGGAAACTTCCCTCTGATTTGTTTAGCATCTATAAGTTAGATCTGTGAGTGCCCTTTTATTTTTAAAGGTCATCTGCCCTCACATGTATTTGAATCTAAAGGCCTGCTTGCTGCCATAGGGAGAAGTGATGGAAGCTGGTAAAGACAAATTTCCTCTGTGGTTTCTCACCATCCGCTGGAGATCTGGGGATGGAGCCAGGGGAGGGGGGGGGTTGGGGATTTCAGTGGTGTACAATGCCATAGAGTCCAACTTTCAAAGCAGCTATTTGCTCCAAAAGAACTAATCTCTGTCACCCAGAGATCAGGTACAATTCCAGGAGATCTCCAGCTAACACCTGGGGGTTGGTAACCCTGTGTTTCACCTATGGCAAAGGTGCTCACTTAACCCATTGCCAAGCAAAAAATCTGTTGACTTTTGAGTGCCAGGATAAAACCATGTTGTTAAGAATCCCTTAGCTGGGCTTTTGTTACTTCTTCCAGTTGTATGATATCTCTGGTTTGTTACTTTGTATTATTTCCTTTTTTGATTTTAACACTTTTATTCAACTTTACTGTAGTTTTAGTGCATAATTTTTCTGCTGTATTATCCTTTCATTATGCTTCATACTGTGTTTATTGCCTCATTTTTCTCTGTGCGTGTTAAATTGGATTTAATTTCATGTATTTTATTTATTTATTTATTTATTTATTTATTTATATACTTACATACTTACTTTTTATTATTTATTTATTTATTTATTTCCCACCACTCTCAACATGTGGCTCATGGCAGGTTACAAAATTGATGCCCAATTACAAGAAAACCTCCAATAAAATCCCATTAAAACAAAATGCAAAAATATATAAATCATGGAGGTAAAAGCTACATTGGGCAAAATTATCTTTTGAGATACAGATCATTTGGTACATAAATAAATACATTGAAATTAATCATAGAACCATAGAATCAGAGAGTTGGAAGAGGCCATACAGGCCATCTAGTCCAACCCCCTGCTCTACGCAGGATCAGCCCTAAGCATCCTAAAGCATCCAAAAAAAGTGTGTATCCAACCTTGCCAGTGAGGGGGAGCTCATCACCTCCTTAGGCAGCCTTTTCCACTGCTGAACTACTCTGACTGTGAAAAATGTTTTCCTGATATCTAGCCTATATCGTTGTACTTAAATGACTGGGGGTGGGGAAACTTAATTATGTTTCTTTTTCAGTCTCAAACAAAAAAGCAGCCTAGACTTACCTGGGGGCGCCCTTGATGCAGTGGAGGAAGCAGGGGGGAGAAGATGGAGGGGGGAAATCCCAGGGTGCACACGCGGGAAAAACCTGAGGCAGTGTGGCACCCTGGGATTGGTCAGGGGCAGGGCGTGGCTGCCTTTATAAGGCACTGCATGCTCTGCCCAGCTTCTTTTGCTGGGTGAAGCCACTGAGGAGCTTCGCACCCTCACACCCTTCAGCGTTCTGGTTAATGGGTTGGCTATTGATAGGCCTCAGTTAAATTCAAGTTGATGCATTTTGTTTGGAACTATTTGCAAAATTTGTCACAACTTGCATGATGGCAGGGGATGGAGCCTGTTGAGGGGGGGTGGTCTTGCGGGCAAACTACCCAACTAGGGGCCTCCATAAGGAAGTGGCTGAACTGTGAGTGGGTGCCAGCCCGATGGGGAAGGTAAGGGCTTTCACAGAGGCCAGGTGGCTTGGGATGGTGCCAGAGGAGGTCAGCGCCCTCTCTGGTATCCCAGGTGACACTTCCCTGGACAGAGACTACAGTAACAAGGGACCCATATTCCTGGTTGAGAACCGGAGTGGTGCCTGGGGAGCATCCATAGCTGAAGGGTAACAGCAGTCGTATGACTGTTTTAGGAGCTTCTGAAAATGTTGCCATGCCAAAACTCCTGGCAAGGAATTTGGTTAATAAAGTTGCAGCCTTATGTTATGCCAACCTAAGTTGTATGAGTTTTCTCTTAGCCTGAACCTCTCACCATGCAAGTCAATAACTGAGAAGGTTATGCAAAGAAGGATAAGACACCCTTTCTAAAACCTGGCCTTCATTAAGATTGCTGCCATCTCCTTTCAAAAATGTGGTGCCTAGGGAACAGTTAGCTGTAGGAGAAAAGAACTTTAGAGGCAATTTAGTTGCATAAAATGACTTGCATTTAACATGTCTTGGCAGTAGTATATGCGAAATCTAGGGTCTTTTTAGTAGACCATACACTAAACATGAGTCATCAGTATGACTTGGTGGCTAAAAAGGCAAATCATCGTCCTCCTCTGGACATGCTCCAGTGTGTCTACATCCTGCTCCAATTGTGGTATCCCAGACTGATGTGAGGTCTAACCAGAGCAGAGTAAAATGATGTCCTGCTAAGGCTGTCTCAGAGAGGGGCATGGGAGCAAGAAGGAAGGAAGAAGCTGGGAGGCTGGTAGTGGTAGCTGACTTTGCTTTCATGGAGTGACTCCTTGCTGGTCACTGCTGTGGCTTTCCCTTCCACTATGCTATGAGGCAGGCTTAAAGGGGAAGCAGCCCACAAGTTCTATTATTTTCTTTTCCTCCCTCCTCTGAGTTACAACCTTTCAGGTACTTAAAGAGAGCAATCATGTCCCCTCTCAACCTCCTCTTCCTCCGCTGAACATAATAAGTTGTAATAGCAATGCATGTTAGAAGCATGAGCACCACATTGGCATCCAACATCTTGTTGTACCTCTCCTCCCTTTCATATCAGACTTCTCAGTAAATATGAGGTTCCTCCTTCTCTCTGCCCTTTAGTAAGCTCAATAACTTCATAATTCCATAATTTCTTAGCACTCTTATTTTCCTAATTGATTCAAAGAGGTTACAAAATAGCAGATCAACAAGGCCGTTTCATAATGGCTCCCTGTGTGACATGAGATGCACTGCAGGGCTGCTGAAACAGCAGGGAATCATCCCCCAAATCTCCAAAATAATTCTGCTGATGAGGAAGTGGCATTTTGTAGACAGAATGATAGAATATTAAAAAGGGGGTGGGGTTCTATTTTCCTGTCACTGCAGTCCTACATAGATCTGCTATTTGGAAATAAGTTCCATCTTTTCACTGTGTGTGTCCCCACTGGGTATATCTGCACCTAATATGGGGAGGAAACAATCTATCCAGTGAAGAAATATGGTTTACTTGTTTGCCACTAGGAGGTAAAATCTACAAAGTGATTCATGTGCTGCTTGACAGAACTGGGCTCATCTGAATTTGTGAGTGGAAACATCACCACACCAAGCCAAGATCAACGAGAAGCAAATGCAGGAATTGGCTTTGGCCTGTCCATGACTAACTCAGTGAGCAGGCAGATGTGACCAGGCAAATGACTGGAGAAGGATCCGATCCATCTGCTGGTAACCCAGGCTGATATTCATTCCAAAACAAGAAACACGATTAGGAAGAGAAATTCCTGTTCTTGCTTTTTCTGATTAAGGCAACAGAACTAAGTCAGCCTCGGCATTTGTATGGCAGGGACTTAAGTTTTTCACAATCCATGCCTCCAAGCCTCTTCCTTGTCTAATTGGTCTGACGAAGGCCCAGGAGACTTAAAGGTAACCTAGAAAACCTCTAAATATGCAATGCACAAACCCAACAGAATGGCAAGCCTTGGCTTCTTTTACATTCCAAGCAATGCCATTTCGTAGACCGCTGCTATTTGTTAATGTGTCATGCTGCACCAATACACTTTGGATCAGCTTCATAGTACATTTGATTGCACAGGCCCTGGGGATCCCTGGAGTGTACTCCTGCCACTCAGGCCAGTTCTCTCTTTCCTCATCCTTCGACTGCATCAGCCTCAATATTTAATAGCCATAAGCCCCACAAAAGCTTCTATGAACTTCAGGGGGGTTTGCAATGCAATGTGTTCATTTTTATAAGCCACTAAATAAGGAGATGCATGTTGTCCCTGGAAGCACAGTGAAAACACAGCACAGTCTGTGGAAGCACAGATTGAGTGTGGATTTCAAAGTGAAGTGGCTGCTGAAATCCAGTCTAGTAATTGTTCATTACATTCAGAGGCCGGCATCCCCTCTTTGTAGTCCAACCTACTGCTCCCTGCCACTGTATCAGAAGCGACTCTGTTGAATCTGAAATTTGTAACTCATTTTAAGCATAAGGACTGATGCACTTAGGTGACTTTGATGGCTGTGGCATCTGACGGGGATTTGTTTGTTTGAACAAGCCATCATGGAAAACAACACTAAATTCCTTTTTTCAGTTGAATTTGGTTCTCACAAATCCTTCAAGGGCTGTCCAGTTGAACGATATATTGCAGCCAAAGGATCTCCCCCTCCCTCAGGTAGGACTTCCATACCACTCATTGTCAGCTCCAATGGAAAGCTTCTAGAGTCAGCTCACAACTTCAATTGACAGTCAGAGATTATCTGATCATAAAATGCAAACAACAAGTGTTCCGTATGCCTAAGAGGAGGGTCCCTGAGGGATCATGGGGAGAGGAATTCCTGGATTTGTCCCTCCTCCCAGATGCTCGTTCCACTCCTTTGCATCCCGACTCCTTCTTGGCATCATTGCCACCCCCTTGCCTCCCTTGGGCAGCTGCCTTGTCTCCTCTGTTGCCACAATTGTCATGTGCCACTGGGGCTTACTACAGCAACTCAAAATGGCACTCGAATCACAGC
Source organism: Paroedura picta (assembly GCF_049243985.1). Taxonomy (NCBI): domain Eukaryota; kingdom Metazoa; phylum Chordata; class Lepidosauria; order Squamata; family Gekkonidae; genus Paroedura; species Paroedura picta. Next base: position 106,477,758 of record NC_135372.1, read on the forward strand.
ACTCCAGGCATATGCAGAGATTGCTGGTGACACTAGGGTGAGTGTGTGTGTGTGTATGCGGGGGGTTATTACTAGTATTGTTTTCAACAAACCTGAGGTTGATTTGAACTTGCTGAACTCTGTAACAAAGCTGTGGCTGGCCCCATTACACAGTTTTGGCTACCTATGCCATTAGATAGAAAAAGAACTGTGTTTTTTGTACCCTGCTTCTTGCCACTTGAAGGAGTCTCAGTGCAACTTATGATTGCCTACTTTTCCTTTCCCCACAACAGACACCCTGTGAGGAAGGTGAGGATGAGAGAGCTCTGAGGAAACTGTGACTGGACCAACGTCACCCAGTTGGACTCATGAGGAGGAGTGGGAGATCCAACCTGGTTTCCCAGATTAGAGGACACTGCTCTTAACCACTACAACAAGCTGTCTGTCAGACAGACGGATTGATAAATTAATAATGGTGGCAAGAAATCAAGGGTTTTACATGTCAATTTGAACTATTCTTTCTGCTATTGATTCCACCATTGGGAAGGGGGAGGGAAAGGCCACTTATTCCATTCAGCATTTACCAACCCTCTCTCCCTTTATCCCAGTCTGCAACACTGTTCCCGATTGCCACTGGTAAAATATCCAGCTTGGTGTAGTGGTTAGGAGCGCGGACTTGGCAATCTGGGCTTGATTCAACACTCCTCCTCCACATGTAGCCAGTTGGGTGACCTTGGACTTGTCACAGCACTGATAAAGCTGTTCTGATCGAACAGTAATATCAGGGCACTCTCAGCCTCACCAACCTCACAGGGTGTCTGTTGTGGGGAGAGGAAGGGGAAGGCGAATGTAAGCCACTTTGAGATTCCTTCTGGTACAGTAAAGTGGCATATAAGAATCAGCTCTTTTTCTTGGAATCTGCCACCCCCTTCAGCAGCTGGATAGTGCAGTCCATATTCTCCCAGCCTGCCTCCATAACCCTATGGCAATGGTTCTCAACCTGGGGGTCAGGACCCCTTAGATGATCAAACGACCCTTCCACAAGGGTCATGTCAGGGCAAGCAGCTTGGCTGGGGGAGTGCCATCCACACAACAGCCTTGCAGGGTAAACTGAGATACAGGATTTGTCTGTCTGGAGCAGTGGAAAATAATGAGATCAGCATGGTGAGACAGGAAGCAGAACTGAACTGAGAAACCCTGGGGGGGGGGGGACAATTTATATGCAATCACAAACAATGGATCTTCATGCCATTGGTCAATTTCTGTTTAATTTCTGTGAAAGAACACTTGCATAATTTTATGGTTAGGGGTCACCACAACATGAGGAACTTTATTAAAGGGTCGCGGCATTAGGAAGGTTGAGAACCACTGCCCTATATTAAGTTTTGAGTGGCTGTCATATGGCAAATGAACATCCTCATAGCTAGTCTTATAATAAACTCCCTTTGCAAATGCTGGGTTGCAGCAAGTGTTCTTGTTCATTCATAGACACAGGGTGGTCTGTTTGTAGTAGTTATTTCAGCAAAGAATCTCATTACATAAAAGCTCAAGATAGAAAAGCAATTGCCACCATCTAATAAACTGTGTTCCGACAAAATGGAATCAAACAAACAAAAGGCACATTTTTAAATGCCTCTTTGTACGACGCTTTTCCCCTCACAAAAGGAAGTCTAGAGTACACTGCAAGGTTGTACTATGATAAGAAGTCCAAGAGCTGTCTGCAACTGCACACAGCCATTTCACAAAAGCTTTGGCTTTGCAGATAACACCAGGCCCTTTTATTCTCTGAGACAGAGAATGACTCTAATGTGACCTCTTTAATTTCCTTAGGGAGTACATGAAATCATTTCTTTCTGTAATTCAGTCTCTGGCTTGAAAGTGACAGTACAATCTTGGCCAGCTAGGTTAGATTTTGGACAAAGGTCTTGAGTCAACACAACAAGTTGAAGGACACACTGTGGGGCAGTGGGCAGACTAATACAACCCAGAATTTTGCATGAAGTCCTTGGAGGTATTGCTGAGTGTAAACATGATCCTCTGAGCAGTGAGTAGGAAACTGACTATTGGTCTCCATATGTAGGTCTGATGTCATATGAGAATCACAAGTGGTTGTTTGGGAGAAAAGAAAGAACCACACCTCATGATGTAGTAACATATACATACTCACACATCTATTGCTACATTTGAACCCCAAGGCAGCTTTTTCCTCCGTTTTCTAAACTGATCATTTGTTTTTCTATGACAGGAACATTTTTTTCCTATTCTGTTCGTTTTTCTGGGTGGAAGGAACTGCCCACCTCACAGCTAGAAATTAAGGCTCCATACATGGCTCTAAATAATCAACTCAAATTGTGCTGATTTGAGCTTGCATTTTGAAGTACTGTAGGCCACAGAGGTCTATACCACATGCCTTTTTCCCCTGAATGAGTAGATCAGCTCATAAACACATCATCAGTGTTGCATTTGCATTGCTTGTCTAAGTGCTATAAAGTATCTTAGAGAATCCATAATGCACCAAAGCAAGTCCTTCGCATGCTGATGGCCCACTGTTTATGCTATTGACTAGCTGAGGGAGAAAAACAGCATTTCAATTAGTACCCAGGGAACCTCATTATACCGGAGGTCAAATCCCCCTCCCGCCCCCTGGATTTTGTTCACAAGAAAGTCCAACTTGAGAATAGATGAATTCTTTATCTAAGAGTGGGTATTAGGTTGTTTTCTGATAGGATTGTTTTCTGTGAGGGCAGCCTGTATTTTTCTCTCTACTAGTAGAAGAGAGCTGAGTGAACAGTCATTCCACAGAAGCTTCCCCATTTTTTAAATTTTGAAATTGAATTCAGGAAATATGAGCCTGAAATTCAGACTGAAGATGGAATGACAGCATGCTGAATAAATGCATGGTTGGCTGAGGTCTGGCAGCCATTGATCCTTATCAATGATCCTTATCAATGGATGAGACAAGTCGCAACAGTGAACATTAGCCCCAAGGACTGGATGGAACTTCTTGTTCAAAATCCTTTCAACAGGGACAACAATAAGGGGGAGGCTTTGGCCTCTATGCCCTACTCATAGACCTTATGGGGGTATTTGACTGACTCCTGTGAGAAACAGGATGTTGGGCTAGAGAGTCTAATCCAGCACAGATTCTTGTTTGTGCTTCTGTATTTCAGGCTTAAGTGACACTGGGCAACTTAAATGGCCACAGCCCTCTCTCACTCACCACATCCTTAATACACATACAACTACATATAATCATAAGATACCACATCTAAGTTTATCACTTATGATGTTCATAGGTGTGTGCACTGTGAAACTGATTTTCGGCAGCCCCATAGTGTTTTCAAAGTAAGTGACTGAGCAAAGGTAGTTTGCCATTGCCTTTCTCTGCAAAGTTTCCTTTTTATGGTCTCCTGTACCATAGAATCATGGAGATGAAAAGTACCTCCTCAGACATCTAGACTAATCCCCTGCACAATGCATGAAACTCATAACCACTTGCCCACCCACAGTGACTCCAATTCCATGCCCAGATAATACCTCCTGTTTAACTTCCATTCCATACCTCAGGAGCATTTCCCTGTAGAGGGATTAAGTTTTCATTTTTTAAAATAAAATATACCTGTGAATTAAAACAGTTACATTATGCCTTTATGAAGAAGTCAACTTTTATTTAAAAGAAATGAATCAAAGGGAAAAATGCCTTTGAGCATGTGTAGAATGACTGCTATTTTGAGACTATATAATGGGGGAATAGAATCATAGAATCATAGAATCATAGAGTTGGAAGGGGCCATACAGGCCATCTAGTCCAACCCCCTGCTCAACGCAGGATTAGCCCTAAGCATCCTAAAGCATCCAAGAAAAGTGTGTATCCAACCTTTGCTTGAAGACTGCCAGTGAGGGGGAGCTCACCACCTCCTTAGGCAGCCTATTCCACTGCTGAACTACTCTGACTGAGAAAAACTTTTTCCTGATATCTAGCCTATATCGTTGTACTTGAAGTTTAAACCCATTACTGCGTGTCCTTTCCTCTGCAGCCAGCAGAAACAGCATCCTGCTCTCCTCCAAGTGACAACCTTTCAAATACTTAAAGAGGGCTATCATGTCCCCTCTCAACCTCCTTTTCTCCAGGCTGAACATTCCCAAGTCCCTCAACCTATCTTCATAGGGCTTGGTCCCTTGGCCCCAGATCATCTTCGTCGCTCTCCTCTGTACCCTTTCAATTTTATCGATGTCCTTCTTGAAGTGAGGCCTCCAGAACTGCACACAGTACTCCAGGTGTGGTCTGACCAGTGCCGTATACAATGGGACTATGACATCTTGTGATTTTGATGTCATGGCTCTGTTGATACAGCCCAAAATGGCATTTGCCTTTTTTACCGCTGCATCACACTGCCTGCTCATGTTTAGTTTACAATCCACAAGTACCCCAAGGTCTCGTTCACACACAGTGCTACCTAGAAGCGTATCCCCCATCCAGTAGGCATGCTTTTCATTTTTCTGACCCAGATGCAGAACTTTACACTTATCTTTATTAAATTGCATCTTGTTCTCATTTGCCCATTTTTCCATTGTGTTCAGATCTCGTTGAACTCTGTCTCTATCTTCCGGAGTATTTGCCAGTCCTCCCAATTTGGTGTCATCTGCAAACTTGATGAGTAGTCCCTCCACCCCCTCATCTAGATCATTAATAAATATGTTAAAAAGTACCGGGCCGAGCACCGAACCCTGAGGTACCCCGCTACTCACCTCTCTCCAGTCTGATGAAACACCATTGACAACAACTCTTTGAGTGCGGTTCTCTAACCAATTCCCTATCCACCTAACGATCTGAAAATCCAGATTGCAGTCCTTCAACTTATCCATCAGAACATCATGGGGAACCTTGTCAAAAGCTTTACTAAAATCCAAGTAAATGACATCAACCAAATTTCCCCGATCCAGCAAACCTGTTACTTGGTCAAAAAAGGAAACTAGGTTGGTCTGGCAGGACCTGTTGGAGACAAATAAAGCCAACATGACTGTCCATACCATACATATCATGCTGCCATCTCTAGAAAGGGTCACAACCTCAGATGCAGCATTATTGGCCAATAAAACAAAAGGCAGGCCACTGAAATATTTGGGCAATGCTTCCTTCAGATGAATCAGAAAAACATCCAATCAAGTAGGAGGTAGTATAAAGGAGCTTGCTTACAAATTGCACCTGAGCTGCATCTATGAGTTTCATAAGTAAAGGTAAAGGTATCCCCTGTGCAAGCACCAAGTCATGTCTGACCCTTGGGGTGACACCCTCTAGCATTTTCTTGGCAGACTCAATACGGGGTGGTTTGCCATTCCCTTCCCCAGTCATTACAGTTGGCCACTCATTTTACCAACCTTGGAAGGATGGAAGACTGAGTCAACCTTGAGCCGGCTGCTGGGATTTAACTCCCAGCCTCAGGGTCAGAGCTTCAGACAGCATGTTGTCTGCCTTACACCCTGCGCCACAAAGTAAGGTATCCCCTGTGCAAGCACCGAGTCATGTCTGACCCTTGGGGTGATGCCCTCCAGCGTTTTCATAGCAGACTCAACACGGGGTGGTTTGCCAGTGCCTTCCCCAGTCATTACCGTTTATCCCCCAGCAAGCTGGGTACTCATTTTACCGACCTCGGAAGGATGGAAGGCTGAGTCAACCTTGAGCCGGCTGCTGGGATTGAACTCCCAGCCTCATGGGCAAAGCTTTCAGACGGCTGCCTTACCACTCTGCGCCACAAGAGGCTCTTTCGCCACAAGAGGCTTCATAGAAGCATAGAATAATAGATTTGGATGGGATCTCCAGGGTCAGAGGTGCTGTCAAGTCTCAGATGACTTATGGTGACCCCATAGGGTTTTCAACTCAGAAGGGACTGTGGTTCAGTCACAGAGCATCTGCTTGGCATACACTGATAGTATGAAGTTTGACCCTTAGCACCTCCAGCTGAATGGACCAGGCAGTATGTAATGTGAAAGATATCTACATGAGACCTTGGAGAGTTGCTACTAATCTGAGTAGACAATATTGAACTTGATGGACCACTGGTCTGATTCAGTATAAGACATCTTCATGTGAACCACTAATAGGATCTTAATCTATAATTGATTTTCAATCTTACCACATGGCTTAGTTGCTTCAGATCTGATATTGTTAGAAAGTGTTCCCATCCCACTTCCCCACACTATCATGGTGTATTTGTGTACCTTCTGGAGTTCATTGACTTTTCTCCAATCTTTCTAAAGCATGCTTTGCTGCAAAGTTTTTGGGAAACTTGTAAAAAGCCTGGGGATGGGCATGAACTGGCTCATGAACTGGCTCATGAACTTTATGACAAATTTTGGTTGGTTCATGCTTTGCAAAGTCAAGGCAGATCACTTGGCATAAATTTGAACTTTAAAGCTGTTTGTGGAAATTGATGCTGTTCATGAAAGGAGACATTTCAAGACAGCCTGTCTCCACTCAATCAAAATGTTTACACACCTTCAAAGAAACAATGTGGAGTGTGCGTAAAGGAGCATTTGGGGGAGATCCCCTGTGATTTTGATGTCCCTAGATTGCACAGGATCTACTCTATATTCCCCTGAAATTCAGTCTTTTAGACAGTTGCAACTTCAGGGGGTTCAGGAATGTATAGAATAGATCCTGTTCAAGATAGATACATGCTGGTAGAGGGCTTTTCTTCTACCTCAAGAATGGTTCATGAGGTGGCTAAAAATTCATGATTCATGAAAAGGAGCATGCTACAGATTAGGAGCTGACCTGAGCCCCATTTTCCTGGTTTGTGCCTATTCCTACTTGTAGGTGGAAAAGTTCCATTTTTCCAGTGCTGTCCATACTGGAGCCATGTTCTCCTCTGTACCCAGAATCAATTTTCTTTTTTGTCAAATCATCTATTGAATATTGTGATACTGCTATGATGTTATATCAACCTATTTAGCAGTTGTCTGAATTTGCTGCTTTTATTTCCTGCCCTGAGTGTTAGGAAGGGTAGTCTATTAAAATACAGTTTGTTATTATTAAGTAAAATCTCTAGTCCCTTTCATAGATATAAGGAGAAAGGCATATCTCCTTATGTGCAAGTGCATATAAAAGTGTACCTTTTTTAAAAGCTAGGAATTCAGAGAACCTGATACACAAACCGCTATAACAATATGCAATTGTCAGTTTTTTAAAAACCGGAAACTAAAAAACAAAACAGAACTCCAGTGGTATAGAGCAAGGTGGGGGTAACTGCCTTCAGGGAACTGTGGAGGGAAAACTATGGAGAAACCTGCCATGTGGAGGCCTCTGCATGTATTAAACAAACTGCTACTATGTGGTGAACACCTGACCCTCTGTCCTGATAAGCATAAAAGCTTTCCAGAAGGCATGTAAAAAACCCATGGCTATGAATTACTATACAACAGTGAAGATTCAAAGGTCCTAAGAAACAAGAAAAAATGCTTCATCTGACAACTTTTAACCATAATTTGTTTTTCTTTCTTGTGTTTGCAGTCAGAAAACACTGGCATGTGCAAATAAGGATACAGCTCTGTATCCCTTGGATGAAAATCAGTGAGATATTCATCTAAAAAGTGAATCCTAACACTTTTTTTGGTTAGTATAAATTCTACATGTACACACTCAGCTTGTTGAGTCCCAGGTTGGATCTAGAGATTTCATGACTACAGAGTTCAGTTCCCCTGAAGGAATTGGAAGTTTTTTATGGTCATCTCTCCAGCATTATACCCTGCTAAATCCTTCTCCTCAAACCACACTTTTCCCAGGCTCCACCCCAACACTCCAGGGATTTTCCAAACTCAGAATTGGCACACACACACGCCCCTCTAGCACACACACACTAAAAATCCTGGCTGATTCCCGGAGCAGAACTCAAAAGGACTGTCCCCCAGAATCTATTTTTAATGCCAGGCTGAGTCTGCAAAGTGTCATTTCATTTGTCATTGCTTGTTGTCTTGCTCCTCCCTTTCCCCTCTGCTCTCTCATGTGGAGGACTCTGGTTAGAAACCACCCATGGGTACCTGTGATGGTCAAAGTGGGCATGCAAGTTAACCGGCTTCCTCTACAACCCGGGATTCTAAAGGCTATGGATTAGAATCTGGGACATGGGGAGAAACTAATCTGGGACATGGGGAGAAGCTATTTTTAACCACACATGGTTAAAAATAGCATTATGCCAGCTGAGTGGCGTAATGCTACATGTAATCATGCCTCCCGGCCCCTCCTCAACTTTTTTGCTGTCTTGCTCTTCTCTGCTGCCATTTCACAATTCTCCCTCTCCACAAGTGCTGCTGAAAATGGTGGAATAGAGAAATGCAATTTATGTGTGACTCTCTTCCACCCGTCTATCAAGCCAGGCAGCCAATCCCCTTTCTTCACGCTTTAAAGGGCCCGCAATGCCTGCTATTTTTTTAATCAAAATTTCTCTGTTGAAATGCCTATGAATAGATGCATAGTGCTTCTTTATTGCCACCACTTATGGAATCACGAGTCTTACTTCTTTTAAAAATAAATCTCATTGCTGATTGGGGGGATCTTAGAAAGGCATGCTAGGTGCTACAACGTTGGGGAGAATGTTTTTTTTATTGTTTTTTTTTGCCTTTGCCTGCATGATTGAACGCCTATTTGTTGTTCCAGGCAGTTTACTTTTTTAAAAAACCTCCCATCATCAGGAGAAGGGAAAGGGAGGCAGGTGCAAGGGCAGGACACTGGAGACAGAGATAGGACTTCTTCACCTCCATACATTTTTTTTTTACTGGTGGCCTGCTGGTTGCTCTCCGGTAGCTAGCACTACATATGTTGGTGAATCCACTTTTTGGGATTCACCAACTAGCACTTTAAAATGGAGGATGTAGCTGGCTGTTTACTGCTCAGACGCTGCATGTTGGCGACGTTATCATAGAATCATAGCATCATAGCATCATAGCATCATAGCATCATAGCATCATAGCATCATAGCATCATAGCATCATAGCATCATAGCATCATAGAATTGGAAGGGGCCATACAAGCCATCTAGTCCAACCCCCTGCTCAACGCAGGATCAGCCCAAAGCATCCTAAAGCAATGTTATGTGGAGGGGCCAGAATATAACGACAACGAAAGGTAAGGGTCTCACTATTTTTAAAGGGTGTGGAAATCCCCTGAATCTCGTTAATCCACATGTTTGCATTTGAACATCCTAAGTATCTGAAGTTAGCTTCTGCCTGAGATTCTCATTATGCAAAGGGGGTGGGCAGGAATGAAATATGCAGGAGCTCAGCCACAAGTGAGGTTTGGACACTTGGCTTATGTTGGCTTGCTGTAATATCTGAATTCCACCTTAATGTGAATAGAGCTGAGAATCTGGAGGGGTGTTCAGAGGCAACAAGTTTCTCAAGCAAGATCCCTGAAATGCCTTTCCTTGGGAATGTGACACTCATTAACAGATCCTGTGAATTTTATATGGATTGGAGGCTAAGATTGTCTGTTGCTTTGGGTAACAGGATTCATTTTTGGCTGCTAAAAAGCTCCATTTAGTTACAGTATGTTTTGCTGTTATATATGTGAATGAGACAGCTATTACAAAGACCCCATACATCTCTAATGCTCTGTCATCCAAAAGAAACTAAATCCTGTGGAGCAGTTGTTGAACTTCTAGCTGCTTCTGTGTGTGGGAAAGCACTTAACAGTATGAAAGAATAATAAAGAAAAGAGTGCAGTTGAGCATCCTGTAATCCCTGCTAAACGGGGCAGACATCAGTTCAGTAAAGTATCAGAGCTATTCTATGCAGAGCTTTATCTTTCCCAATCAATTAAAGCTGATGGGCTTAAAAGGATGTAAAGATGCCACTGCAGGGATATCTATACCCAAAAGTATTCTCTGTATTGTTGCCAACCTCAAGGTGGGACATGGAGTACTTCCAGAATCCGAAGTGACCTGCAGATTATAGAAATCAGATTCCCTGGGGCAAATGAGTTTCTGAGGGCAAACCCTATGGGATCACATGCCTGATGAATTCCCTCCCCTCCCCAGGATATATCCCCAAACCTCCAGTAACCTCCCAAACTAGAGCAAGCAATACTACTCTTTGGTATCATTTGAAATACTTGAAGCATGGAATCTGGGATTAAAACCAGTACCAAAACTAAGTCAACTGGGATTTTGCCAGAATACACAGTTCCAGAACAAAACTTCAAGCAAGATGGTGAATAACATGGTGGGCTCATGAGCTGGTTTCAATTTTTCCTCAGATATGAAGCTAAACAGTCCATTTTTAAACTCTTTCAGTGTATGCTTATATGAGTATAAAAATGAGTGGGGAACTATGTCTACCCTTCTCTGAGCTTCTCAGAAGAGGGGAAGGAGACTAATGTATTCAGTAATTCACTAACAGTCTAGTCCTATGCACAGTTCCTGAACAAAGCCCACTTCATTATCATTGGGACTAAGTTTACCTTGGAGGAACAGTGTGATCCTAATCTCACTCTTCAAAGTCCATTCAAATCATAGAGTTGGAAGGTACCTCCAGGGTCATCGAATCCAACCCCTTATGCAATGCAGGAACTCACAATTACCTGTCCACCCACAGTGACCCAAATTTCTTGTCGCTATTAACTACATGTCACTACAGTTGTTGGAACCACTAGAGGTAATAATAGAGGTGCCTTCATACTTACATCAAAACTTATCACCTTAGGCATGTTACTAAGAAGTACTACAGGTTTTAAGCTGTTTTAGGATGTTATTATATCACATTTACTTGAAATGAAGGTTACCTTGAAAGTAAGATGACCTAACTGTAACATATGCAAATGTAGGACAAACCTATTAGATATATAAGATTAGTCCCTCTCCCAGAATGCTGCCTCCTCTCCCTCTCCCCCCCCCCTCTCACACACAGGCAAACTGGGAGGAGGACTAATCTTGCACTGGATAAAATATTGCAACTGGTTATACAAACTGTGTGTGTGTGTGTGTGTGTGTGTGTGGGACCTGAAAAAAGAAACTGTAGGAGTAATGTAATCTGATTCTAGAGAGGCACAAGACAAACACAGGGATTGCTACAAGTCAGTTAGCCAACATGTATGGCTAAAATACAAAAATACTGAAACAGAAATGCACAATATATACAATGATACAAACTTGCAACTTCTCCCCATGTATTCCCACCATGGCACCATCTGGACAATTCTTGATATAAGCTGTGTTCTGTCTCTCTAACTGTTCAGTCTTTTGCTTTAATGTTCTTAACAGTAACCAAGGAACAACTGTACTTTCCTCAGTGACAAAAAATTCTGACTGAAAAACAAACCTTAAAAAAGACTGGAAAATGTTACTTCACTGTTGAACTCATGCAAAGAACCTTTCAGCATCTAATGTGATTTTAACTGTCATTTTATAGCCAGAAGTTCTATTTAAAGTGTTGTCTCAAAATGGCCTTTCTTGGGTCTCTGCTGGGCTGAAATAGCTTCCTTCAATAAGGATATAGGAATATTACCAGTGAAAGAAAGAAAGAAAGAAAGAAAGAAAGAAAGAAAGAAAGAAAGAAAGAAAGAAAGAAAGAAAGAAAGAAAGAAAGAAAGAAAGAAAGAAAGAAAGAAAGAAAGAAAGAAAGAAAGAGGAAGGGGGGGAGAGAGAAAGGGACCAACCCCTCTAATTTTATTGATCACAATCAATCAAGCAAAATTGATTACTTTAATGTATTCCCAGCCCGTACACCTTCCAGAATAGAAGACTTCAGAGACGATAACTGAAGTAATTCAAATTCTCAGAAAGAAACCAGCTTTATATCCCTAGTGGTGGACATCTTTGTAATTATGAAAAGGGAATTGGGCTCCCCCCCCCCAGTGGACTATAATGAAAAGGGATGGTGCATAGCTAAGTGGGGGCAGATACTGCATTTTCACCTTAGTGACAAAATTTGCATTCCTTTTTTTCTCTTGAGCAGGCAAGCATGATTACTGCAATCTGGAATGGAATGAAAAACGGGGGCGGGGGGGGGGGAGTCCTTGTGGAAGGTAGCTATTCTGGCATATAAAACAAGTATGGGCTCTATTCTGTATGTAGACTTTAATATCAGATAAAATATGATTGGCATTTCAAGTATGGAAATGGAAAACTTGAATAAGAATTAAGCATGTTTTAAACCTCTTTTGTTTCAATGTTTTTTTCTTCTTTTGCTGCTGGTTTCAGTTGCTGTGAGTATCTCACCTGTCCTTGATCCAAGAACCACAGGAATAAATTGAATGTGTAACCAAAGAAGTGAGAGATTGCTCCAGAAACAGGTTTAATCTTATACAGAGCAAACACACACTGATAAGACTAGAAGAGATCTGAAGAAAAAGCAATCCCCATGTAGCAGAAAATCCTGTCTTACTCCACATAAAAGTTAGCTACAGTTCATTTGGAAAGTCCCAGGGAACCATTTTTAGAAAAAAAATATCCAAGATTTTAAATTTGTTACTTGTAACCCCTCATTTAGGCAAGAGTTTGAGAAACATCTCAGAAGTCTCTTTAGGCCAATCTTGATGAGAGAGATAAGAACTGAATCACTGGCATGCAACAGCAAGAGTATGTCTTTCAAAGATAATCTGGGATATGAAACCCTGGAGGAAAAAAAACCTCAACATCTGGTCAATGAGTTATAAATTTAAAAGAAGGAGAGCAAGTAGACAACCTTGCCTTATCCCCTTATAGATGGTAAAATCCTCTGGAAGTTGTCCCTCGCCACCACAATGGACCTGGGTAGTAATATTAGTGAATGGGGTCTTAATTGCCATAGCAGTCTTTTATCAATGGATAGAACTAGTTTCTCCCACAGCTGGCTTCAGCCGACCGAATCGAATGCTACCTTAAGATCCATAAAGGTCATGTAAAGCTTTACATGAGGACTAGCTATATATTTTTCTACTAGGTGAAAGAGAGCTAAACAGTGATCAATAGTGGAAAAGCCTCTTTTAAAGCCAATTTATTTCTGGCCCAGGATTTTATTAGTCTGAATTACTGGTGTACATGTACAATAGAAGAAGAGTTGGTTTTTATACCTCACTTTTCATTACGTGAAATAGTCTCAAAATGGCTTACAATTGCCTACCCTTCCTCTCCCCGCAATTGGCACCCTGTGAGGTAGGTGGGGCTGAGAGGGCTCTGACAGAAGTGTTCTATAAGAACAGCTCTGACAGGGCTATAATGAGCCCAAGGTCACCCAGCTGGCTGCATGTGGAGGAGTGGGAAATCCAACCTGGCTCCCCAACTGGATTGACCTGAGCTGAAAATACACGCCCAAAAATACCAATGGCATTTTAAATGTATCTTTTGGCATCCCAAATGTATCTGAGAAAAAGATGCCAAGAAAATCCCAGATATATTTGGAAATTACCAGTAGATCCAAAAATAGCAAGAGGCAGGAACTCACGGCTGTTTGCTGGGCTTCTGTAGTCTCTTTGAACTTTAAAGAGGTTGCAGAAGTCAGGTGCTGCTGGCTGGGCTTGGGGTTGACTGGCTTCTTCCGTAGCTCCTCAGCTGGGACTGGCTCCACTTGCAGCTTGGTTTAAACTGAACTGCAGGAGGAGTCAACCCTGGAGTGGCCAGTGCAGCAGGAGCTGAGAACTTCACACTGGATCAGCCACAATGGATGGAGTTGAGACTTGACATTGGCTTCTCTTGCAGCCTTCTCTTGCAGCCCGGTTTAAAATGTCAGCCTTCTCTTGCAGCCCGGTTTAAAATGTCAGCCCAGGATCAGCTGAGACAGACATAGCTTCTGGTGTTCACTTTTCCTTCTTGGGTCTATCCCCCTCCCCAGTGGGGATTTCTCTAAAATCCTGGATCCCAATACTGCAGCAGTATTGGGATCTAGAATTTTTCCAGAAACCTATTTTTAACCATTATACCTGGGGAGAAATTGGGGGAGAGGAGATTTCACACTCCAAGTTTAGATCCAGTCCACTAATCTTTGGTGGAAAAGGGAAGAATATAATTTCTCAATAGATAATAGCTAATTGGCTGATAATTGACTGAAGTAAACTTATAGCCCTTTAAAAAAACTGGAATTATTATAGAACTAGCTTCAAAGCCTGTTCCTAAGAATGGGCCTTGAAAGTGCCCCCTCCCCTGGTCCCCGACCAGGCAGCTTAAGGTGGCTTGGGGCCGCAGATCGCAGCCAGATCAAGTGGGGCAGGCGGGGGCTGGCCAGCTCATTAGCAGGTACCGGACAGAGCTCCTTGGCAGGCAGTCAGCAGGCCGGGAGGCCCTCCTTAGGGCCCACCACGATCCTTTGCCCAGGGCCCTCTCCCCTTGCCTGCTGCTGGCTTCAGGTACTGAGGTGCATCTGAGAGCAAAGAGGCTAGAGTCCAGACCCGGGAAAGAGGGCGGGAGCTGCAGGGGCAGGCCCAATCAAGGTACATCCAGCTTTGCTGGCTGCACCCTGATTGGCCCTATTCCAACTTGGACAGCTGGACATGTCCCACCCCCCCAGGCTGTTTCACAAATATATAGAGGAACCATGAATAAGGATTATTATAGAATGCTTCCAAAATGGAGTGCTAGAATTCTTCCTTAACACAATGAACTTAGTTTGAGATGCTCAGCTGAGATTTTATCTGGGCAAGGGGCCTTGGCCCATATCATTTGATATATCTTTTTTCAGTACAAGGTCTCATTTACGGGGGTCATCTGACATTCTGCCCCCAACATGAGTATTGTTAGAGGAACTAGAATAAAACAGCTCTTTAAAATACCTTGCTCTTCTGGCAAGTTGGATCTCAAATTCATTACTAGGCATGGGCTGTTCAGCTCAGAAAGTACCCATATAATTGCTGATTTGGGTAGTTTCTTGGTTCACCCATTCCCTGCATTTGTATGTTCTGAATCATGATTAAGCCTTTTATATGCTTTCCCCCTTCTTTCTCAGGCAGTGCCTGAGAAGGTGGTGGGGAGGTGGGAAAAGTATTTGCCTAACAGGTGATAATGACAGGTGCTCTGCCCGCTCCTTTTAAATACCTCCCAAACTGGGAGCAGGCAGGGCCCCTGTAATAATCAGCTGATCAGAGCACTGGCTACTTCCATTAGCTGCTCATCCCACCTTCACAGGCATTTTGCTGGGTGGGGGAAGGGAGTTGGTGGGACACCTGGCATCATCAGCTATTTGGTGGTACTCTCTTCCCCCCCCCTTCCTCAGCAAGCACAGACACTGCTGTCTGGGGGGCAAGGGACAGAAACATGCACACAAAAAGCCCTGACACTTTTTGGATTTGGCTGAATTGATTCAGCTGAATCTGAAAATGTGAAGTGGTACTTGTGTGTTTTGGATTAGAGGTGGACACGAACCTGGAAAATGGAAATTTGTTGAATTTGTGTATGGGGGGGATTGCATGTCAGAGAGATGTCACAAACCTCAAACTTGTTCCGCCCCCCCCTCCCCCATGTTCACAAACCTTTGGTTTGCTTGGGTTCATCAACTGTTTAGGTGTTTACTGGGGTGTTATACATGTGAAAACTTTGCTCCAGGGTGCAGCCAGGAAGGTATGGATCTGTGATTTTTGTGATGTAAGCTTTTGCTATTCATAGAAGAAGTGATCTTATGGTGAATTTGGGGTGGTTTTATTTCATTTCAATATAAAATCATATGAATTCATGAGGATCTGTTTGAAATCATCTAGATCCAGCTTTTTACCACACCCTCCAAAAAGTACTTTGTAGAAAAGTAAAGTAGAAATCAGGATTTATTTGTAATCCTTCACCCAACTTCCAGAAAAAAAATTAGGAAAGTTAACCCAGCAAATGTTTCCAGGAAACTCCCCCCCCCCCCGGCTCCCAGAAAAGAAAAAATGAAAGACATCTACCTGTAGTCAGCGAGTCTCCGATTGGCAGGCCATCAGTCTGTTGGGGCTTGAATGCTGGTCAGAAATGAACAGCTGAAGATCCACAGGTAACACTGAAGGTGCTTTCTCTCTAAACCTTCCACCAATCCCGCAAAATTCTTTCCCTCCAAATAGATTCCTCTCTCTTTCACCTACCCCAACCATGAGCACAAGAACGCAATGAGCTCTCACGTGGCCCCAGGTTGTTCATATGCCAAGGCATTCCCATTGAAACCAAAGGATGCTAATCAAGCTAAATGGATAATCATTAAAGTAGCCGCAGAAACCAAAAGACAACCCTCCCAAGACCTCTATGCCAGAAGAGAGATTTTTGCATGCTTCACACAGTCACACACATGTGCTGAGGGAAGAAACTCCGCCCTCCGTAAAGCCCATAAATATACACGGAGGGGTAAGACCCATATGTGGCCATGCACAGTCTTTGGGGGCAAGGCCATACGAGCTTGGTTCAATTTTGTGGGTTTGCAGAGACCCATGGGTTGGCTCGTGTCCATCTCTATTTTGGATTTATTCAAATCATTTCTGGTGGAAGCTGAAATTGAATGAATTTTTTTTTGCACTTGCCTATTCATAACCATAGCAACAGCTTTCCAAAAACTTGATAAGTCATCATCGTTAAGTGATGTAATAAGGAGACTCCTTTTATGTGTGTTCTCTTTTTATCCTGAATTGATTTTTGTATCTTTTTTTAGTTCCAGTAATTTCCCCAGAATTTCCCTCTCTCTTTTAAATTCTCTATGCAATTGCTATATCCTTAGTTTTGCACTCAGAATTGAGCCACTTATTTATGGGGATATTAGTGGGCTTTAATGGACATAGGTAGGAAGGCTCAAATAAAGTAAAAAGAACATATAGTGGCTCTAATGAGAACATAACTAAGATCTAAAATTTTCATCCTTGATAGAGCAGACTTAATTGATTGTAGCATACTATGAATACTCCTTTCCAATTGCTTGGGGCAGGATACTCAACATATTTCATTACCCTGCTGAAGTAATTGCCCTTGTCCATTTATGGGAAGGCGACTCTCGAGACGTAAAAATGAGAGAGACAGGTAAATGAGCTTTATCCATAAAGTCCTATACAGAAAGGATCTTTATCAAGTTTAGAAGGTAAAAAAACCATCAGGAAGTAATCAATAACACTTACCACCCAGTATTAAAATGTAAAATTCTCCCCTATAATCAGTCTTCACACATCTATTTAATATGGTGAGTCCCTTTCATAAAGAAAATTCAAAGACTCTCAGGCCAGCTCAATTAAAGCTATATTTTGATGACTTTGAAGTCATCAGATGGCAAAGGGTATCCTCAGGGCTAAACCCCAGCTAAGTAGCTAGCAAGGCTTCATTATCACTACCAATTCTGGTATTAAATCACCTGCCATTGTATCTGGGAAACACTCCATTAACTGATTATATAAGCCATTTATCGTATTCTAGCTTTCATTCATGGTTGTTCAACTAGCAGCAGGAAGTAAATAGATTGAGGCAAAAAAAAATTCAAAGAGAAGTTATTGAGACAAAAATCAAAGGACAGTTATCCACAGTAACCAAAACAGCCAATACCAAATCATGAAAGAGCAGAACTTTGGTTGAGGTAATGTTTAATGCAGTGAAAATCAAACAAGGTAGACCTTCCTTGAGTCTCTCTCCCCTAATCCCAAGTGTGGCTTTCACTGTTAATGGGATGTAGCTGAGAACCCAAACTTTGTCTAAGGCTCATGTTTCTTGGAGTAGAGTAATGGCATATTGGGCTAAATCTGTGGGGACATGGGGCAACCAAATTTTGCTACTCCATCTTGTGATATTCCACCTGAGTATTTTGAGTCTCTACTGGTCATAAATCATCACAGTGTTCATTGCCAGCTGCATAAGGTACAGAGCACCTATTTTTAGACAAAATCTGAACACTTGGTTCAAGTGGTACAAGAGCAGGGGTAGCAGAGTGTTCAAATGATACAGTTGACGGAGTAGTGGATTGTTCAAGTGGTACAGAAGCATAAGGGAAGCATACCTAGGAGGTTTTTTTTCTTTTAAAAAGGTGAAATTTCATCCTCCCCTTTTGGTGAATATAGGAAGTAAGCTATCATTGGCCTTGATGGGAACATTCCTAGTTCAATAAATCTGTGTTTTGTTAAACTATCAGAAGTCTTGCAATCTTCCTTGGCCTCCCCAAATTGGTTTTGTCTTAATGTACCACCTGCACTCCCCCATGCTTTCTGAGTGCCTGACTTTAATTAATTTAGCTTGTATCTATTGCATATGCACAATAATATTAGACTGCTCTAAGACTAGAAGGGCTCCAACTGAATCTACAAGGCTGTTATCAATTGCACTTAGATCTTTGTCCTTCATTGTAACTGTTGTTTAGGTGCCAAGCCGCCTTTTCCCTTCTCCAAGAATGGGAGCTGCTTATGTTTGTCAGGAGAAGAAAAATTCATCATCAGGTTCTCTTTCCCATTTGACCTCAACAAGGGGGGGGGGCAATGTCAGCTCAACAGGGATGCAGCACAGAATCATAATGCTGGGCACTGGTTTTGCTGCAGCTCTATTGAGCTGGCATTTGTCACAATGGGGGGGGCATGTTCTGCTGCTGGGCTCTAGCAGGTTGACTCTCAGTTCTGCTGCTGGGCACTATTGGGGTGGCACAGGGTTCTGTTGCTCTAGTACCTTGCAGTGGTTCTGCTGTCCCTGCAGAAATAGCCCCATCCCCCGCAATTTTCATTTCAAGGATTTGCTGATATGAACTTATTCATGTTGGGTTGTTACTGTCACAGTGGCATGGGTCCTGCTGCTGGGCCTTGCAAAATTCTCCCTTCACTTTCACTGCAGAGATTCTCTGGGACATTCTGCTGGGCTTGTACTGCTGCCTAGAAAGGGGCACCTACCCAGGTGCCCATGGAATTGGACGTTCTGGTCCAATCTTTTAGATGCTTGGGGGTTCTTTTGAGGAGA
This sequence comes from Paroedura picta, assembly GCF_049243985.1. Classification (NCBI taxonomy): domain Eukaryota; kingdom Metazoa; phylum Chordata; class Lepidosauria; order Squamata; family Gekkonidae; genus Paroedura; species Paroedura picta. The sequence goes on from NC_135372.1 coordinate 106,496,570, forward strand.
GGCTCCAGCAGTAATGCTGCAGATTTGGTGCCTGTACTTCAAACTTCTCTCACCCCCTGGCCAGACCATTGAGTAAACTTAGACTAAATTTCCCGTTGACTTTAATAGATCTATGGGGTATATTGTAGTCAGATATATATCTGGGAATCCTGAATCTTACTATAACAAAATCTGAAACAATTTGAGTATAGTGATTCAGCACCCAAATCAACCAGGAAAATCACAGTTCAGTTTAAAAAATACAACCCCCGTCCCTCCCAACCAAATCAGCATTAATTTGGGTTTCCCCCAGTTCAGCTTATCCAAATAGCAACAGCAGTGCTGTATCTTTTATTAGAAAACAAGCACACTGTTGCAAATTAGTCAGCAAGCTACCTACCATTTAATGATAGTTCAGCTGACCCCACTAAAAAGTGCTATTGCTTTTGAATTTTTTTCCTGAGGGCTCAGACCAGCTACCTGCAGATGTTATCCACCTTTGTACTTTCTGTATTAACTTTCAGAGGAAGCCTGGAATTCTCCTGAAATTGCTGTTGATCTCCAAATCACAGAGATCTTTCCCCGTAAGAAATGGCATCTTTTTGGGGGGTGGGGGGTGGACTTTATCGTTTCATACCCTCACTGTCTGTTCTCCCAAGCGCCAGATCCAGACTCCAGAAATTTCTCAAGCCAGATTTGACAAACCTAATATGCTCTGTCCTTCACAGCAGTATTCACGCATCTGATGAAGTAGGGTGTTGCCTGGAGATGCTAGTAGTATCCTACACACAAGATTTTCTTGCTAAGTAGGTCAGAATTTTATGCTTTAGAATCCGAGTTTATAATCCTGAAAAATGTAGGCCTTGTAGTGACACCTAATCCATTAAAACAATCTCTTCCCAAAACGCAGATCAGCTGCTCCCTGTTGAAATTAACACAAAGCATCATCCAACCCTTGCTCCCGCCTTGTCTAAAAGCACCTTTTCAAAAGCCGCATTATGTTGGCTTCTATTCTGACACATCGTGAAATTATGGAGGTGAGCATAAAGAAGCTCACTGCCCCCCCCCCCCACACCTCCCTGCTCCTTTCTCATGAAAGGTTCATTGTTAACATAGTTCTGAAATATGTTTGATCGATGGTAGCAGGTAGATTTGCCTATTATTCTCTCTAATCTGCTTGATATACAGTTTAAGGGCTCCGGAGAAGTGGGGGGAGGACCCTGTAAAGAGGCTGTGGAAATTCAAATCAAAATTCATTTATGCAGCAATTCCTGCATTCATTTAAAACAACCCATTAGATATTGTCCTCTGCTAAATTTAGCAAACACTCAGGTGTGCCTGCCCTGGGAGTTTTTAATCATATTGTGTTCTGGAAAAAAAAGAGAGAGAGCTAATTAGGTAGACAAATTTAGAAGGAGGGTACCAAGCTGCAAGACAAGAAATGGGCAATTTGCTTATACTTTGAAAAAAAAATGCTTGATGTCGGGGCCAAGAGATGGGATTAGTTCCAGTATATGTTGTGCCTGTATAGTGCATGTAATTATCTTGATTTAGAGAATAAATCAACTACTCTGCTGAAACACCAGTTTGAGATGTTTAAATTAACCTTTTTCTCCATAAGCAAATGGCCTCTTTTTGCTTGAACAGAGGGGCTGACATGTTGGATCAGAGCACAATCCAGCCTTACATCTTGCCCTAGTGACGTGGCATGCCTTAACTAAGAAAAAACTGTGTGAGCTCTTCAGCTAAACTGCATGTGAATTTGCCAATTCTTAACCATGCCTCAAGGGTTAATTACAGCTACTCATTGAGTGTATGTATGTATACATGTCTAGGGAGTGTGTGGGTACTATTGACATTGGAGTAATCTTGACACCACCACTGACTGACTAGAACACAGTCCACGTGGTTGCTTGAGGGAAGCTGTTCACACAAAAAGCACGATAAGTAGCCCATTTTGTTAAACATAAGTTCTGTGATACTTTAAATATGAATAATAATTTCCTCTCTCTTCTCCTCCCTACCAAGCATGAATGTGGAGGTTTTTGTTCAAGAGCTGCCAGTGACCAGCTGGCAACTCTTGGAAGTTGGTGGAGCTGGGGGCATAGAGGGCGCACCCTAGGCAATGACTTTACCGCTTCAAGGAAAAACTTGAACATGAAGTAAGGTCACACCTCTCTAGGCATCTTGAGAAACTCTATGTTAAAACCTAGAAAGGCAACACTACAGAGTCTCCAGTGATTCCTAGACAGGTGTATTATCACTTCAAGATTTTCCCAAGAAGAGATGTAAGGCAATAGTTTGATGGGTTTTCCCCCTCTCTTTTCCCTGGCCTCCGGAGTTCCAGACAGCAAATGACAAGGCTATTGTTGACTGAAAATTCACTTAATCTGGCAGAGTGGGCTCAGTTGAGCCCATGGAACCTGACTGCATAATAAATGGGATTTAGTCTTGAAGGCGCCAGAAGACTCTCCTTTCTTTGTTTTTGTTTTCCTAAATAGAAGCTATTGATAAATCTCTCCTGTTTATAAAGCTATCTGTGCAAGTAGCTTGCACGACATCCTGCAGCAATACGTTCTAAAACTTAATTAAGAATTGTGCGAAGACATTTTCCTTCTTGGCATGAAAAAGAATTTCCCTCAACCTTCTTATTTTCCTTGGGTGATCTGAACTGTAGTGTTTGTGGATTTTTCCCATGTGAGAGAAAATAATTTGCCTCCACTCGCTTGCTCCATACCATTCAAACTGTTGTACGTCTTTATCTTGTCCCCTGTGAGGCTTTTTTCCCAGGGGTAGGGAGGCATTTTTGCCACAGTTTTTTAAGGTTGCTTTTTTGTGTATCCTTACTGGTGAGGTTTTTTTTTTTTTAATTCACTGACATCAGGAAGGTTTACTACTGAAGACTATATTTTACCTCCAAAGACCTCCTCACTTTTTCCTGTATTCCCCCCCCCCCCCCAAGGCAAAGCACTGCAAGAAGGCTGAAATCTTGAACAGGGACTAGGCATCATTAAGACATCCTTGTTATCCAGACAAAATCAAACACCCTTCTTTCAGTCGGAGGGAAAGACTGCTGTCTTTTTATAATTTGCTCCATGATACAAAAACAGATGCTTTCCAGCATAAATAATAGCTGACATGGAAAAGGTTAAGAACTCTCATTTCTCCATCCTCCTCTTCTCTTTTCCAGCCAAGATTCCAGCCTCTTTGGAGGTATTGTGTGAAAATATCTTCCACAAACTACTGTAGCATTTAGTTACTATTCCCACAATAGAACCTCACATTCTATCTGAATTGATCTCCAGATGATAGTTCCCTGGTGAAAATGGCAGTGTCAGAGGGCAGGGCCCATGCTGCACCTCCCTCCCCAAACGCCTCAATTTCTACCTCCAATCTCCAGGAATTTATCAAGCCAGAGTTGGCGACCCAATTTGTCTTTCAGTATAATGTGCTACATCTCGGGCTACAATCCCTCCTTCATCAGGATCATGCAGAATAGCATAGGCAAGAACCTCATAGACTTCTTTTAACAGGGTGTTTTGTTACAATAATTGTAAAACACTACACATGGCTGTCACTCTTCATTCCTGTACCTCTTACAGTCAATGCAGCTACACTGGGGGGTAAATTATTTGCAAGTCTTAAATTAGACGGCATTTATTAAAATTCATAAAACAGATACACAATTCTGCTAGCATTGCATCTGAGCAAACTGGTAATGAGACAGACAAGCCATCTCCAGAGTATTGCGGCTCTTTCTCGGCCATACAGGAGGTATTTTGTCATGTTGACCAACTTGAACCATTCATTTCAGATTCACATACCTGCTGCTGAGTTAGGGAGGAGGGAGTGTACTTATGGGGGGAGGGAAATGACTTGATGGGTTGAAGTGTTTTGACATTCCAGAGAGAAATTATGCCTTTGTGACATTCCCATGTGAAATTTGCTGTTCTTGGTATGGTCTGCCTTTTCACAGAAAATGTTCAACCGAGACCCATAAAGCCCTCCTAGTCTGTAATGGGAACACCTGCTTGGTGCTTCTTGTGTGTCCATTTTGCCCTTTTCTTCCTTCTGAAAAGCCTCCCAGTGTATCTCAGCCATTCTGGAATTTGACACAGCCTTTGCTGTGTGGCAGTGCCTCTGTGCTCTCTTTGTCTCCCCCAGGGGTTGCACACAAGTGACGCCTTATAAACAGTACCTAATGGCATTCTGCTTGCATACTGCGAGATGCTTAATGCACAGCCCAGTGAAAGTAATGGACTGTCTCGCTACCGACTGATGGTAGCACAGGCTCAACACATCCATTCATTTGGGAGAACAATGTTTTTCTTTTAAGATGTTAATTGAAAAGGAAAAAGGACCTGACAGGGGACTCCAGTTCCAATGGACAATTTTTATTTTATTTTTTTAAAGCTCACTCTGACAAAGTGAAAAATGCTGAATGAAAATGAAGATACTGGAGTGTAAGAAGAGAAAGAAATACAAAATGTCACTTCTCGGCACAGCTATAAAAGCTGGCTTCATCTGGCTGGCTCAGACGAGAATTGCGTGTGTAGGGTGACTTGATAAATCACCCCAGACTCCATCGTGCCTTGGCCTGGCTCCTGCTCTATCTGGCCAAAGATCAATCCCAATGAGCCATGTTCTGACACAACTTCATCAGTCATAGCTGCTCAGAGGAGCATGTCCCACCCAAGGTTTTGAAGGTTAGTTAAGGATTTACAACCTGTGCACGACAGCACAACTAAAAAGCCCACCTACCATTTCACCTTGCTTTGAAGGAATATGAAATGGTCCTGAATGGATTCAGATAAACGGCTCTAAAATGTTGTTGCTGCCATATGCGACCATGGGCAGGGCAGTCTGTGCATTTTCCAGAGGGGTAGCCTTCATCTGCTGCTGCAGAAATAGCAAATCATTTCTATGGCACCCTATGGACTGTTGTATACACTGAGGCATAAGCTTTGGTGAACGGTGGCCCTTTTCTTCCCATGAGAATCATCTAACAAAGTGCTTACCTAGTAGGAAAAAGGTCATTCTCAAAGAAATCTGTTAATGTACAAACAGCATGATTCTTGTATCATATTGCATCGCTGCAGAATGGAAAAAAAACTGGCAGCATACAAAAGGGTAAGTGTTTCATTCCTCATTGTTGGAGCTGACAATTTTGTTTTTTATAAATAAGGCCTCATCTACTTACAAGAAGTAAGTTGGGCTACTAGAAAAGCTAAACTTGAACACTTTGGAAAGTGCTTCTTGGATCTAGGGCTGACTCAAGGGCTTTTGACACTCTAGGCTTGCTATTCACCCGGTGTCCCCAGACTCCTTCCCTGGTGCTCTCTCATTTTGCAAACTCCAGGTTGGGAAATTCCTGGATACTTGGGGGTGGAGCCTGGGGAGGCCTGGGTTAAGGAGGGACCTCAGTAGGCTGTGCCCAACGGTTCACCCTCCAAAGGAGCCATTTTCTCCAGGGGAATTTATCTCTGTACTCTGGAAATCAATTCTAGTTACAGGAGATCCCACCTGGATGCTGGATACCCTAAATGTCTTGGCCCAGCTGTCTTGGCCCAGACTGGGGAGAAAAACAAGTGGCTGCCTCTCTCCCTTCCTCCTTCCCTCATGGGGACAGGGTGTGCACAAGGAAGGCCAAGAGGGCTTCAGAACCTCTGTGAGGGCAGAAGGGAGGGAAGTTCTCTCTCCTTTGTAGAAGTGGGGAAAGGTAGGCTGAGACAGCCACTATGCCCATGACGAAGGAAGGATGTAGAGAGAGCCCCTTTCCTTTTCTGTGACAGGTGAAAGCAGGTGTGGCAGTGGTGCTGGGGCTAGGAATGCTGCTCAGGGCTACTGCCCCCAGAGGATTGCTTCCCCTCCTCCTTCCCTCTTGATGATCCTGGTTGTAAATGCAGGGGTTTGTACTCTGGTTTGTACATAAATTAAACCAACAATTTGCTGATCCCTACCCTTTATATTAGGTAAGGCCAAGTATTTAGTCTGTTTATTGCTGCAATAAAATGAAGACAATGCATAACTGGAGGTCACTTTTGCTTGAGATTTTTTCGGTGTTTGGATTGATATAGTATGGACATAAATGAGATGTGGTATGGGAGAGATAAATGAATCCCACAGAAATGAAAATGCTTCTGTTAACTAGTTTTGCTCTGGATTTTATAAATGGTGGGGTCAAAAAGGATCCTTGGTATTCCTGGGGCAAGCTTGGCCTATTTTAGGGGTGGGTAGAAACGTGATGAATTCATAAGCATCTTGGGTTTCCAGACAATTCCTGGCAGCTGGAAGAATCATTGTGCGGGGAGGAGGCAGCATTCTGTGAGAAAAATTAAAAGAAAAACAAGGACTCAGCTACTTACAGGAAGCTCTTACCACATCCTTGCAATTACTAAAGGTAAAGGTAAAGGTATCCCCTGTGCAAGCACCGAGTCATGTCTGACCCTTGGGGTGACGCCCTCCAGCGTTTTCATGGCAGACTCAATACGGGGTGGTTTGCCAGTGCCTTCCCCAGTCATGACCGTTTACCCCCCAGCAAGCTGGGTACTCATTTTACCGACCTCGGAAGGATGGAAGGCTGAGTCAACCTTGAGCCGGCTGCTGGGATTGAACTCCCAGCCTCATGGGCAAAGCTTTCAGACGGCTGCCTTACCACTCTGCGCCACAAGAGGCTCTTTGCAATTACTAGAGCTATCCAAAAGTAACAACGTTGCTAGAAAATCTATGGTAAAAACTTCGGGCCTTTTCGCACGGGGATCTTTGTTGCAAATTGTTTGCGGAATGAAAAATCGCCATTTAAAATAGTGGAATTCGTCGTTATGCATACCTGCCTTTGTAGTGGAATCAGTTGCGTTTTTTAGCGTTTCCCACAGGCTTCCGGTCTCGGCAGAAATCGCTAGAAGGGAAGCGCTATTGCCAAGCTCGTCCCGCCCCTGGCCGTCAAGCAGCCAATGGGCAGCCATTAGCATGCTCCCAAACAGCCCCTTTCCCTTTAAGAAAGGTTTTAAAAAAAAAAAACAGACCCATAGCAACGAATCTAGGTAGATTCGTTGCAACGGAGAGACCCATCCAGCTGCCTAATGTGAGCTGTCGTTTGATTGTATGATCGTTGGCACGCTGCCTCGAGTGATAAAAAAAAAATCCCCCCCCCCTCTCACGGGCCCGATTTTCGGCTGAATTAATGTGTAAAAAATAAAGGGACTTTATTTCAGCAAACGGACTTTTATGTGGTTTGTGCTTAGTGACTAAAGGTGAAGGACTGAAGCCAGGGAAGCCTCTAAACAGAAAGAGGCTCGCTGGTGCGTTTATCCCCGCTCGCTCGGAGAAAAAAAAATGGCGATCGCTTCGCCGGAAGTTTGGAGGACAGGCTCAGGAGGAGGGACTTTGAAGAACCCGCAACAATGGTAACACACAGGTCTTTAGCGCTAGTGTTGCAGATTGGTTGCAGGAGTGTATCGCTATCCGGAGGGTGAATCCACTTTTCTGGATTCCCCTGAAAGCGCTACAACGAAGCGCTTTTTGCTGATTGGTTTCAGGAGTGTTGCAGATTGTCTGCGACGTCGTGCGTTAAGGCAAATTAGTAGCGTTTTCAATTAGCAACCATTGTGCTATTTTGAAGCCGTGCGAAATGGCCCTTCTTGTCTGAACTGAGTCATGGCAGCTCAGTACATGCCCAGCAAGAGGAGTGGGCTGTGGTGGTGAAGGGTTATCAGGTGAAGAGCAAGCCTAGGCTGTCAAAATCTCTTGGGCCAGCCCTAGTTACAAGAAGCAAGAGATTTTCCAAAGTGCTCAAGTTCTGCTTTCCCATCAACCCAACATATTTAAAAACAACAGTCCAAATTATTTGTCCAGTGTGAAAAATATACCAAAGCCAATAAACAATAGAGTAATGATAATGAAGTAAAACTGCAACAATTGGTAGGAATTGCAGAGATACTTAGATATATCATGGATGTTTGTATTAACAGGTATTGTAATTTTGGGGGTGGTTGTTCCTGGTTCAGATCCTAGAATTGCTGGTTGAATGTGATGGGGACAAACACTTAAACTGTAATTACACAGTTGATACATTCATGAGGCTGGAAACTAGGGTCCAGGTTCCACAGATGTACAGTCTCTGACCCCTCTTAAATACCTTTGAGCATGTGGATTGCATGAAACAACGGTTCAGTTTATATATTCTTGCTATGATGGGTATAATTACAGAACTCTAAAAAGTATTGCTACATGACTAAAATCACAGCTATAATATGTTTGTGAAGCAAATGATCATCCAACACACTTAACAATGTGATCTCTCTATGCCAAGACAGTTGGGATGGGTTATTTGGAAGTTGCATTCCTCTGAGAACGTCTCTTAGTTTTTCAAGGTGAAAGGAGATGTCAGGGGAATATCTCCTGACTACCCTTTTCCACTTGGCTTGATGCCTCTTCACTAAACAATATGCTGCTCATTTCCCTAATTAGCTGCTGCTTGCCTGCCATTTGTATAGTCTTTGACCCTTCCACAGCATAGCTGTATTAACGCTAGAAAGCCAATTGAGAATGAGTAGCAATGCCTCCTAGATGAACATTGCCCTTATTCTTTTTCACAGGTCTCCTATACCCCTAAAACACTTTTGAAAGAGGATGGAGGTAGTTTTCATGGATCTTTTTTAGAACTAAGTCCTAATTATTGGAGTTACTGCTGCAGGGGATTCCATGAGTTTCTTGAGCTACCACCATTTCTTTAAAATGCTGAATTTCAAAATGTTAGAACTGCAAGGATATATGTGCCTTTCAAAAAAAAAAAAACACTTTCCCAAGGGCAACCACTGACATAACATGGAACGGGTCAACTCGGCAAATAAAAAGTGATTCATTTTAGCTCTTTTTGTATTTGTTCTTCCAAATTACAAAGGCCAATACGATCGGATGTTTACTGAAGGTATGCCTTATCTCTGGTTATCTAATAAAGTGGAAAGGTTAGTAAGAGCAGGTTAGAAATACCACTGTGTGCTAAGTCAAGAAACCAATAATAATAAGAGAAGAAACTGCAAGCATCAAATGCTATAAGTGACTTCACTGTCATAGTTACCTAGCCCAATATTGCATTAAGCACAGCTATGCAGGCTGGGAGCTTTGCCCCAAATATATTAACTGTATCTGAAGAATAAATCACAAGCTTGTTTTACACCAAAGCACACATTACTTTTCTCTCCTTTAAAGCAAATTTGGTTTCATCCTTTAGAAGGGGTTCATTTAATAGTGTGTGAAATGAAATGTCAACAAGAATTAGAACAAATGGCATCCCATTCACCAATGACAATAGGCGTCTGTTGGGTGGGGGAGGAATACTCCACAAGTCATCTGGACAATAGAGGAAAAGAGCCATACTACATGATGTTTGTTTTTCAGGCCACAAGACAGGCCAGTTTTCTGTGTTTAAGTTACGTTGAGCTCAGAAGGGACGCTGACATCTCTGAGGAGACAGTAACTGTTGGCTGTACTGAAGCCAAGGACCATAATAATACTATGGGGGAGTTATGGCCCAATCATAAACAGTTACACCTTTCTAAACCCAGTGATTTAAAATGACTTAGATGAGTTTAATTCCCTTTAGGACTAATAGAGTGTATACTGTTAGCTAAGAAGTGTGTGGATATGTTTGCTGAAGTGAAAGCTCTTGACAAATGTATACAACTATCTCTTTTGAAAGGCTAAAGTGGCTCAGTCTTGGTTACATAGTTATTTTGTGGATAGAACCTGGAGATCCTGGGGTTTGGGCAGGTGAGAGATAGACTCTACACCGGGCTGCAGGCTGGAATTTAAGCTGGGGTAGGTTGCCCTGCATCTTCCTGCTACCACACGCAGGAGCATTTGGTTTAGTGCACCTCGTCTGCCCTGGATTTGTGCCCCCACACCAGAACCAGAGCTGCAAAGCTCCTCGTGTAGAAATGGTCTGTATCAGGTCAATACTACAGTGGCAATTTAATATCTTTCTGTGTAGCCTCATGTATTTAGTTAGTTCATTTCTTTGCTGCCACTCTAGAAGAGACAGCTTGAGGTAACCCTCACCCTCATTAGTTCCAAAACTAGATAAAACTATCAAACTATTGTTGTTGTTGTTGTTGTTAGTTGCAAAGTCATGTCCGACCCATCGCAACCCCATGGACAATGATCCTCCAGGCCTTCCTGTCCTCTACCATTCCCTGGAGTCCATTTAAGTTTGCACCTACTGCTTCAGTGACTCTATCCAGCCACCTCATTCTCTGTCGTCCCCTTCTTCTTTTGCCCTCAATCGCTCCCAGCATTAGGCTCTTCTCCAGGGAGTCCTTCCTTCTCATGAGGTGGCCAAAATAGTAATCAAACTATTAATAAACAATTAAAATAACAAACTAACAGGAACAAAGCAAACTAATAAGCAAAGCAAAACAGGACCAAAATCTGTATAACAGTATAAAACAAAGCATGCCAAAGAAACCCTACAAAGGGGGTTTGCCCCAGTACTTGGTTGATGGACTGTGCTCGATTTGCCATGTAGTCCTATGCAGAGTTACTCTTTGAAGTCCACTGAAGGCATCACTCTGCTCATTGGTGTATCAAGGTTTCAAATAGACTGCTTCCAACAAAAAGTTTGCATTAAAATGCTTCAAAAGGATCAAGAAGGTGACAGATATAAAGTGAAAGAGATGACAACTCTTTTTTATCTTTACCCAGAAAATGATAATTAATATCATAACTTATTCACACACTTAAAAACTCTGAACAGCAGTTCTCCATGCTACATCATATGCTTTTTTTAAAAATTCAGTTTAGCCACTGCTCAAGGAAATTCAAATATAAACCCATCTTGGGCCCATCTTTAAATTTTAGCCTGTGATTGGATGAAGCAAAGATTAACTTCATGCTTTCATAATATTTACTATATAATCTTTCCTGGATTACTCTTTCCTATGAGCATATCTCAGTGTTGTTGCTTTTTTCTCAGCCTGGCCTTACCCAAAGTTGCAGTGCTTTGGGGAGAGTTGTGTGATTTTCATAGGTCACTTGTTTCAATGAAATAAAAAGGGTCTTGATAATTAGAGGCCATCCATTGTCCTCAACAATCCCATTAGCTCCTGCCGATAACGCTAGTCCACCATTCTCAGGTAGCTTTCTCTTGATTTCTGCCCATTTGCATTCCATGTGGAGGAAGCAAGTCTATTATTGTGATGCTGTTTGTTACAGAGAGACCAATTAACAAAAGGTTGGGATGCAATTAAAAGCCATAAAGTGCTCTTTATCTCAGGGTGAGGCTTATATGGCTTTGTAGAGTCCCTGAACATGCTATGTGAAGATCGTTTAAACGACCAAATCTGTTTTATTCCTGCTCCGTGTACAATTTTTGACTTCTGGGAAGAGATAAAACAGTGTGTTAGGCTCCATTGGCTAGTTATTTATACTCATTGACTTTATAGATGTGTCAGTGCTTCCAGTTATCCCAGAAGACTGGGTACAACAATTGTGATTCAAGGATCATAACAAATTTAGAGTCCAGGGGCACTTTAATATCAACAAAGTTTTATTCAAAATATATGATTTGGTGTGCATGCACACTTCCTTGTACCTTGAATAAAACATTGTTGGTCTTAAAGATGCCACTGGACTCTACATTTGTTCTGCTGCTTCAGGCCAACACGACTATCCACTTGATTCAAGGATCATATACAGTTAATTTCCAGCTTAGCTATAAGAAAATAAGTCATGCTGAATCAGGCAAGTGGTCAATTCTGTCCAACACTCAATTTCACACAGTTTCCAAAACCCACATGCCACCAAGAGATCCACCAGAGGGGCCAGAACTCCAGAAGCCCTCCCACTGTTGCCTCCCAAGCACCAAGAATATAGAGCATTACTGCCCCAGTCATAATGTTCCCTCTATACATCCTGGCTGATAGCCATTCATGGATCTCTGCTCTGCATGTTTATCCAATCCTCTATGTTTATAACTAGACATGGGGGGGGGGGGGAGGGAAAAAAAGGAATGTTTTAGATTTGGCCTGAATCAATTTGGTCTGAATCTGATTTTTCCAAATCAGCTAAATTATGTTTGGGGAGAACCCCTGGAATTATAGCTCATCACCACAATACAAGGTCAGTTTCCTCTGGGAAAATGAATTTGACCCTGAATCAATTCAGCAGCAATACTGTCAATGGTGCCCTTAAAGTCTATGGGGATTTTCCATTTACATCTCCTCCGTAGCTTGGAATGGGGGTAGAGGTTCGGGTTAGAGGCTTCAAACTTGCAGCAAAAGAACCCTCAAGTTTCAAAAAGATTGGATCATGGAGTCCAATTCTAGGGTCAACCCAAAAGGGTGCCCCCATTTGACCTCCATTGTTTCCAATGGTGAAAAAAAAACAGATTCCCTGGTCTTGTCTCACCATCATAAACAAGGCTCAGGGATGCCAGCCTCTAGGTGGGACCTGGGGATCACCAGAAATGACAGCTCATCTCCAGAATAGCAACAGAGAAGAAACCAGACAGACACATCACCCTAGCAAGACCAATCCATGTGACCACACATGTCAACAGTACAGAAACACACTGCCCAATCAGCCCAGCAGTAGTAGAACAAATCCTTCATGATGTCTGACAATGGTGAATGAAAGGACAGCCCACTAACACTCAGTAACCTCGGCGCAAGATGAAGGAACAAAAACCACAAACACCAACCCTAAGACTCCACAAAAACACTTGGAGAACCAGGCCTAACCCTGCCCCTACCAACAAAACCACAAATCAACAGCTATAGAAACCAGGCCAGATACAAAATACAGTAGAAAAAGAGAGAGAATCACATAACACACCTATAGGATCCCCCAACAAAAGAACCCCCCTTCCAGCCAAACACCCACCAAACTCAAAAAGGAGTCCCAAAAGGTAAAAACAAAATCCAAAAGGGAAAAAACCCAGAAAAACAGAGAATCACACACCCTACCACCACAGCATTCCCACCCATCCACAGAAACCCAAAGAGCGAGTTAAAGGTAGAAAGTGATTAAAAAAATAAGACGAGAAAAAAGAAAAGGAAGAAAAGTTTTAATGAGAGTCTGTCATGCCAAACCAATTGAAGTCTTTTCCAGAGATGATCCTCCTGGTCTAGAAGCAGAAGCAGAAGCCAGCCTCATATGGGAACATATGGGAAGAGGCGGATTACGATTGTTTTTGGACAATCCATGCCCAGATTCTGCCTCATTCAGTTTTTTTTTTTCTGAAGCAGTCTGAAATGCACATGCCTACTGGTAACTGCCACCATTACCTGCAGCAGTGAATTCTCTGAGTGCAGAAGTACTTCCTTTAATTTGTTCTAAGGCAATAATCATCATCACAGAATCATAAAGTCAGAAGGACCATACAGGCCATCTAGTCCAACTCCCTGCTCAATACAGGATCAGCCTGAAACATCAAGGATAAGTATCTGTCCAGCCACTACTTAAAGACTGTCTGTTAGGGGGAGCTGTTTCCACTGCTGAACTATGCCATTTTTCCCCTCCTAATATCTATCTAGAACCATTCTGCACTTAGTTTAAAGCCATTACTGCAGGTCTTATCCTCCTGCGTTTTCACTGCTCTGGACAATATAGTGTCATCCACAAACTTACTCCAAACTCCAAATAAGCTCAGTTCCTAGCCCGAGACTTATATTTTCCCCTCTGTCTGTGCTGCTTCCAAATTCTCAAGGGGGTAGGAGTTCAGTGAGGGTCGATTTTCCTGACCTGAATGGGAAACATAGTTTTGGGATGTCACCCAATTGTACAGCTGTTGTAGCCACAGAGTTTACATTGGGGAAAATGATGGCAACCTTAGATCAGAAGAATAAATCTGTTTCCTCAGATTGTAGATTGTAGAGATGCCATTCTCACTTGCAGGAAATCACATTATATGTCAGAATAAATGACATGTCCAAAATGTCACAGAATTCTTTGCAGCCGTTTTTGTCATTCATTAATATGACATCTCTGAAAAATCCCTGATATTATTTGTGATTGTAAAAGTCTTTGGACACTTTATTTCCACTTCTATTCTCTAATGAGACTGGGAAACTGAGGTGTGCACTCTTGGAAAGACCTCTATCTGACAAAGTGTGCATGCCCACAAAAGGTTATGCATTGAATAAAACTTGCTTGGTCTTAAAGGTGCCACTGGACTCAAACTTTTCTCTCTTTGCAATAGGTTTCTTTTGCCCATTTACAAGTGAACTCATGAATCCGAGCTGTGAAATGACCACTGCCATATAATAGTTTAAGGGTTGCCTTTGGTCACAACTCGTATATGCTGCTAGAGTCCAGTAGCACCTAAGAGACCAACAAGACTTTGAGGGTAGGAGCTTTCAGGAGTTAAAGCTCCCTGTGTCAGACTAAAATCTTCATGTCGACTTGTGTTTGACGAAGGGAGCTTTGAGTCTTAAACCTTCTACTCCAAAAATCTTTTTGGTTTCTAAGGTGCCACCTTGGTGTAGTGATTAAGAGTGGTAGCCTCTGTTATGTCTGTGGGCATTTGGCCACTGATGCAAATGAGGGCTTCTGCTAGCCAAGGAACTAACCAATCAAAGGAGCCTGATTGCTCTGCTTAGAGCCAATCCAATTGATCTGCTTAGGGCCAATCAAATTGCTCTGTTTAAGGGCAATTGGATTGCTCTGCTTAGAGCCAATCAGAGGCAGCAGCAGTCTGCCAGAAAGGTATAAAAGTGCATGAGTTTGTCTGTTTTTCTCTGTTCAGTAGTTGTAGTCTGTTGCTGGAGTTGCTAAATAAAAAGAGCTGTTCTGAAGAATTGGAGTCTATGATCACTGAACCCGCAGACTTAATAGCCTCTAATCTGGAGAACCAGGTTTGATTCCTCACTCCTCCTCCACATGCAGCCCGCTGAGTGACCTTGGGCCAGTTACTGTTCTCTCGGCTCCACCTTCCTCACAAGGTGTCTGTTATGTGGAGAGGAAAGGTGGACAAACCGCTCATTTTCTTCTGCAGACTAACATGGATGTCTTATGAAAATAATGTACATTTTTGAGCCAGAAATTGTTTACTTGCCTGGAAATTAACTAGCATATTACAGATACTGTATTCAAGCCTTTGATTTCTTGCCATAAAGCCATATGTACTTGACATCTTGGCAGCTCTCTATGTAGCCCCTGGGTATGCACCAACATTTTATTTGCATCCATACTCTCTTCATTTTAATCTAACCCCCCCCCCATTTTAATTAGAATTAGAGCACTTTATTTCCCAGTTATTTTCAATGGAAAAATATTTCTGACTGTAACTTTAAAAAAAACCCTAAACAACAACAAGAGTTGGCTTTTATATCTTGATTTTCACTGTCCGAAGGAGTCTCAAAGCAGCTTACAATTCCATTCCGCACAGCAGGCACCTTATGAGGTAGGTGAGGCTGAGAGAGTTTCTAGCAGGACTGCTTGGTGAGAGCAGCACTATCAGGGCTGGGACAAGCCCAAGATCACCCATGTGGCTGCATGTGGAGGAGCAGGGAATAAAACCCAGCTCACCAGATTAGAATTTGATGTTCTTTACCACTACACCATACTGCCCCTCTAGGCATTCCAAGATGTTTTCTTGTTGAACCATCTCAGCTAGATTCCAGGTAGATAGGAGAAATCTATCACACGTATAGGCAATTAGAGGCACAAAGTATTTCCAGCACACACACCCTTCCTAACATTTGGGGTGAAATTTCTACAAACTGTGTCCCTCAACATATTGTTCTTGCCTAATTTCAAACCGATAGGAGACACTGTCCTCATTTGATAGGCCCTTATTCTTCCCTTCTCCAAGAAGGCACAGGAGGTATTTGGCATCCCAAATACGTGGCACCTAGTCATACTCTCTCATACACAGACCTATTCCACATGCTGGCAGCCATGCTAGGCCACCACCAGGAGTTTGTGATAGGGCTGTTTGTCCCACGACTTCCTGTGTCCACATGGAGGATCATTTTTGGCAGTGGACCCTGTCCGCCCTGGATTTCTGCCTCCACATAAGGCAGCTGGGAGGGGGGGGATATTTTCACAAAGGGTGGGATTACATAATGATGCAATCTCACCTTTGTGAAAATGTTTTAAATCAGCTCCACATTGCCATGAAATGCCACAGAGCTGACTGGGGCATTTTCTGTCCTTTCCAGGATGCCGAAGGAGGGGTAGGGGCTGGGCCTGGAAGACCTGATTCTTCCCCTTCCATACGGTCCTGTGCTCGGATATGCCCCCCCCCCCGGGCCATGTTCCTTTAATGAGGGGCAATGGAGGAACTAAAGTGGGACAGGGCTGGGACAGTGCCGACATCATGTGAAAGCGTAGATTAGCCCTGCTGCCAGACATGCACCAACTCGGCTTTTTCTCCTTGTGTGGAAAAGGTAACAGTGCAGCAAATCGAGCAATGGGAAATTCATAAAGACAACATTTCAAAAGAGAAAGCAGTAATAATATACCATATAAGTACACAAGTGAGTCTGGGATGGTTGATGGGCTGCCAAAATTCATATTTTAAATTGTTTGCCTCACCTATCACTGACTAAAGCACAGCAAAGATACAACATGCTTCCTTCAGGATTTCAATCTAACAACCACCAAGGGCATTATATGGTGGGAGAAGGACGTTGAAAGCATTGGGCTAAACCTGATAGAGAAAGTCAGGTATCCAGGATGAATCTGCCAGACCAACTCAATACATCAAAGATCCAGCTGGGGATTGCAGTCCAAAAATGACTCAGGGTCGACTTGCCAAATTTGATGACAAATGTGGATGAAATATTTTACCAGCATAATATATTTCACCCATCCTTCATACCTGTCTATTCCTGCCATCTTTCATCATTAGTTCTATAACAGATAACAGCAGTCCTGCTCACACCTTGAGCATTGGCATCATATACACAAGGCATGCCAACTACAACCTCTGGCCGAATGACTTCCAACATAACTTTTGTACATTTAAATGGCAACCATGAGCTATGCTTATTTTTAAATTGATCATTTATGACAAAGCCTATTATTCACACTATATGTACAAAGCCAATATTCTGAGAGTCCATAGAGAATATTATCTGAGACATACTTAAGCTATCCATGACCAAAACTTTGGCATGTTAAGACATTCAGAGAGCATATTTTGACAGGCACAAAGAATCCAGTGGGCAAAAATTTGAGGACCCTCTTCCAGCCAATTGGGGTTCCCAGATTATTTTGGACTTGGTTGTTTTAAGAGGCACCCCCATTTAATGCCTAACTGCCAGGGGATCTGAAATACAGAGAGTCTCATAAACACACCAGGATACAGCCTTGAAAACCTAGGAAAGAGGCAGGGTGTGCTGGCATGCACACACAAACACACATTCAAACAGTTTCAGATTCAGCCTGAACTGATTTGGGCCAAATCTGAGGCATACCTCACTTTTTGAATTTGATCAAATCCAAAAGGTTTTGGGTGTTTTATTATTATTTTTTTTTTGCACATGCTCCTCTTCCCAGGCAGCAGAGATCATCTCCTCTGCCTGAAAGGGAGGAAGAGAGCACCTGCCAAACAGCTGATATTGTCAGCCAGATGCAGCACTCTTTACCTGCTTCCTGCAAAGTCTTTGCAGGACATTTAAAGAGCACCGTGCTTGACTATCAGTATCAATTGTTATGTGGAGTGCTCTTTAAATAACCTCCTATGCAAAAGCATTGGAGAGTCATTTAAAGAGGGCCCCACATAAAAGCTGATGCTGACAGGCGTAGCACTCTTTAAACATCTTCAAAGACTTTGCAGGCAACCTTGCTTGCAAGCTCTTTGCAAGTCATTTAACAAGCACTGCAGTTGTCAGTGTCTACCCATCTTCTCAAATACTGCCTGAGAAAGCACAAGTGGTGTTTAAAGGGCCCATGAAGCAGCTGGCCTGTCACAATCAGCTGCTTGGTGGGGGGTTCTCTTCCCTGCTCCACCTCCTCAGGCATTGCCTGAGAGAGGAAGGGGAGCATTTGAACTGGTCGAATCATTGCCAAATCACTCAATTGTGATTCAGCCATTGCTGATTCAACTTGTTTAAATGACACGGGTGACTTGGAATGTACCCAAATGAGCATTGATTTGTTACTTTTCAGCTGATCTGAACCAAATTGCCCACTCCCCAGCTCAGGTTTCTCATTCCCACTATTCCTAAAGTTTTTCATCACTGGAATATCCTGGCATATCCCAGAGGTATCTGCCCAGTCCAAGGAAATTGATATTTCATTAACTAATGCCTGGTTCATCTTTTCCAATGTTTTTGCTCAATCAAAAAGGGCACACAAGCCATTAATTTATGTTCCATCCTATTTCACAAACTTTTGTGCCAATGCAGATCTGGCTCACTGCAATTTAATTAAAGTATATTAAGATTTTTGTACCCATGCAGGCTCTTGATGGTTCTTTGTAACCATGCAGATGGGGCCAAAGTTTAACAGCAGTTAGTGAGATTAGCACTTTACATTTTGGACTAATCAGGTTCCTGGGAAAGAGCATTCCTATGTCTAGCTCTTCCCCATAAAAAGACCATTCCAGGTCAGTGAAAAGTGTGCCAACCCCCCCCCCCCCCGAACACCCCTGCAACTGCATTTTAGGTCTCCAGACCTCAACCCCAGGATTTCCCAATTTACTCTCTTTTCCTTTTTATCAAATGCACCCTTTTGATGAGTGTGTGTGTGTGCGTGTGTGTGTGTGTGCCTGTGTGTGTGCATGTGTGTTTATTTAGATAATTAGTTTTCAGATGTTTTGTGCGGGTTGTTTACATTTTTACTTCTTTTATTTGGTATACAATAAAATTATTTGTGTTTACAATCATTCTCTTAATCTCTTCTTCATAATTTTATTCTGGGGTATACCTATTGAGATCTACCCTGATATACACAGACCTTTAAGTTCCTGCATTATTGTTTTCTGGAAAGGCTTTTAAAGCTAATTTCCCCTTCTTTGGGTCCAGCCTTGTGTTTATACGGCTCTTCCTAATAGGGCTCAAATGTATCTGTTGAGAAGCTTCTGCTTCCTCTCTTGAATAGCTTGCAGTCCTTTCTCCAAGCAAATTCACTGCTGATTAAGAGAGAAAGAAGCTTGTAGCTCTCTCCTATGCAACCTGGTCTGAACCTTTGGATATTTGATAAACAAATGGTTCCAAGAGAGATTTTGCTGTTTTCAAGAAAAACTTACACCATAACGGCAATCCAAAACTTTATAACCAGTATAAATTGAACATCATTTTTACCGTTCTTAGCTATAGTATAGCTGGTGGCTCTATTGTGCTTATTTGACATCAATCTTTTTCTAAATTTTGATGAATACAAATGGCTACTTTTAAAGTAAAAAAATAGCTGCAGTTATTATAGCCCAACTTCCTTCTATCATAGAACTTAATGTGGTGAGCTTTGGACTCCCAATATATTTCCTATCTAGGCTCAGAAAAGTAGCTGTGTCAGAAAAGTGTAGTTTCAGAAAAGTAGCTATATCAGTCTTTCCAATCACAACAATTAAATAGTACGGAAAGAGGAAATGGAAATGAGTTTATCTTCATTTTACTTGTCTCCTTGTTTGTCATCCATCCTTGGATGCGTTTTGTCCTCAAATTTTCAACCATAGAGCCAGAAACACACTTAAAGATAATGAATGCTAAAACCATTCTTGAATGAATGCCCTCTTTTCCTGCTGGTATACACTTTCTCTTCTTGCACTTTGATAGTACACAGTGGGACACCATAAGACTGGTGGTGACCCTGATGGGGCCTGGAGTAACTCTGCATAGGACAGTGCACATTGCTAAATCCATTGAGGACAACAGGCTCATTCCTTAAGCATGGTGGTGGGGCTATCAGGAAGTCCAAATAAACATATTGTATTTGATATCTTTTAGGCACACATGTAGAACTTTCATGGAAAATAGCTAGTCCCAGTCACTTTGCTTTGGTAATGGGGACTATTGTTGGGGAGGACCTCTTTCAGGGGAGAGGAGGAATGGTGAGCCAGGGGGGAGGGCTTTCCCCCCTGTGTCTCTCAATTATTCCCTGCAATGCTCTTTTTCTTCAGCTCAGCTCCCTTTCCTTTTTGAAGCTTGGGTGAAGGAAAGTTCAAAAATTCTGCAGGAAAAGTAGAACATTCAGCATTTTCTCTGGCTGAAAACTTGACTTCCATTCTAGTTTTGTCCTCAAAATATACTTCTTGGGAGGGGGGCATTGTTGTCTTACTGTTCACTTGCTGATAGCAAAAATGATTTTCCAGATCTTCACCCTTGGAATCAGGGGTAGACTAGAAGGGAAAAAATGTGGAGGAGGCAGAAGAAGAAGAGTTGGTTCTTATATGCCACTTTTCTCTACCTGAAGGAGTCTCAAAGCAGCTTACATTCACCTTCCCTTTCATTCACCACCCCACAACAGACACCCTATGAGGTAGGTGAGACTGAGAGAGCCCTGATATTACTGCTTAGTTGGAACAGCTTTTTCAGTGCTGTGGTGAGCCCAAGGTCACCCAGCTGGTTGCATGTGGGGGAGTGTGGAATCAAACCTGGCTTGCCAGATTAGAAGTCCGCACTCCTAACCACTACAACCAAGCTGGCTCTGGAAGAAGGTAAAAGAAGGTTATAAAATATACTCCCATCATCCCAATATGGGAGGGGTAGGAAGGACTGGGCTGAGGACTGAGTGGCTTGCATATGGCAGGTTTGCAAGTACATGGCAAAGACAACATGTGGACCAGAGACTTTTCACGTGGTGGCTCTCAGCCATGACACTACTTTAGCTCTCCAAAGCCGCTATACGAATTATTTATAACAATCAAAGAACATTTTTTTAAAAATTCAACTAGGTCAAAACCCAACAGCTTCTCCAACACAGAGCGTTGGCTTCTTAGCTCAAGCTGTTATTATTAGGCTTTTCTCTAAATGGCTTATTTCCCAGAATGATGACAATCACATTTGCATCTTTCCTTTTGCTGCATCCTTGAACATGCAATGTGTTTGATGAGAGACAGGATCTTTTTTCCCTCATTGAGTTACCAAGAATTTAAGTAGTGCCTGGGATTAGCTTCCCAGCAGGTGTCAATTGTCGCCCTCACTGCAATATCCAAATGACATGCTTTTGTACCTTCATATCGTACACTGAAATATGGCCTTAAGCTAGTTTATATAATGCAGCTATCACAACAGGAGTCAAAAATTAAAGCAGGCACAAACAAGGTAGGAGATACAATGCAGGCTTCTGGCTGTGAAGTATTACTAGAGGGAGAGGGTGAGGGAAGGACATGCTATGATAAACACAGGGCTGCCACCCAAATTGGCCATCTGGTGTAGAATTCTCTCCTATAGTGTACAGTAAATTTACCCTCCTCTTATGTCTTCATACTTCACATCTACAGCATGATGACATTAAGCCACTGATAAGTTTTGCTTCCTGTTACAGAAGGAAGGGGGAACTGATGACATAGCAGTGCCATTTTTGTTTGCCACCTTATGTTCACTGTACTTCTGCCTACAGAAATGTAAAGAAAATACTGCTGATGGCAAAAGTATCAACAGGGAAGTCTCTTGAACCAAGGATGTCCGCAAAGGAGGAAAAAGATGAACTAATACCAGCGGCACAGCCATAAGCTTTTTTTGGTTTTCCAGTGTTGTAAGATCAAGAGGAAAATTTCCTATTTCTCATTTTCATAGTTTACGTAGTCCCACCAAGCATGATCTACAGGATGATCTTCATAGGCTCGAGAAGTGGGCTAAACTGAATAAAATGAAGTTCAATAGGGACAAGTGTAAAGTTCTGCATTTTACTCGGGTTACTAGGGAGGATGAGGGCGACCACTTGTCCCATCGATCCCTGTCCGTTTTGGCTCCTTAAGGGCAGTAGTGGACGGATAGGTGATCAGCTCAGGGATATTGTCAACTGCTCTCTCCAACTGGGGGAGTTCCCTGAGGCATTGAGGGAAGTGGTGGTATGCCCTCTCCTCAAGAAACCATCTCTGGACCCGCATGCCCCTGCAAACTACCACCCAGTAGCGCACTTAGCGTTCCTGGGAAAGGTGGTGGAAAGGGCTGTGGCGGACCAGCTCCTAGCGTTCCTGGAAGATACTTCGGCCCTCAATCCATACCAGTCTGGCTTCCGTACTGGCCACGGGTTGAGATGGTGTTGGTCTCCTTGTTGGATGACCTCTGTCGCCAGCTTGACCGAGGCGGCTCTGCTGTGCTAGTTCTTTTAGATCTGTCGGCCGCGTTTGACGTGGTTGATCATGAGCTGCTAGTGAGCCATCTCGCCGGTATGGGGATAAGGGATACAGACTTGCACTGGATATTCTCCTTCCATCAAAACCAGACACAGAGGGTAGCAGTGGGAGATGAACTATCGAGCTCTTACTGGCTCCCTTGTGGGGTCCTACAGGGCTCAGTGCTCTCCCCCACATTATTTAACATCCCAGCTCTTTCTTCTCATGGATGGCCACCCGGACTCTCCCCTGGAATAATTCGCCATATGTTTGGAAACCATGGCTGGATGGTTCGAGCAGAGTCGCCTGAAACTCAACCCCTCCAAGACGGAGGTCCTATGGTTGGGCCGTAGGGAGCAGACCAGGAAGCACACTTACCCTCTCTGGCTGGGACGTGACTTAAGATCACGTCTCAGGCCAGAAATTTGGGGATGACCATTGATGCCTCACTAACAGTTGAGGCACAGGTCAAGCAGGTAGCTGGCCAGGCATTTTTCCATCTTCGCCAGGCTCGGCTACTATCTGTCCCCCGAACACTTGGCCACAGAGATCCATGCGGTGGTCACCTCCAGATTAGATTTCTGTAACTTGCTCTACACTGGCCTGCCTTTGGGCTTGACCCGGAAACTGCAACTGGTCCAAAATGTGGCTGCTAGGGTCCTCGCAGCTACACCTTGGAGGCCCATATCCAGCCAGTGCTGAGGCACTGGTTACCGGTTATATTCTGGATCAGGTTCAAGGTTTTGGTTTTGACCTTCAAGTCCATCCATGGTCTGGGCCCAGCATATATGAGGGACTACCTATTGCCCTATACCCCCTGCAGGGCCTTACGCTCTGCGGGGGCTAACCTATTGGTCATTCCTGGCCCCAAGAAAGCTTGCCTGGCCTTGGCCTGGTGGAATGAGCTCCCGGAAGAGCTGCGGGCCCTGCAGGAATTTTCAGTGTTCTGCAGGACCTGTAAGATGGAGCTCTTCTGCCAGGCTTTTGGTTGAGGCTGGGGAAGCAAGGGAGATCTGCCCCCCCTCACAAATGTGGTGGTTGCATGTGCCATCAGCCCCCCCTTTTTTCCCCTTTTAGTGGGGTTATGGAAATTGGGTTAGTTGCATGAACCTGGCCACCATTCTTGTCTTGCCTTGCTGTGATTGGTGTACTGTGTTTTATTGTTCTTGTTACTGTTTTTAGGGATTGATTTTATGTGACCCACCTCGAGCCTCTGGGGGGAGGCGAGATATAAATTAAATGATGATGATGATGATAACTGTTGTTGTTGTTAATGTTATTTAGGTAGAAAAAAACAAAAACATCAATATAGGATGGGGGAGACTTGTCTTGGAAGTAGCATGTGCGAAAAGGATCTACGAGTCTTAGTAGACCATACATTGAACCTGGGTCAACAGTGTGACTCGGTGGCTAAAAAGGCAAATGGGATTTTGGGTTGTAACATATGGAGTATCATGTCCAGATCGCGAGAGGTGATGATACCGCTTTACTCTGCTCTTGTTCAGCCTCACTTGGAGTACTGTGTTCAGTTTTGGGCACCCCAGTTGAAGAGTGATGTAGACAAACTGGAGCATGTCCAGAGAAGGGCAGCAAAGACGGTGAAGGGGTTTGGAGACCAAAACGTATGAAGAAAGGTTAGGGAAGCTTGGTCTGTTTAGCCTGGAGAGGAGATGACTGAGACGGGATTTGATAACCATCTTCAAATATTTAAAAGGCTGCCATATAGAGGTTGGAGCAGAGTTGTTCTCTCTTGCCCCGGAGAGACCCACCAGAACCAATGAGATGAAATTAATTCAAAAGAAATTCCGTCTAAACATCAGGAAGATGTTCCTGACAGTGGAACATGCTTCCTCGGTGGGTTCTCCATCTTTGGAAATTTTTAAACAGAGGCTGGATAGCCGTCTGACAGCAAGGCTGATTCTGTGAAGGCTTAAGGGGGTGGCAGGTTACAGTGGATGAGTGATAGGGTTGTGAGTGTCCTGCATAGTGGACTAGATGACCCATGTGATCCCTTCCAACTCTATTTTTACCGCTCCCGCAAGAGCGGTTTACAGATGATGTGATATGAAATATAAAATGGAAAAAAGGTTGATAATAAAGGTTCCATCTCTTTGGTTAGCAGAACTGAACTCTAATTTGCCTCATGTTGTTTGCCTCATGTATGTATGGATCCACAAAATCATTTGGTAAAGGTAAAGGTATCCCCTGTGCAAGCACCGAGTCATGTCTGACCCTTGGGGTGACGCCCTCCAGCGTTTTCATGGCAGACTCAATACGGGGTGGTTTGCCAGTGCCTTCCCCAGTCATTACCGTTTACCCCCCAGCAAGCTGGGTACTCATTTTACCGACCTCGGAAGGATGGAAGGCTGAGTCGACCTTGAGCCGGCTGCTGGGATTGAACTCCCAGCCTCATGGGCAGAGCTTTCAGACGGCTGCCTTACCACTCTGCTCCATATAAAAATCATTTGAGTTATGCCCAAACCTGATAAAATTAAAATTCACCACTCCTGAGGGCAGTGGTGTGTTGCTGTCATCAGGCTTGTAGGGGGTGGGGGGAGGTTATAGAATTGGCTTCTGCCATCATTATTGTTGTAATTTTATTTTTCAAATGTGTTTTCCTGTAAATTGCCACGATGTCGCATGGGTGGGAGGCAGTTTAAAAACTGAATAATCATCATCCTAATTCTAATGACATTTCTGTTCTTACAGTTTTAGCTGAATATTTAGTCTGCTGTAATATGGTTCATCCCTATCTTTAAAAACTTTATTTCCAGCTGGGAACTATACTCAACTATCTTTCTACTTGATCAGTGATTTTGGGCCATAAATACACAGCCATTTTTTATTTATAGCATGTAGTCCAGCTTCAAATACCTTCCCTTGTGCTTTCACTTCTATTTTGAAAGCACTACATTTTTGCCTTCATCAAATGCATAGCCTTGTTATGGTAATTCTCTGACTCTCGCCACACTTTGGCAGTTTTATGACACTTGGGTAGTTCCCAATATATATATTTATTTATTTAACTTATTTCCAGGATGTGGTCTCAGCAATTATCTGTCAAGGCAGTGAAAAAGCAATAAATAATCTAAAAACAACACAATCAGTACTACAGCCATTAAAATGCAAATAAGAAGCAGATAAAATGATTATTATTCTCTGAACTTTATTGGAGGTTATTCTCCTACAGCCACCAGGACAACATCCTAAGAGAAAGACAATAGGACAAGTAGGTAAGAGTACCAAAAAACCCAAAAGATATCAACTGGTAGAAGTGGTAAAGAGGGAATACTTTACTTTAGAGGGAAAAAGATGTTACAAAGAGGAAAATTACTTTAAAGCAGCCCAGCTACATAGCTGTGAATTAGAAAGTTAAAATACATCAGAGCAGATAAAACAAGAGTTAACAGCAGCACAGTTAAAAACAGGACTGTGAAGAAAGGTGGGGGGGGATCTTAATCGTGTTCCTCCTTCCTCAGCCCCCTATGCCAAACACTGCCAGTGAACACAGGGGTGACTGCTCTGGTATGGTTGAAGAGATGGCATGGGGGACACTGTAGATTGTTGTGCTAGATTTTTCACCACCAATATTGCTTTATGTATTGGAATTTTATGAGGTTTTATGTGGTTCTAATATTTCATGTAAACTGCCAAAAGCCAGCCAGGCTGAGAGTAGCAGTCTATCAATATCAATATCAATATCAATATCAATATCAATATCAATATCAATATCAATATCAATATCAATATCAATATCAATATCAATATCAATATCAATATCAATATCATCACTAAATCCCTGAAGGAAAAGAAATACTTTTACCTGGTGCTTTTAGGGAGAAGGTGCCAGGCCAATAGCAATAGGGAGGGAGCTACGGATGGAAGGTGTCCAAAAAAACCCTCTCAGTTGCTCTGGCAATTATCCACTTCTGCCTTGTCCTGCCCATCTTATACTTTTGACTTACTTGTAAGAGTCAATCAAACTTCTCCAGCTGCTGCTTTTACCCCCTATGTCTAAAAAGGCCACCATTGTATGTTGCACAGAGGCAGGAGACCACCCAGGCATTTTAAAAAATCTCTTTTTCCCCTCAAAGTTTTAGATCAATGAATTTACAGAGCCAGCTGTGAATGCCTCATGGAACAGCCTTCAAAGCTACCTCTTTAGAGGTGCTTCTGTTACTTTCTTATACCTGTTGAGCCTCATTATTTGTAACTATGGTTATTTGCTGGAAGGTCAATATTTTGTTCCATCACAGTTTCTTGCTATGAGCCATTCCTGCTGTTTTTTCTTCAGCTGGCTTCAAAATCCTTGGCTTCCAGCATGGTAATTGGGCTTCAGCATCTCATGAAGGTATGATGCGAAGGAGGGGCAGTTCTGATGTCTATGCCTCGGACAAGCAGTGATGTCTATGCCTCGGACAAAGAGGATAAGAATAAGGAAGAACAAAGATTCTTTCATTGAAACCAATGTCTTCAGTTGCAACTATCAAAGATGAGAATTGTGTGTTGAACTAGGGCTGCACAGTCAAAATATGGTCTTTTACCATGTTATGCCACTTATTCCAGTGGATTGGAACTTCTGGTAAAAGTCCTGAAGATTGTGTGGCTCCACCCTCACATGCAGTCCACCCCCACCATTACACTGATTTCCATGTATGAAAGCAAGATTCTTATGACTTGCAAGAACATCCAAGCTTTCAAGCATCATTACCTACCTGTTCTATGTGGATCCCATCATGACAGAGTGCCACTATTCATTGGAGAAAATGGTCATCCAGGGTTATGTAAGAGTTCATAAAACAAGCCACAAAATTAGCCAGTTCTTTGGGCACAACGGTACAGATAGTTCCAAAAAGTTTCTGCAGCTAGTCACATACAAGAAGGAACGCATTCCAAATGTTTTAAATGATGTATCTCAGCACTATTTCAGTAAATATTACTAAAGCCAGTTCCCAGATGTTTTGCATTAATTTCTGTATTTCTCTACTTTAAAATACATAAAACAGTTGACTTGAAATGTCATTTGTAAGCATGTCTTTAAAGATGTATGATCCCATTGAGACAGGTGTTATGATTTCCTTTGTTTTACTTGTTGGCAGAGTAAATATGCAGAGGAGAAAACAATTACATTTAAAATCTTATACACAGAAAATAATAAATATAAAGTATTAAAATTGACTGTAGTGGTTTCTCTTATATGGAGGAGAGGCCCTTCAGAGATTGGATTGCAGGTTTTCAACCTGGTAGAATCAGGCAGAGAGGCCAAAGACATTAGATGTTACTTCTGGTCTCACATATAGGCCTAGAAGAACAGCTCTGTCTTACAAGCCCTACAGACTAGTCAAAGGTCTCATAGGCTCTGATCTTATTTGGCAGAGCATTCCACAGGGCTGGAGACAGAGCTGAAAGGCTTTGGCTCTGGTTGAGGCCAATTTGATTTCCTTAGGGCTGGAGACCTTATGCAGATTTTTCTCACTTGAATGTTGTGTCCTATGGGGAGACAGTCCCATGGATACAATGGTCCACAAAAGAGAAGAGAGAGAGAGAGAGACCTGACAGTCTAACTCAGCCTCTTGACCACAGAAGAGCCCCTGAAATAGTCCATGAAGGCAGGAAAGGAAAAGCCCTGGACCTGCTCCCACAGGCCCCTGGTTGGGAATCCTGGTGTACCTGAATAACTGTTCTCCATCTGAAGGCAAAAAGGGAGGTAATGTGCTCAAAGGAGACTCCAATTGAACCAATCAGGACACGAGAGATTATTTGAAAAATACTAGGGAGTTCCTGATCTAAGTATGCTAACTACATTTCTCCTCCAATGCCACCCATAGGATATTCCTCAGAGCGATCCAGCTATTATCCTCTGTGAGGGCTAAGTGGACCTCCCCCTTCCTATATTAAGGGCAGTATCAGCTATGTAATTTTTAAATGTTTTAACTGTATTCAACTATTCAATTTTAAATTTTATTTTTGTATATTTATAGAATGTATATATTTTATCAACATTGCAATCTGCCCTGAGTCTTTTTGAGAAAGAACAGACTAAAAATAGAAACCTAAATAATCAAATGAATAAATAGATGCTGTTGAATCATGCACACTACAGATCTTGCATATTCCAACATTATTAACTCTGCTTTAGGTACCAGCTATGTCTGTACTTGTTCAATAACCATCAGTGTTGACACATTCTTGTTTTCTTTAGGCCACAGTTTTTAGTATCTAACGCTCTTCATGGCTACAGAGCTGACATCTGAAAAGTGTTTTCTGACAAGGTCCACATTTATTTATTATCTTGAAAATATTTCTATGCTGCCTTTCCGTCCAAATACAGCCCCTGGAGTGGTGATCATAAAGATGGTTAGGGTTAGTTTCAACTTTCAAACAACATTTAACAAAATATATCCAATAGGAACATTTAAAGACATGTAACAACAACCCAGGGAGTTTGGCCCATCACTCCATGAGCTTTGTCAGGCCTTATTACATTTGTTTTAACTGTGAAAGTGTTTGAATGGAGCATTCCAAATGAGCCTTTAGTTTCTTATAACTCACGCGGATGACAGTCCTGCTGTTGTTTCATTTTTTAAATCCATTGGTAACATGTTCATTTTTCATTGTGTTTTTATTCTTAATGTTGTGAACAGCCTTGGGAGTGGGGAAGCTTGGTCATCATTCTGCTTGGATCACGATATGTTGTCACATTGCATTCAAAAAGTGTTAGATTTCTTTTGATTTGAAAATGTACCCAAAATACTCTGCGCGTACATGTTTTCACAGTGTCTGTCATATTTTTGATTTTTTTTAATGAGTAAAATAAAAGAGACGTTTAAGTTGTGCTGGAAGAGGGAGGCAAGGGGACTCACCTTTTAAAATTCTAATCCTGCCCCAGTTTGCCTGGCTGATTCAGTGTTTGTCAGGTCCAGGCTGCAGATAGTTTGCCATGGCTTTGTCTTTTTCATCCATTTGCTCAAGATGCCCAACAGTGGGGGGGGGGAATTAACAAGGTAGTTTCCTTGGTTCTCTCAGTCCTACTGCAGCAGAGGAAGTTGTACAGCTTCTCTGACAACTTTTACGCTTTTGCCTACTTCCTTCCCTTACGCAAAGACAAGTATGTCTGTTTCCATTCTTGTGAGGTGGATCTATGGATTTTTTGCGACTGCTGTTTGAGAACCATCATTCAATCAAGGTGTACCAGCACGCAAATCCTATTAACTGATAAATGCCACCGACCACACAAATGTAAGCACAGCACAAACACCTCTGTGACCTGTTTACTGTTCCTCTCAAATGTACTTTAGGCTGATCCTGCAATGAACAGGATGTCTGACTAGGTGGCTTGTATGGCCCCTTCTAACTCAATAATTCTGTGATATTATTCCAAGGGCTTCCAGCTGTGGCCTAAACTGTGGCTGCTCTTCACTATTCACATTGTTTTTTGGAATACTTGACCCAAATATGTTGCCCCCTCCCCCCGCCCAAACTACTTATTGGCCATCCATTTCAAACATTCTCGTGAACCACCAGAAGTATCTGGAACTGAATGATGGACTGGGTGAACTTTTGGACTAATCAATTTTTATGTTCTTTTCTCCTGACCCTTTTCTCTAGCCACAATGAAGACAATGACAAAATCTGTGCTACATATTTTACTTGGATCATATGAGGGGGATATCCAATTTAATTCTAAAAGTTAATGCATCAGCAGGTGATCATGCCGCTATTATGTGACAGAGTGGGTTGCTGTGCAGGCTAACAATGAAAATGAAAAGATGTAGTCAATACTTATCCAGCCACATAGACCAGGCATCCCAAACATTTTTGATCCTGTGGGCACCTCTAGAATTCTGACCTAACCCTAACTTCCCTCCGTTTAAAAGGAGGGGAACCCAAATGCTTTTGCTTCCCCCTGTTCCAAATGGAAGGAAGTGAAACAGAGGTTTTAAATGTTCCGAACCTTGAACTCAGTAGGACAAAAGGTCTGGGAAAGGTTTGGGGGAGACGCCCCCTCCTAACCTGGGTTCAGAGGGGCACAAATCAGCCAAATTTATGACGCATTTAAGATCGTGACCTGGTTCTTGCCCATCCCTCACCAACAATATGATGGCAGTTGCCAACAAAACACTTTAATCTTCACAGCCCATCAGAACTACAATGGCCAGTCAGAAGCTGTGCTGGGTAGTTGCACCTTCTGGCTTCCCTCATTCTGTAAAAACACTTTATAGGCTCCAGGAAACATGCAAATAGGTACCACATTCAAAATGCTTGAGACAGACCAATTCAGAACTCTTATTGTTTCTACAAGAGGAAAAAAGGCTCATCATGACTTACAATTGCCTTCTCCTCCCCACAATAGACATCCTGTGTGGTAGGTTTGGCTGAGAGAACTCTGACAGAACTGCTCTGCAAGAAGCGCTCTAACTGGGCTGTAACAAGTCCAAGGTCACCCTGCTGGCTGCATGTGGAGGAATGGGGAATCAAACCTGCTTCCTCAGATTAGAGGCTACTGCTCTTAACCACTACACCAAGCTGGCTTCTGGATGGAGATAGGTGAAATGTGTGCAGCCCTCACCTGTCCATGGTTAGACTACCTGATGAAGTTCTTGACATTACTCCTTTTAACATAGTATAGCTTAGATTCAAAACATGATTCAGCACGATGTGCTAGACTTCGCCTCAGTTTTCCTTAAAGGTTAATGTATGCCTTGGGCTACCGCATATAATTCTGGCCTCCCTAACTGAATTCCTCTTTTACAACATGACTCTGAGCTAGTTCCCCTAAAGGAAACAAAACTTAGCAATTACATTTTATATTTTAGAAGTTTTTATATTGTGTGCTCCTGCTTCCCCCATTGTGCATGTAGCTTGTAATTGCTTCGGGATAATAGCCATCATGTGCTATTTTATCACTCAGTGACAGATCCGTTCAAGGGAATAGAAAAGATCCAGTGAATAACAATTAAGCACAGCAATTGTCTTAAAAATTCCTAAGCTGGACTCTGTCCATTGGCTAAGTAGATAATTTGTTGCATTCATTACATTTACTCCTGAATATCAAACAGCAGCAAATTGTTAGCTGGAACGATGACATGCAAATAAACAAGGCTGATCGTTTTGCAAAGGAGTCTCTCCTGTTCATTTTAAAAGTGCAGAAGAAAAACACTTCTTGGCATCTTTAAACAGCTTGAGAGAAGAACGTAATTTTACAAACATATTTGGTATGTATTACTTGACTTTAAATAAAGCAGAACACCATAGACTTCTGCAGTGTCCTTTGATTGTTTGCAGCGTGATTTAAGGCATTATAAACAATAATCTGTTTTTGAAAGTGTATCAGTGGAAGAGCATACTATATGCTGTTTTGTGATTTTATTTTCTTTTTAAAAAACCCAACTTTGGGTTAATTTTCACATTACAAAGTAATGCAATGATGGCACAAGGACTCTGAATTAGATGTTCAATGGGAGCTTTCTGCCTCCCAGACTTACCATTTTCTCCTCATGCATGGGATGCCCACTGTTTGCTTCCATGCTGTTTTTTCCACCTCAAACTTCCCTGTGGAGCTGCTGCTGGCTCTGTTTGTAAAATCATGTTAGTTACATAGCTGCACACAATTTCACAAACTATAGAACACCTATAGGTGGTTTAAGGAGGGGAAAAAACAGCATGAAAGCTGAAGGCAATTCTGCCTATGTGTTCAGGTCATAGATGTGTTCTGGGGGCTCAGTGATTCCCAGGGACAAGGAGCTCCAGTTCTAATTAAGAATGTTTTGAACAGGAAAAGGTGCCTTAGACCTATTTTATCTTGCTACACATTCTAATGGGGAAATTGACATGCAGCAATAACACTACATTTAAATCCCTCCAGGAGGGCAAATAGCAGATCCCCGGGGTCATTTCAGTACAGTGTTGTGATTTGGAGGTGGGGGGGGGTGTAAGCCTTTCCCATGTGCTATGATACAAATCTGAATTTGGTCCCCATATGCTTGAGAATTATGGAGCTCCCAGAACTTCTCTGTGACCTGACCTGGGTATGGTTGCATACCCATGGTTGCATACCCAGGTGAAACATATATTTGAATGTATAATCCTCAGTTGGATAATTTGAGAGTATTGTAAAGTACTATACCAAAATATGTATGTACATTTCCATATTCTCACTAAGAGTTTAAAATGTATTAATTGCATACACTATATAATCAGCTTGACTGCTACCTGGTGCTTCCACTGAAAAGATATAAGCTGTTGGGACTAAGACTCATGCTCAAGAAGTAGATATCCACGATCTTCTAAATGACTACAAATAATGCACAAACTCATCAGGTATGTGAACCAACATGACTACATGTCGACACCCAGCTCTATCTCCTGATGGACGGCCAGCCACTCCCCCCCCCCAGTTACATTTGCCAGTTGTTTGGAAGCAGTGGCTGGATGGCTCAGACAAAGCTGTCTGAAACTCAACCCCTCCAAGATGGAGGACCTGTGGCTGGGGGGAAGGGGACAGGATCAGGCAGCGTGTCTCCCATGCATGGATGGTGTGCAACTAACATCTGTACCAACCACCAGGAATTTGAGGGTGATCTTTGATGCCTCCCTTATCATGGAGGCTCAGATCATGAAGGCAGCCCATACAGTTTTTTTCCACCTGCACCAAGCTCAGCTACTAGTGCCCTACCTGTCCTCAAACCACCTGGCCACTGTGATCCATGCAATGGTCACTTCCAGACTGGACTTTTGTAATTCACTCTACGTGAGCCTACCCTTGTCTTTGACCTGTAAACTTTGGCTGGTTCAGAATGTGGCCGCCAGGGTCCTTAACAGGATTTCTTAGAGGGCTCACATTCAGCCAGTATTGAAACAACTGCACTAGCTACCAGTCTGCTTCCAGATCAAATTCAAGGTTCTGGTTTTAACTTTCAAGGCTATGGGTCCTACCTATCTGAGGGACTGCTTGTCTGCTTATGCCCCCCGCAGAGCTCTTTGCTCTGCGGGTAGGAATCTGTTGATTGTCTCAGGCCCCCAGGAAATCCGCCTGGCCTCGACCAGGGCCAGGGCCTTTTTGGCATTGGCTCCAGCCTGGTGGAACAAGCTCCCAGAAGAGCTAAGGGCCCTGATGGAGCTGTCTAAGTTCTGCAGGGCCTGCAAGACAGAGCTCTCCCATCAGGCATTTGGTTGAGGCCGGGGGGAGGGAGTGACCAGAGTTCAATCAGGGTTCCCACCCTAGCTGAGCATCCTTGTAATACAATAATAACTAGTGCTGATTTTGTTTGGCTGGACTTAGTAGATTTCAATTGGGGTAGATTGTTTCCACCATCTTGTGGGTTACTATATGACTGTTTATGCATTGGAGGTTTCGTGCTGGGCTGCAGGCTGGAGTTTTAGTCATGGCAGATTGCCCCACCTCTTTCTGCACTCACACGGGGGAGCATTTGGCCTGGTGCACCTCATCCACCCCCGATTTGTGCTCCTGCATGGGAGCTGGGGCAGAGAAGTTCCCAGTGTGTAAACAGTCTCTGTATTGTTTACTGTTTTAATGGGGGTTTTATGGGGTATCTGTTTCTGGTCTTAATTGTTAGCCCCCTTGCCCCCTTGATGCAATAAAAGTCATGAGAAGCAGGATATAAATCCAAGTATAAATAAATAAATAAATGATCAGTTTGTGGATTTCAGAACATATTAGTCGGGCCACATGACTCCATATTTCTTTCAACTCCATACACCAAATTTGCTTAGAGCTCTATCTTTGCCTAGACTTAATGTCCTCCCATGAGCCATATAATTTGGATCACAACAGGGTGTAACTTATTCTGATAGGTATTGCCCTTGTGCTGAAGCTCTGTCCTATGTTCTTCAGTGTTGCTTTTACCAGACACTTCATTCTGAATTTTAAACCCTATTTTAATATATCTAGCAGAACTCTCTGATTATCTCAAGGTTCTTTTTCTTCTTCATAATGCAGATCAAGAAATGACAAATTGTAGCAAAGTTCCTTCATATTGCTATAATTATTCAATCCAATAAGCAATAATTATTTATATGATTTTATGTCATAACTGTATTGCTTATTTGCCAATAAAGGCTACTTGACTTGATATTAATCATGCAACAAAGACATTTTGTTCAACAGATAATACAACTATCATTTAATGCCCTTTCACATTTGGACTATCTCATTGGCATTTCACATTAGGCTTGTCTTGTTCTGTAACCCATTGCAGAAAGTGTAGATTAGAGAGGAAAAGCTTTTCCAAAGCTGTTAGAGATTTTGCTCCATTAACAGCTTTTCTAAAAAGATCACCTCCTTGACCAAAAATTAATTTCTTACCCACTGATAATGGGAAAGGTTTCTTTCAAAAGATATATATTTCCTGACCAGAAGGCCACTGAGCAAAGCCGTGCTGGAAAATGCAATATCAGTAGTCTGCATGATTCAAAGGTATATTAAGAATATCCAGCAGGGGCATCAGAGGAAATATGTACTTGGCATAATTAAAATAGGAGCTTCCTGATGTTTTTCAAATAATCTCCTCCAGTGTCCTAATTGGTTCATTTGGTTCATTTGGAGAATTACTGCTCCTTTGAGCATAGTTCCTCCCTGCTTGCCTCCAGAACAGAAAGAATGAACAATAGTTAGTCAGTTAGTTACAAAGTACTTTCTCTTCTATATAAAACTACTCTATTCTTTATGCAGCTTGATGCTTCTCCCACTTTGCATATTTAAACTCTTCCAACAAACTGTCATGTTTCCTAGGACTACTAAATGCATAGTTATTTTAAAAGAGGGACATTTTTTA
The DNA here is from genome assembly GCF_049243985.1 of Paroedura picta. NCBI lineage: Eukaryota > Metazoa > Chordata > Lepidosauria > Squamata > Gekkonidae > Paroedura > Paroedura picta. The sequence goes on from NC_135372.1 coordinate 106,531,568, forward strand.
CTATCCATAAAAGCAATTCTATAATAGGAAGGATGTGAGCAGTGGGAAGACTAATAATATGACGTTTACACTATTGTAAACAGTTTTGGTTTATAACGGTTTTGGACCATGTCAGAATTATATTGTATATATCCTGGAAGTGACATCATTGTGCTGGAGATGCAAACCACGCCCACCCCCTGCTTCACTTCCAAAAGTGTCTGCCTTCTACATCTTCTGCTGGTTGCCAGACTGTGCCTGGCAACCTGATTTGTAAATAAAGCAAACATTTCAAAGCAAGCCTCCAGGGCCTTTTCATCCAAATTAAAATAAATTTGCTAGCTCTGCTACTGGAACTTTGCATCGAGTGGCACATTTTATATAGCGTTCAGCAAAACAGGCTTGGAGGAAGGAATGTCTCTCGTTGTCCTTTCCCCCACCCCCATCTGCTTCATATCAGGGAGCTTAAGACCTGATTCAGGTGGATAGCTGCTCCACCTCCCCACCAGGATTATATTGTCTCGTGTTGGGGAATTTTTTTAAAACTAGGAATTTAGTTTTAATTCAATTATGTATGAGTTTTTAAATGCTGTAACTATAAAACTAGAACAATAATAGCCTAGCTTTGAGTTCAGTGGTACTTTTAAGACCAACAAAGTTTTATTTAATGTGTAAGCTCTTGTATGTCATGTATACTTATGATCTGAACTCTTATGAAAGTTTATATCTTGAATAAAACTTTGGTGGCCTTAAAGTGCCACTGGATTCCAACTTTGTTAAATAGATTTGGTTAGACAGATAATTTCCTAACAAAGAATATGGAAAGCCAAAAATTCCACTGGCCAAGTTAAGAGCCAAAGTGGAACATCTTCAAAATTGGTAGCCTACTTGCTAGCGGCAACTCTTATCAGTTTTAGGATTGTATTTATTTGTTTATATTTTTATTTATTAGATTTCTTACTCGCCACTCCCATATGGCTCGTGGCGGATCACAGAATTCTGTTCAAAAACCCCAATAAAATACCCATTAAAACCACAGACAAAAATACAACAATAAAAGCAACAAGATGCGGCAAGCCATTAAATTCCAAGTCTGTCCCATTGAGATGGTAAAACCATTAAATTCCCAATTCAAATGTATATATCCCCTAGAGGGAGGTAAGGAAGGGCCGATGCACTTTTTAATCCCCCCCTTAAAAAATTAAGCAAAACTTGTGGCTTTGACTACTTTAAAAATGAATAAATAGAATTTTAAACTCAAATGAGCGGGATAACTGGATAAGGAAATTCCTTCTCTCTCTAGAAGATCTATCCCTTTCCTTGGTCTGAATGGGACCTCCTAACTATCTACTTATCCTTGCCCACTTTCCCAAGTGCTCCTGTCTGTGTTAACTGCTTTCAATTGAGGCTGGGTTTCAAAATCGTCACCATTTAATTCTTCTCAGCTAGGGCTGAAATCAGACTGCATCTCTCCTCATGATCCAGTTCAGAATCTTTCTCTGCTTAACTAATGCTAACCAATCAGTTTGCTTAGCGCAATCTGTCACTTAAAAACAAAAAACAAACTCTGATTCTGTGAAGAATTAACTCTTCACAGCCCTTTAGTTTACACAGCAATTCTGGGATGGCCCTGGTCTGGCGCCATTGTCATGCAGAAGCAGGAATTTGGCCCAATCCGCAACAAGCAGTTAGTTGGGGCAAATTCCTGGTGTGGAAATGGCTGCAGAGAGGCTCATGGGCCCCACTACTGTTTGTTCTGGAGCAGCTCTCAGAAAATGACACAGGAGGTATGGTACATTGTATCTGCTTGTGCAGAAAATTCTATTTTATTTTAGCGGGAATTAGCCCCTTCCCAATGTATTTTTGAATTGTTTTCAGAGTTTTTGCAAACACAAGGGGTCCCCAAAGTTTGCACTTCTGCTTTAAGTCAGTGTGGCTCCAATCCAAACATATAACGTTCCACAAGTCAGCCCATACTTGACTATCACAATATATGATACTCCTCATTCTGGTCCTGGGATGTACTGAGATGATGCATGCTTACTATCCCTATATTAAAAATGGCTCTTTTAGATCTTCTTGACTATAACTCTGACAACTGAAAATGGTCACATTTGAATCCACCTTGAACATTTACATTAGGCTGTTGTTACTAAAAGTTTAAAAGCTGAAGCCAAGAGTGAGAGATTCTATTGAAGTGGGGTGTGTGTGGCATGCATGAAAATCAGCTAAACTGAAATACAGTGAATATTTCACTGCCTCTGTCTTCTCTGTTTGAAGCAGTCTGCATAGCCTCGAGGAACTACTTTTGCAACTCATCACATAAACTTTAAAACCTTGGTTGCATTTACATCTGGCACCTGTAAGTATATGGATATTCTGACCTTTATCCATCTTGTTACTTTTTACATTTTTTCTGCTTTCTGTCTTTCAAAATGTCATGCAAAATTCTGATTTATATAAACATATATTCTTACACCAAGGTAGTTTCTTGGCCATTTCAAAAATTACTTAGGAATCCAGAAGTCTAAAGTTTTGAGTGCCTGATATCCAATCCTATTAAAGCACTGTCACAGCGGCATGCAGGGCTATAGCAAAAGTACCATATTACACCTGGCTAGGGAGGTAGAGCCATGAGCTTGGCACCCTGCTAGGAAAATCTTTTCCTACTCTTCTTAGTTGAAATAGGTTATGCCATTTTCCACACTGTCAATTGCTCTAAAATGCCCGTGAGATGTCACCTCTGGAGACACTATAGTAACACTCCTTTACTTTGCCGTATGGGTGATATTGTGCAATCACCACTCCAAGCTGTGTGCCAGTATCACCGCCAGCAGCATACTAATGAAATCTGGTATCTTAGCATCAGGTAGTTAGAACATCATAATTCCACAATTTCACTATTCCAATCTTATTTTTGCATTGAAAATAAGACTTCAGGGTGTTTAAAAACCTCAGGTTTGAACATCATTTATTTTGCATATTTGGCATAGATGCCATGCATAATTGTTTGGAAAACTCCTGAAGCTGCAGCAATTTTGATCTGCCTGTTACCTTGCCTCTCATTGTATGTCTGAGTTCAGGGGATAAGTATTTCAGGTTACATTATGATGACTGCTCAATGAATACTATTGACACAGGATGGCTGTGTTCTGGGGAAAAGATACCATGCAAATAATGAAAAGTGTGACATTAGTTATTAATTGGTGTACATTGATGAGCAAACAATCATTGCAAAACAGTTCCTATTTCTTGATTAACCTGCTTTCCAGTAAACAATTGTATTTTGACATCATAACTTTTAATGGAATGCAGTGAATTCTTATGTTGTTTTCTTTCGCAAAGATTAAAGTTAAACTCAATTTTATTTTGGAAAAGAGAGAGAGAGATGGTTTAAATGATCATGAAACATTTAAGAAATTTTGCATTGTTTATGCTAGACAAATTGCCTTATTTTGGTCAATTTATCTAAGTTGCAGTGGCTCTTTAGGTTGTCAAGCAGAGTGGCTTCTTCCCTGTCCTACTATCTGAAATAAAAGCATGTCAGAGTTTGACATTGGGACTTAATATATGCAAAGCACGTGCTCTAGCACTAAACTCGACTCCCTCCTCTCAAGGAAAGAAGGCTGGAAACTGTACTTCCATGGTTACCAGCTATGATTTCTAGATCAGATGGTCTTAATATATGGGATCCAAATGAGGACTGGAAAGAACTGTCACCAACAGGGTCCATAAATCTAGCTCTCCCAGCCGTAGGCCCAAAATTAAATTTGCTCTGTTTCTAGCATGCTTTTGAATACTTATGTAAAAGCCAGTCATTGTATAGCTAAAACCTGTACTACAGAAATGCCAAAGCATAACATGTGGAACATGAGAGCACTCTTGAGTAAAATATCCTATAAACATTGATAAGCAATCAATGTGCTGTTTTCTTGCCAAGTGGTTTAGCAATTCAACTATGATAGCAGTCTTTTTATATATTCTGCTTTATAAACTATTTAAAAAAGGAACCTTAATTTATGGGAAAATATGAAATAGACTTGACTGCTATAATAATTCATTAAACCCAGCAGGAATAGTTCATTTATAGTATGATTTCTATTGAATAATATATTTTTTGTGAAACCTGGAGATATACAGTTTTCTTGGCAGAATGATACAGAATGAACATTAAGTTACAATATTTTACGAGGGAATTCGAAATTAATTTTGCAAAAGGACTAAATCATTCCAACTTTTCTCCCGTAGAACTCAAAGTGCAAGCTACTCACTATAGGGAGTAGGAATGGGAAGGCGACTGTAAGCCGCTTTGAGCCTCCTTCGGGTAGGGAAAAGCGGCATATAAGAACCAACTCTTCTTCTTCTTCTTCTTCTTCTTCTTCTTCTTCTTCTTCTTCTTCTTCTTCTTCTTCTTCTTCTTCTTCTTCTTCTTCTATACCTCTTGTCCACTGCCACCTTCACATTCTTATAATTGAAACTGTACTCGAGGTTGGCCGTAGGTTTTCAACAAATTTAGAAATGTGGCCTCCATCTACCAAGCCCCCACTCCCTTTATTTCAATCAGTCCAGTGCAAATGTTTAGTTTAATGCATCAGTTGCTACTACATTACAATGCTGTGACCTTTCCGTGGAATATTATGCAATCTGCAGGTAGGCTATGGAGAATAATCAGCCCCTGGTTGTGAAAAATTGATTTGAATAGTTCAATGGGGAAAAAAGGGAAAGAGTTTGTTCAGATCATAAACGATAACAAAAATTATAATTCAATATAACACGTCACAGAATGTCAATATGCTGTCATCCATCTTTGATAGGCATCCTTTGCTGCAGAGCTACATGGCCACTTTTTCACTTATTTAGGTAGTCTTGCTGGCCTGTAGGAATCAATGATTTGACCACAAAATTGTATCCTCTTAACTGTTCAGGTATCTGCTTCTTATCTCCTTATGGATGGAGTAACTCAGCTAAGAGTAGGACAAATTGTCCAAGACATCCTCCCTGAAAACTCAAAATCTCAAGTTAAATGGACTGTCCCAATAATGACTGTCTAAAGCTACAGAGAACCTCTGTTGGAAATTTAAAAGGGTCATAGACTTCCCAACAGGAAACATCATAAGGTATGTTAAATAGTTCACACAGTCATGATTAAATTTAATCTTGTAATTCCAGGGGGTTGATTTGACTTTTGATAGTTCAGAAGCCCTTTCTGCAAGAAAAGCCAAAAATAATGCTTTCATGGGAAGTTGTTTGTTTTTGCTGTCATCAAGTCATAGCTGACTTATGGAAACTCCATAGGGTTTTCAAAACAAAAGACATTCAAAGGTAGTTTGCTATTGTGTCCCTCCTGGCAAGTAACTTGCTTCTGAGTGATCAACACACTGGTATTTGTAAAGAGAATATGCTATTTCCTGGCCTCAAATGTAGGCCTGACAGATCTGTTTAAAGTCCTAGAGGGCCCTGATATCATTAGGAAGAGTGTTTCACCAGGCCAGGGCCAGGACTGAAAAAGCCCTAGCCTTGGTCGAGGCCAGGAACTCTGAGAGGACTTTGATTGCTGAATCTCATTGCTTTTATGAGAATACGGTGTACTGGTTAAGCCAATGTGGTGTAAGTGGTTAAGAGTGGCAGCTTCTTAGAGCTAGCATGGTGTAGTGGTTAAGAATGCTGGGTTCTAATCTGGAGAGCCAGGTTTGATTCCCCATTCCTTCACATGTGGCTAGCTGGTTGTCAAAGCCCTAACAGTGCTGTGCTTACCAAGCAGTTCTATCAAAGCTCTCTGAGTCTCACCTACTTTTCAGGGTGCCTGTTGTAGGGAGAGGAAAGGGATGGTGATTGTAAGCTGCTTTGAGACTCCTTCGGGCAGTGAAAAGCAGGGTATAAAAACCAACTCTTCTTCTTGTGGGAAGTTGACTTGAGTTGCAAGGGAATTGAACCTAGAACCTTCTACATGCAACACAGATGCTTTGCCATTAATCCACAACTCTTCCTTGATGATTCTTGTGATTGAAAATGAACTGTCTTGATCATACATATGTAAATGTGGTGTACCCATATGTGGTAACTTCATATATGTTGGTGTCAGAATCCTGTTGTTTCTGCCATTATTTAGTGATATTTATGTAGCTAGGTATATAGAGTCTCAGACCGATAGGGATTGGGGGCAGCTTGTCTCCTTTGCTTTCTTTTATGGCCCCTGATGTTCCTTTCCTGTATTTTACCCCTCTCCTCCTTCTCAACTCTAACTGATCCCCCCCCCTTCCCCATGGAGCCGTGAATTCCCTTATCTGAGTGTTATGCTTATTTGATGTTCTCCCTCAGAGCATTCTTTGGTAAGATCCCTTTCAAATACTGCTTCTGAAATCTGATGAGGAAGTGGTTTTAAAAATAATTTTAAAGCTTAATTTGGAGTTACAACTGATTGATGTTTTATTGAATATATGTAATTTGTTTGTGTTGATTATTTTAGCTTTGAAGTTATCTGCCCTGTGGTGACAAGAGAAGAGCAGAATATGAGAAAATTGTTATTATTAGGATTAGAATAGGTGATGTGAAAGACCTCAGCTTCTCCACTCCTTTTTCAACATCCAGTCAGCAGTCTAGTTGACTAGCAGACGGGCATTCTCAGCCAAGCAAGATACGACTCGGGTGTTGGCATTAACATGGTCACAGTTTTATTTGAGTATAATTCCTCCCACTGGAGGGTTGGCCTGGCACCCCTTCAGCCTTCCTTCTGTCTAAGTACAAAAGGGTCTGGTGGAGCCCTGGGTCCTGCCCTATCCCAGCCAGGAGGGCAGGCTCTTGCCACCTGACTCTTCTCCCTGGGAGATGAGGGGTTCAGGGTAAACTGGCAGTGTAATAAAGGAATTGGCTGTGCAGCTAGCACTTCCTTCTCAATTCATTTCACTTGAAATCATCTTAACAGATCATTGCAGTACTGCCCGATAAATCTCCAGCTGCACCCTCTTCAAAAAAGCCCAAGCAGTGTTGGAAGGGTCCTGAAGCTTCCCTCTGCAGAGGGAAGGGGAAGCAGCAATATGTTCAAAATGCCTCATGATTAGTTGGGGCCTACTCTGCTTACTAAAAAAACACAAAACAAATACATAAAAAACAAACAAACACAGAGACATATTTTGGGATCTCAGAGTTCCCAGATCCACACAGAAGTACAGTATGATGTTTTGCACAGGATAATCCAGCTGCAAAAGCACACTGAAAGCGCATTCTCCGTGCGTAGGAATAGGGGTGCTACAGAAGGGAATGCACTTCTACAACTCAATAGGTCCCTAGGCCAGACATCACCAGTGAATACCCTCCGGGGCGATGGTGACTGCTGCAATAGGGCAGGAGGGGATGGGATGGGGATTGCTTTTTGTGCATTGTTTTTCACTGCCAGTATTGGTTATATCTATTGGGTTTTATGTGGATTTTAATGTTCTTATTGTAAACCGCCATGAGCCGGTTGGGCTGGCCGATCAACAAATACAATTATAAATAAATAAAATAAACAAACAAACAAATAGGTTGCTGGTTAGATTCAGTCAGGTAGCCGTGTTCCATGACTGCTGGTTATGTTGAGTAGCTTAGACCAAGATCAATGTAAGATCCATGTCAGATATAATTAGCATACCAGTTCATTCCACATAAATTCAGCACAGCTTATCAATAATGTTTGGTTATGCCACTGTTTCGGCAGACAAAGAAACACACCGACCTTAACACCTGCCTGCTTTGTACGCTAAGGGCTAGTTTATACTTGTATGTTTGATCACACTTCTGTTTTGACAGCAATTTGACTGCAAACTGTGATCAGCACTCTTGGACACTAGGAAGAAAATGCCTCCTAAACATTCAGGCCCATTCCGCACAAGAATCAATGTGGCAAATTGCTTGCAGAAAGAAATAACGGAATTTAAAATAGCGGAATTCGGCGTAAAGCATACCTGCCTTTGTATTGGTATCTAGTAGAGTTTCAATAGTTTCCCACAGGTTTCCGGTCTCGCCAAAAATCTCTAGAAAGGAAGCGATTTTTTCCGTGCTTTGTCCCGCCCCTGGCCGTCAATCAAATGAATGGCCAATGGGTGGTTGTTATCATGCTCCGGAAAAGCCCCTTTCCCTTTAAGAACAGGTTTAAAAAAAAAAGAAAAAAACACGTTGCAACGAATATGCCTTGATTCCTTGCTTCCTCCTAACGTAGAGACCCATCTAGCTGGCAGCTGGCGTGTGAGCTGCCGATTCATCGTTGCCACACTCCCGTGAGTGAAAAAAAATATCCCCCCCCCCCGTGCACGGGTGCGATTTTCAGCCGAAAATAAAGGGAAAATGGGGCTGTGTTGTGCTTGGTGACTTAGGGGAGCTTTAAAGCAGCTCTGTGGAGGGACTGCAGCTGGAGAAGCCTCGCTGGGTGAATGAAGGCTCGGCAGCTTGTTGCTCTCCGCTCACTCCGAGAAAAAAAAATGGCGATCGCTTCGCCGGAAGTACAGAGGAGAGAGCCAGGGGGAGGGACTTTGCTGAAACCGCAACAATGGGAACGCACAGAACTTTTTCAAAACTGTTGCAGATTCTTTGCAAGAGTGTAGCGCTTTTCAGAGGGTTAATCCACTTTTGGCGATTTCCCTGGAAGCGCTACAACGAAGCGCTTTTTGCGGGTCTGTTTCAGGAGTGTGGCAGATTGTGTGCGACGTCATGCGTAACTGAAAATTAGTAGCATTTACAATTTGCCCCACTCCTGCTACATTTAACTTGTGCGGAATGGGCCTCAAAATTGGCTGTAAATGGATGTTAAATGCTTTGTACTTGTAAGGTCTAAGAAGAGCAGCTTGGACTTATCTCGAGTCGCCCTTTGAAGTTGCGGAGGTGCAGGCGAGAAAAGATATGCAGGAGAAGGCAGTATTCCTGAGACATGTGCACAGGTGTGGCACCGGGATGTGGGAGGTGGGGTGACATAGGTGTGGGCTTATCATGTGCTGAAGCCCTGCCTCTTTTGCCAGGTGTCACCAGCAGGGCAGCATCCCACCCTCCCACCCTTTCAGTGGTTATTGTGTGGTGGCTGGTTTTGTTCAAGGCCTTAGCTAGTTGTAATATTTGCATATGTTAAAGAATTTGTCACAGAGTTCACGTTGTGAACTCTGCAGTACAGAAGGCCTCCCTAAGAGTTTAAGGGACTGTGAGCGGGTGCTTACACAGATGGGAAGGCAGGTGCTCACAGGGCCAGGTTGCCTGGGATGGATTGGAAGAGATCTGCACCCCCTTTGGCTTCCCAAGGTGGACACCTCCCTGATTAGGGGCACCAGTGGTATGGAAACCTGTGTTCCTGATTGGCACTGGGGCAGGCCCATTGGCACCACTGATGATCAAGGGAATGTAGTAGGCTGACTACTGGGAGGCTCCTATCCTGTGCTAACACTCCCAATAAATGGTTGAAATAAAGGTGTGGCTTTGATTTGCCAACTTAAAGAGTGTGTGTCTTATTTTGAGCCAACTGCCCTCCTACGTCAATGATTTCCTCGCTCATTTTCTATCATCTTTTCCATGTGTTCATTCCCCCTCCCCTCCTTTAATCTACCCCAAACACCAAATAACAGCATCAGCAAAACAATTAATTACATTCCATGGTTTTCTTCACTGAGCTGGGGGTAGGGTAGGGGAATAAAATATCTGATGTCTCGCTGATATTTCAGTTTTGCTGATTTTACCTGCCCAATTGAGCATGCTTATAAAGATCACAACAGATTTACCTTTTGTCTCACTGTCACCTGAGTACTATATGTTGATTTCTGTGCCTTTACAATATATGACACCAAGTGCAAAGGCACTAAAGTAGCATACACAAATATAGTTGATTTAATAGAATACATGACATGCCTATGATGATCCAGGGTTATATGTTACACATAGTAATTGCGAGCATGCATCAACCAGTTATTTGGCCTGCTGGCAAGCTGAATGCCTCCACTGCAGAGAAACAATTTGCCAGGACACCATTCTGTTTGAATTTCAGATAAATTGTCAAGAACATCAGAGGTATTCAAGTAGACACAAAGTGGACATTGTAAAAATGGTAAATTCCATTTTTGAACATTTTTCTTTTGCAAGGATTGTACCACCATTTAATGGCCAACACCTTGGGGGATTCTGTGATTTGTAAATGTGCTTTTATGTCTTCATCAGTACAGACAGAACTTTCATAATGTTTCAAGCACAATATGTGCTCAATATGTTTTCACAATATATTAAGGTTGAGAAATAATAGGAGATTTTGGAGATGGAGCCAGGAGTAGGTGGGATATGGGATAAGGAGGGACTTCAGTGGAGTATAATGTATAGTGACCATGTGACACGAAAACAGTGGGACTGTCCTGACTTTTCACCAAAGGTCCTGCATCCCAGACCATTGGCGGAATGTCCCGCAGTGTCCGCTGCTGCCACGCTCGAGAGGTGAGGTGAGCTGGGGAGAGGGAGAAGGGAGGGAGGGGGGTAGCGCTGTGCCGCTGGCATGCTCAGGAGGCAAGGTGAGCCAGGGAGGGAGGGAGAGAGGAAGGGGAGAAAGGGGGCACTGCTGCGCCACCGCCACTGTGATCGGGAGGGTAAGGGAGCCGGGAAGGGAGGGAGGGAAGGGGCGCTGCCGTCCTTCCACCGCTGTGCTCAGGAGGTGATGATGAGCCGGGGAGGGAGGGAGGGAAGGGAGGGGGACGGGAGCACCACCACTGCCACCACCGCCATGCTTGGGAGGCAACGATGAGCTAGTGAGGGAGGGAAGGGAGGGGGTGCCACCATGGCGGCAGCACAACCCGCCTTACCTCCCTCCGACTCTGGTCACTTTAGTATAATGCTATGGAGTCCACCCTCCAAAGCAGTCTTTAATCTGGAGATGAGTTATAATTTTAAGGGATCCCCAAATCTCACTTGGAGGCTGGCATCCCTACAGACAGTAAACATATTTAGCTACTAGCCGAAAAGCCCATTGCATTCAGGAATGCAATTCAGGAATGCAATCGGTGCTAGTGGGCAGTGGCAGGTAGAGCGGGCTAAGGGGGGGATGTACTGGAGGTGACGGCGGCAGCGGTGAGGAAGTCATTGGCGGCCAGGCCACCCAGAAGGTGGGTGAGTGGCAGTAGGCTCATGGAGGACTGGCGGCCGGTGGAGAGGGCAGTGGAGAGGGCAGAGAGGGCAGTGGCCGGGAAGTAACGGGGGTTGCGGCATGTCCTCACCACACAGCGAGTGGCTATGGAGCATGGTGCTGGCGGCAAGGGCTGTCAGGAGGGCCTGGTCTGCTGGTGGGTGGGCAGAGGGCAGCGCAGCTCTGTAGGTGGGAAGGGCTCTGTCGAGGTGGAGGCTCTGTGGTGTGTGGGCGCTGGGCTGTGGGTCGTTGCCGGCGAGAAGGTGTGTGTGGAGTGATTGGCTCTGTGGTGGGCGGATGGAGGACCGTGGGGCGGTGCTGGCAGACACAGCTATTGGGAGCAGCCACCTTGGCAGCAGGCAGGTGGAGCGCCCTGCAGCCTGGAAGAAGTCTAGTCGGCCAAGCAGAGGCCTTGGCGGCCAGGAGGTGTGTGGCAGCAAGGCTTGGCAAGCGGCGCCACGAGGCTGGGGGAGGCAGGTGCTGTAGGTGAGTTCCCCACTTCCGTATTGAGCCGCTGGGGAGGCAGGCGCTGTAGGGGCGTTCCCAATCCAAAGGCACCCAGTTTTGCTGGGCGCTTCCGGATTGGCCCACTGCCTGAACCTGCCTATGGATTCCGAGGGCCAGACAGACCCAGACAGCAGAGCAAAGACGTGGACAGCAGAGCGTAGACCCGGACAGCACCACCCTGATGGCTCTTTCAATTTTATTTAAGAGCCAGTGGTAAAGATGAGTACTCAGGGAGTATGGAAGCAAGCAATGACTATGCATTTGGGAGTCATTGCCATATGGAACCTTTTCTGTACTATTTTAGGACCCAGTCACATGAGTATGCTAAAGAAATTATAAATGCATGGATTTTTTTTCCTGCCAGACACTAAATTTCCTTGCTTTCTTAACTTACTGCTCTGGTTCTCAGTCTAATCTGTAAATTCTCACTATCTTTATTCCTTATAAGAATGAGTCTCTACTTAACAACAATCCTCAGGAACCCCATAATAAAGAAAGTGTAAAGAACTTTTGCTGCTGCAGCTCTTCTGGACACCAAAGATTTGTATCTCCCTGTACATTTTATGAATGATTTTTGGGCCTAGTCCCTAAGAAGTGACTGTTATATTTCCTACAATGCCCTGTGTATACTTTAAAGTAGAACAAATTAGTAGAGGCTAAATTTATAAAATGGCACACATATTCCTTTTTACAACTACTGGTGTGTTGATCACTCAGAAGCAAGTTACTTGCCTGGAGGTTGTGTCAAATTGAGTCTCTGTAGGAGATGGTGAATTAATTGTGAATGTTTCTACAAATGTACACATGATCTTTTCAGTAGGGATTTCAGGCTTTAGACTTTCACATTATAGATAGAACATTCTGCACATTCAGATAAATATTCTCATGTTCTCTGTGATCATTGACTTAATACATAGCCAAGGCAAAGTAGGCATATTATAATACTGCTGGAAGAGTGAATATTATTAATGAAATTGCATACATTCTAAGCTTTGGTTTGCAAAATACCTTAAAATAACAGCACACTCATTAAGAGCTGGATATTTCTGCATTTCAGAAGATAACAGAGAACTGTTAGTAAATACCTGTTGGTGCCACTGGGGATCAGACATTGTGAGGGGCCAAAAAGTAGCTGGCCTAGAGCAGGAGGCAATGGGTCCCCACTTCTTAATATATCTAATTCTCAACATAGTCTGTGAATGCTTAAATCTAGAATGTAGAGCCATGAACAGACCAGTCAGATTTTTCTCCAAGACAAGAAAAGTCCCAGAGCCCCAGAAATAAATGTCTCGACTCGCCAGAGCTTCCAGTTGATGGCTGGTGGAAGAGGCGGCAGCATGGGGGACAATGGAATCAGAAGTCAGGAAGTAGTACATTGTGCGTGGCATGATGCAGGAGGCATGATGCCACAAGAGGTGGGGAGGCCAGGCCTATAAAAGGCACCACATATACAGGCCCAGCCTCTTTCACCTGTTTGCTGCAGCCAGACAGCTTCCTACCCACCCAACCTGCATTATGGTTATGTTTCTGTCTGGTTGTTTCTTATCCTTGCAATGATTTTGTCACAGCTTGCGGGTTGGTATAGGATGGTGCCTGTTTTTTTTTGGGGGGGGGAATGAAAGAGGCAATAGCACCTGTAGTTTTCAGGAATGAACATCCTCAATGGCCATGCTAAGCAATCACAACTGTATTGCCAGCCATTTTTTTCTGTCATTTATAGGCGGGAAAAGGGCCCTCTGCAATCAGTTTTGGCCTTTGAGGAAGGACTCATCAGAGACAGGCTAGGCACCAACCACTAGATATTTGCTATACACGGTTTTCATGATACTGTTCAATAACAATGACTCCATGGAGCCAGTGTGATGTTGTGATTAGAGTTGCACACCAGGTTCTGAGAGACTTTGGTTCAAACCACATTCTGCCCTGGGTGACCTAGGACCAATCTTGCATTTTCAGCATAACCTAGTTCACAGGGGCTGTCAAGGAAAAAGAAGGAGGAAAAGCTGAATACAGTGAGACAGATAAAGCTAGCTTGGGTAGTGGGTGGGAAGGAGAAAAGGAAGCAATAAAAGGGTGAATGCTATGGGAGCTTTTAAGAAAAGCAAAAAGGAAATCATTGGGGGAGAAGAAAATGAGATCAAGATTACCTCCAACCAGTGTGATGGCTCAGATTCAGAGGCCTCAGAGGAAATATGGAACAAAGGCCACCAGCTAGGGAGGACCACTGAGACCAGGATGAGCCTGATATGGCACAGGTGAACAATGCTTCACAGGGGCTATCCTAGCAGAATCTGTAAGTGAAACATTGCTTCTAGGGTGGGCATAAACTAGCTTCTGAACAAAAGTTAGTGAGGAATCTTGGCTGTTGCATAGTTCACAAAGTTAAGTTGGTAGCAGGTAAACCAGCATGAACATTCCATGAACCTTCGAGTAGTTTGTGGACGTTCATGAAGGCCCATAAATGGATAAATTTCCAGACAGGCTGTATCCACTCAAACAAATTATTTACCAGACTTCAAAGCAATAGGTGGATGGAATCCTCCAGCTTTGTGAAATTTGTCTCATAAGTATCAAGAGTCCACTCCTGTTTTTGTTGGCATTCTTTTGTATTTCCTTCCGATTTTCTTGCATAGAATTTACACCCTTGCTTGGATTTGCTGTGATTATGTGCCTTGATATTAGTCCTTGAAAGTTTGCAAGGCCAGTGACACTGGGTTCTGTTGGGCATTATACATATTGTAACTAGCTGTGGTGGGCTTGCAAAATTCCCTCCCCCATGCTTGGATTTCTTCTGACACTTCTTTGAGATCATTTCTTCTAATCTTGCAGTGCCACAATGACAGTGGGTTTTTCTGGGCATTCCCTACATGGACCTGATTGTGATGAACTTCAAAAATATCCCCCCCCCCCATGTTTTGACATTAGTTCTCATTCATTTGCATTGTTACTGGTTTCTGCTGGGTCATTCTGTACATTGAATTGGTTGTGCTGGGCTTGCAAAACTGCCCCTCTCTATTTAGACTGACAGGGAAAGCTGCCTTTCTGCATCAACTGGTCCAATAGATGTAGGCTTCCAGTTCTAGCTCCTGACTGCCACCTGTTGGTGTGTCCAAGATACACTGTTTATATACTCAGATTTTTTTTTTAATGTTGCTACTTACTAAAAGGTTCTCATGGCTATTAATAGTAAAACCATATAAATTAGTTGAAACAACATAAAAGAAGATAATATAAAATATTAATATTAAAATGTTAAACTATATAACCCAATCATATGGATTACATTCCAAAGACCAGCTTAAACAATTTGGTTTTGCAAACCCTATGGAAACTAAACAAATTTGGCAGTACACAGGTGTCAACAGTGAATGCATCCCACAGTGCCGTGGCCACAACTGAGAAGGCCCTTCCTCTTGTGACAGCTAACTAAGACATCCTGGAGTCAGGCAGTTGCAGGAGGCCTCAGGAGGATGACCAAAGGGATCAAGAATGTCTGTAGTGGGAGAGGTGGTGCTATATGTGTGAGGGTCCCAGACCATTTAGAACTTTAAAAGTTAATACTAATACTTTGAATTGGACCATTATACTAACTGGCAGCCAGAACAGCTACTGCAAAATTGGAGTAAAATGAGCTGACTATCATGTTCCAGTAAGCAACATGAGGGCACCGTTCCAGAGAAGACTTGACTGAACCGGCCTGCAGAGTGCAGGAGAGATATCCCCTGCAAGTCCTGGCAGGCCCCCTGCTTGTCATATGATAATTTCTGTTCTATCTAATCAAGCATGCTCCTTAGAATCATAGAATCATACTATTGCAAGGTACCTACAAGGTCATCTAGTCCAACTCCCTGCCCAATGCAGAAATTCACAACTACTTTATGCCACGGAGATCTAGAATGTGACTTATCTTGCTTGATTAACTCGTGGGTGAAGTGCTTGGATAAACTTGTCCTTCTGGTTGGCAAATTTTTAAAAAAGCAATTGCAGAATTTTTAATAAAATCATTCATGGTGAATTTCAGATCTTGCAGGTCTCTGTTAGCGGGCTTAAACTGATCTTGTCTTGGAACATAGGGATGGGGCTTTATCTCTTGTTCTATTTCTTTTTAAGGCATATGTTTCAATTTATTTTGTTTACTAAATGTAAAAAAGAGACTACCATTTGAAGGGGAAACTTTGTAGGAGGGGCTTCTTAACCTTTGCCTCTCATACTGTGGTCATATTGAAAGATATGAGGCGGGGGACTTACCTTGGCCCCAGAGCCTCTATTGATGATGTTACGCATGGCAGGATCCCTGCCTTATGCCTTGGCACTCTGTCTTCTATAACCAATGGCACCCCACAATAGTCTAGGCTTAAGCCAAAGCCATGACACTGCTAGGGTCAGCCAAGCCAGGCCAGACTCCATCTTAGAAATCTTGCTCTTTGCCTTAGGTTTGGAATGACAGCCTTTGCCTGACCCAGAGGTGCCTCTGGACTCAAGTTTGCATCAGCTCACCTCCCCCCCCCCATTGTATTTCTAAGTGAGTGGACTGGCTTCCTCCTGTTTGCCTAAGGGCTCCTAGGAAAATCCTTTGTCTTGCAACATTTTTCACACTTGGCCCCTCTGCCAGGGGAAATCTCCTCCCCACATCCTGCCAGCTAGACCTGATAGCTCTCTTCCTCAGAGTCATTAATACCTTTATCCAAATCCATTTACGGCCATCCCCCCACTTGGCCAGGCATTGTCCTAATCTCCGGGGACCCTGGAAACTTCCAGCACATGCTTACCTGAGCCTTGTCACATAGCCCCCTTCCCAAAATCCTATAAAAACTGTGGCTTCACACAGCCACTCTGAGTGTCTTCCAACCCGGGACCTCCCACGCTGGTTCGTGCTTCTTCCTCTGACCCACCACTCCTTGGACAGGTAACTATCAAGCCTTCCACTCTTCCTCCCCCTTCTCTATATGACTGCTTGTATGTGTGTTAGCTATTAGTGTGTCTTTTTGTTATTTTCCTTTCAATAAAAGCTTATATTACTATTTTACCATTTAAATCTGTGTTTGCCTTGAGTTCCTACGGGTGGAATCGACCCTCGTATACAAAGGTAACGATCCGATAACGCTAAGTTACCCCCCTCTCGCAGCATTTGAGCTAATATTCCCCACAAGCTCAAAGATCCGTGTTTTAGAACACGTGTCCAGCAATTTGGGTAACAATGAGGTGGCGGGGTGGGGTGTCGGAGGACGCTAGATGTCCGTGGTCTCGGGGAGGGCAGGGGGGAGAAGAGGAGCGAGGTGTGCGTGGGCGCAGCAACGCCGCCGTGCTCGTCGCACCTATTTAAGGTGCGGTGGGTATTGGCCCACCCTCTTTCCCCTCCTGGAGTCAAGGCAGCGAGCAGTCGGAACCCCTTCACTCACCCTGTGGTTGCTGTATTTGTTGCTTTGTTTCAACAATTTGTTTATTATCTTTGTCACAGCTTTACATGGAGGAAATGGCACGGTGGAGGAGCCTCTTCGAATGGTTCGATGAGGACATCGAACTGGTGAGTGGGGCCTCAGGCCTGAGGCAGCTTGGAGCGAGCTAGGCTAACCCGCAAGGGAAGGCTGGATGCTCACTGAGCCAGGTGGCCTATGTGTCAGAGGAGGTCTGCGCCTCTCTCTGGCATATAAGGTTGGAGCACCTCCCATGGAGGGGTCCAGCGTTCCAGGGTGACCAGCCTCCCGGGGAAGGGGGCGGGGGGCACCCATGAGCACTGGGCCAGAAGGCTGCGGTGATACCGCTGGGTTAGGCTCCTTCAACCATGCCCATTTTTCTTGCCAACCGGCATTGTGTTAAATAAATAAAAGCTGTGGCCATGTTTTTAAGCCATCTAAGTGTCAGTGTCCTCCTTTCGCCCCCATCAAACACGCCTGCAAGTCAAATGTTCCACCATGCAGTTTTTACATGCATTGAACAAAATGTATGGGTATTCATAGTGTTTCCCTAATGAGGATTTGGGTGACAATTTTGCCAGGAGGAAAATGGTCCTAAGAGAAAGCCTTGAGGAGTTTATTTCCTCTTGTGTTTTTCTCTCCCTCCAAATCAGATCTATGGTTGTTGCATTTGTTCAGCTTTCCAACAAAGGCATCTTATAGCTTATAGAACATGCATTTGCACCTCAGTGCTATGTTAAGAGGAGACATATTTCTGGAAATGAACAGTTAAAATATGTGTTGGTTAAGGGATGGGGCTGTTGCACTGATTTTGAGCCCTTCTCAAGGCATTTTGGAAGACTTACAAGAGGACATGGGTTTGAGTCTGAACAGCTTTTCTGCTGGCAAAAAAAGGGAGGAGAGGGTCCTCTTTGACCACTAAAAAGGATATGCTGGGAATCATGGGATGTGCATGGACAATAGCCATATGGGTCCAAGGCTATAATCAAGAAAGGAACTGAGTGAGACTGAACAAAAGGCTGCCTGGATACAACTTCTAGTTCTTCATTCAAGCCATGTTAAGGTTCACATCCTTAGTGCACGAGCACAGAGATTTTTTGGTTGTGTTCTTTGGAACCCACATTTATCCCTAACCCACTACAACTGAAAACAATTTTGGTCAGCATATGGACTTATAATAGATTAGATCATTGAGTCCAGAGCTTAAATGCCTGAGCCTATGGATTATATCTCTCTTCATAATATATCTACCACAAAATGTGTCACAATGTAGTATGCCTGTCAGGTTTTACTCTGGCAGTTCTCAGAGAGCTTTAAATTGGCATCCAGACTGAAACATTTTGTAAGGGGTGGGGGAAAGGTCAGGTTTATTTACTGGCAGAGCAATATGATGTGGATATAGCATTATGGCAGGCTCAGTTTGCTATTCCTGTTACCACATAAAAGGAACAGAAATCATTCCAGCTTAGCTCCTAAAGATTGGCTGAAGTACAGCATCACCTTTAGATTTATAAAAATGTATTGTTGACAACCTGGCCCCAATCATCTTTATTAAGAAGGGAGTCATGCTAAGTTCAATGGTCTGAAAAAATAATTTGGATTAACTTGTTTTTAAACTAAAGGTTGCCAATGAAGTTTGATTATAATGTTTAAGGTTTTATTTATATTCCCTCCTGAGCAACTTGATGGACAGATGACATAAATAATGTAGCCCAATCCATCAGCCATATCTTTTCTTTCTTTTTCTTCTAATTCAGCTTTTGAACAATTGGCTGGTCAACTACTTTGTCATTATACAATAGACTGGAGTGTGTTTGCAGAAAGCTGAAGTATGAGTCTGCCTGTGAGTAACAATTGACATCAGAGACTTGCTGTATAGGTTCCCATCTTCTGAGTGGCCACTGGAGACAGTAGTCCTCTTTGCAGTAATGCCTCAGTCACAAATTGCTCTTTCCACTGTGTTCAGGAAACACACTAACAGAGGCATTTTCTTAATATATGTATGTGATGTCATTGATTTTAAGTTGTATCCATGCTGCTCTTCTTTGGTTTTTAAATAATTTTTAAAAGGTGATTCTAGCATGAGCATGGTAATTGGTATGCATCTAACTGGGACATGACAAGCTCTAGTGGAAAACATATTAAATAAAAAGATTCACACTAAACTTCTGGAGATGTGTTTCGAAGTAAAGGAAATGGGAAGAAATGGAGGGGAGGAGTGAATGAGCACTTTTTATAACACAGAGAAATATGTAGTGGAGTCCTCCAGGGATCCATACTGAGCCTGAACAATCCATAAGTACACCAGAGTTTGGAGTCAGTCAATTTTGAGTTTGGATAGTAAACACACACGATTTCTAAGGCTCAAAAATAAGCAAGCAAACCAAAGCAGCGATTGGAATGTCAGACCAAGATCTAGGAGAGTCTCAGAGTTTAACAGAATTTTATTTCTCCTACTCTCAGAGTAAATATAAGAGATTTTTTAGGTCGAGTGGCTATTTAATGCTTAATGAAGAAATAGTGGGATGATTTCCATGACCAGCTTTCAGAGCAGAAGACTCAAATTTTTAAATCCTATAAATTCTAAATGTTGTAGAATGTTCTAAATGGTATCCATATCATACTAGTGCATTTAGTTCTTTAACTACTTTTGCCATTATTACTGAATAATTTATCTACCCATTTGATTTTGCTACCTTCTCTATATGAATTAGTGAAATATTTAAAGAAACTATTCAATGCCCTTTTTCACTTAAGAGATCATCCCAACTTCTTTCATGATGATAAGCTTTATATTAATCTTGATGTAAAGGCATTGAAAAGAAGGATACGTTGGGTAGAAAGGTCATTCATCCCGTTAGCCAATTTGAACTGCTCTGGAAGTCTGCAAGAAGGCTGCTATGGAGCATGAAGTCCTACAGGTCCATGGCTGGAGGCACTAGTTTTGTGAAGCTAAGCTAATTAACAGGACTGAAGGAATGGCATTCAGGTGCCACCTTATGCAATGATTTACCACATAATCATGTGCCCACACCCTTTACATGATAATATAAAGCCATCACATAAATGATCATTATCATATCTTATCCATAAGTGTGTAAGCCCTAAATTTACGGCCATTTGGGTGGCCTTTAGTTCTTGAACTATATGAGCAGGAGAAAAAATGCTGCTCTCCACACGATGCATAATTTTATAGAGCTCTCTCATTCCCTCATAGTCATCTTTTTTGAAAACTAAGAGAACAATGATAAGGAGGTAAGTTCAGTTCTATTCGTAGCTCACTCACAGAGCAGTTTTATTAGGATTGCATCCTGGAAGGCCCCACATGTCTCATGGGGGAGGCATTACAGCACTTTTATGATTCTGGTCCTCTTTTTCACCTTTTTCTAGATGTGTGATATACTTGGCACATTACAGTATTTCAAATGCAGGCATCAGAAATTTATATATTCATACTGGTAGTTTTATTTTCAGTCCCTTTCCTAATAATCCCTAGCATGGAATTTGTTGTTCTTGTTGTTGTTTTGTGGCTCCAGTATACTGAATTAATATTGCCATTGAGCTATGTACCATGACTCCAAGTTCTCTTTGGGCACAGATATGCTGATGAGACAGATATAAAAACTTGAACAGGCTGAACTGCTTAACTCCTATTTCTCCTCAGTCTTCTCTTGTGAGGGAAATAGTGATCAATGTGGCAAAAATGTAACACAACACGGGGGACGGGAATAGTGGCTTAGGATCACTGTTGGAGCAGTCCACAAACACCTAGTTTCTTTAAATGAAACCAAGTCTTCTGGGCCAGATGAACTGCATCCAAGGGTACTAAAAGGATTTGTAGAACTTAACTGAGGCCAAGTGCTCTCCTAAGGGCACTTGTTTCACATAAGACAACAGGGAAACAAAATTTTAAAAATCACTTTTCGAGAGGCATTTATGAAGCATTTGTTCACCAAACAATAGATCCTGAGAAAATGAACACAGGTCGGAGTGAGTTTCTCTGCTGATAACAATGTGCATCTTTTCCTTCCATCTAAACAGGCTCCAATAGCAGATATCAAGCTCTACCTTTCCCCCTGAGCCGGCTTGCTGAGTGGGTGGTATAAAAATGTAATAAATAAACAAACAAAATCTTAGAGATACTGATGATGTTCTGAATGGGTGCATATGTATGTATGTATGTATGTATGTATGTATCTATCTATGTATCTATGTATCTATGTATCTATGTATCTATGTATCTATGTATGTATGCCACTGCTTTTGAACTCTGGTGCTGGAGAAGACTCTTGCGAGTCCCTTGGACTTCAAGGTGAACAAACCGGTCAGTCCTAGAGGAGATCAGCCCTGACTGCTCTTTAGAAGGCCAGATCCTGAAGATGAAACTCAAATACTTTGGCCACCTCATGAGAAGGAAGGACTCCCTGGAGAAGAGCCTAATGCTGGGAGCGATTGAGGGCAAAAGAAGAAGGGGACGACAGAGAATGAGGTGGCTGGATGGAGTCACTGAAGCAGTAGGTGCAAATTTAAATGGACTCCGGGGAATGGTAGAGGACAGGAAGGATTGGAGAATCATTGTCCATGGGGTCACGATGGGTCGGACATGACTTCACAGCTAACAACAACCTCATTCCCACAATGCACCCCTCTCCCGTAGAAGCTACAATGGATATGGCAACCCATGTGTACTACTCCTCGTAGTAGTAGCAACCCTGTGTGTACCCTGCTGCTGCTACTAATAATAATGATAATAATACCAACCACAATTCTTCATTCCTCTTCAGCTTTTTATTTATTTATTTTTTGCCTTGCTGGTAAATTGAAACTCAGCTACATTTTTCTATGTGTACTAATGTGATCAAGACCTACCATGCATTTTATAGTTAACGTATCTGTAGGGTTGCCAACTCTGAGTCTGGTCCCTGGAGATCTGGGAATGGAGTTTGAGAGGCAAAGAAACATATGCAGGGGGTAATGTCATAGAATCTACCCTCCAAAGCAGCCATTTGTTCCAGGGAAGTTGATATCTGTAATCTGGAGATAAGTTCTGATTCTGGGAGATCTCCAGGCCCCACATGGAAGCTGGCAACCCTAGTATATGCATACCTTGTGAGCCACTGCATAAAATGCATCTCACAGGTCATTTACAGTGGCTCCAGCTAAGCAACTCTGTGCCTACTTGAGGCAACAAAAAATTAAATCATTGTCAAGTGCCTGGCAGCACTACAATGCCTAGTTGATAAACTGTGATCAGCTTAGTGAATAGAGCTGCCAGCTCTTCAATTGACCCCTGCTTCTGTGCCAGGTGTAGTCCTTTGATGTTGGCAGATGAAAAATAATTGACTTTGCATTAGTACAGAAGCAAATTGTTTTTTTTTTGTGCCTGAAATTCATATGATGGCAGACCTATTTGACTATGTTATATGTTAGGCCATTCCATGTATCCCCCTGTGATGTTATATGTAAACTGCCCTGAGCCATATGGAAGGTCAGTATAAAAATCCAATAGACAGACAGACAGACTGCTAAGGGAGGTCAGATTAGGGAAGATCAAAATGGTCAACCATTGTCTAGCAAACTGGCTAGAACACAGTTGAGTGGACATGTCACACTTATTCATAGCTCAAATTAAAAGTGATATTATTCTTTCATTTCTTAAATAAATTACATAGTGATTAACAATAGATTATGGTAATATATGCAAAATAATTAAATATGGTGATGTCCCAGATATAGCAAGGACACTTTTGTCCTGGGCATTTTGCAACCCCTAGGGGTGGGTTTCAAGTTGTATTTGCCTGCTCAAGGATGCATACTTGTAATGCTATTACAAGAATTTCCTTTTGCCTGTGGTGAGATGTCCTTTTCCATCAGAGAAAGGCCCCTTGTACTAGAAAGTTTCTCATTCATTATAGCAATTTCATTGGTTCAACCATACTCTCTTGGTCAGACCAGCCTAAGTTGCTTCCCGAGGAGGAAAGAGTTCTATTACATATAAACTCTTACATATGTTTATTGTATCATTAACCAAAGGTGTGGTGGTGCCAGTCCCCAGGAACTACAGATCATCTCCAGGCTGAAGATGAGCTGTATAAAATAGCTGCTTTGGAGAGTGGACTACATATCATTATACAGCATTTGATGTCGCTGACTATGAGTTGTCAGCCCACCACCTCACTGGGCCGGAATATGAGGGATAGCCTTGCAATGTCTGATCTCCTTCCTTCAGAACTGAACACAGAGGGTTGCTGTGGGAGAGGAGCAATCATGCAGTTACCAACCATTGCTCAAAGCCCCTCAAGAGGTGGTCCTCTTTCCCACATTATTCAACATCTATATGAACCCAGCTGGTCCAGAGTTATAGGCTGGGCAGCCATCAATGTGCTGATGACACCCAACTCTATCTCCTAATGGACAGCCAACCCAACTCCCCCTAGATACATTTGTCAGTTGTTTTGAAGCAGTGACAGTCTGGCTTAAACAAAGTCACCTGAAATACAACCCTTCCAAGATGGAGGTCCTGCATCTGGACAGGAAGGGTTCAGATCAAGAAATGCACCTCCCTAGCCTAGACAGGGTGCTGCTAGAGATTGTACCTCTTGCCAGGAATTTAGGGGTGACCTTTGATGCCTCCCTTTCCATGGAAGCTCAGGTCATGAAGGTAGCCAAGCTGGTGTTTTCTCCTTATGACATCTCCTTATGTCCTTAACAGGGAATTACATTCTATGAATCTAAACAGACTAGTGGACTCCAGCCCAAGAGAGGTCTGCCTGGCCCCAACCAGGGCCAGGGTCTTTTCCTGGAAAAGCTAAGGGCCCTATTGAAGTTCTCGCAGTTCTGGAGGGCCTACAAGATGGAGCTCTTCTACCAAGTATTTGTTTGAGGCTGAGTGGTGGAACATTGATCAAGCTCCCCCCTGGAACCACCTCACTTTTGGTGGGAGGAAGCATTTTCAGCTGTTGCATGGCAAGGGTGGGGGTTGGTTGAGGTTGACATTTTTTTCTGGTTCAGTTTTAAATTTGCATTTTTCACTGTTGTGAACTGTCCTAAGTCAGCTGGCTGGGACAGGTGGTATATAAGTCAAATATAAATAAATAAAAAGGCTCTCCTACTCCGAATCCAACCCATTCCGAACTCCACACCCAATGTCTCCAGGTGTTTTGCAACCTAGAACTGGCAACCCTATGTCACTCTTTAGAAGTTCTGCATCTCTAAGACACTACATAGCTATTACACCTCCTGTTCCCTTAGTACTTTCTCTCACATAGAAGATCTGGAAATTGTCCATCCTGATGCTAAAGAAGCTTGACTCAAAAGAAAATTGACAAAATTGAAGGGATTAAACTCACAAATAATTGTGGTTAAAATTGCAACCTTACGGTGTCCAAAATTCCCTCCCACCCCTTTCAGTTTTTTTTTAAGCCCAGCACAGCTACATTCTTGAGCAATGTTGAGATCAAGTTCTCACTGAAGGTGCTATTTTCACCAGCTGTGTGAAGCATGACTTGTGGTCTTTGGCAAGCAAGTCACATTTAATCTTGACTTCAGCTGTGTGAAATAATAAAACAATCAGCTAAGAGGCAAAATTAGTTCTGGTTAATTTGAACCAGAGCACTGAACAGGAATTCATTGACTTTTAAAAACTGCTGGTAGTGTTTCAGTTCCCTTATTTTCAGGAAAATTCTAGGACGAGTCAGAAGTACTATTTTACATTTTTATTGTAGCATAAACTTTTGTGAACTAAATTTTTTTTCTGGATCCATATAATAAGGCTATCAAGCCTGCCATCATAGAGTTCCTAGTGATTCCTAGAACTACTCTGTATCACTTCCAGGTTTTCCCTGGAAGTAACATAATGACATAGCTGACATCAAACGCCTCCCCACCCCCAGTGTCCTAACCCTCCAATCAGTTGTCATGCATGGTCTAACAATCCTAGCATATGCTGCAGTGGTGGTTCTTCTTTTTTTGCAGTTAGAAATATTCACATAAATGTATTTGACTTGGGGCAGCTGCTGAAGAAGCCTGGACTACTGCAGAATGTGCCTTAGTAGAGTGCCAATTCTATCTTGGAAAACTGGGCATGGTGTCTGTGGAGGGTTTTCAACCTCTCTTTCCCTATGGTAAACAAAAAAAGGTAAAGAGAGAAGTAAAACATAAGAGTCTGGGTGCCAGTGCAATACCCAGGGAGAAATAGTGCTGCATAAGCTAAAGTATGGGAGATAAGATCACTCCTGAGGATGTCACAGACCCCCTGGACTGCCCCATGGAGCAGTGTCATCCATGCAAGCCCCCAGGAAAAGATCAGGGTCTCTAGATTTCTCTTGGCCCATCAGTTCTATTCCCAAGTTTGGCAGACTATGAGGCATATGACTATATATCTTGGGGAACCGATCTTCAGTGCTCAAGCTGCAGGTTTACTCTCATGAGCACTGAGTCCCTGGCTAATTCCTCTCTTAGTGAGCCTAAAGCTCAATGCAAAGGAAATCTGAGCTAAAACTGTTGGGGTTTCAGGAGGAAAGCCTGATCCCCTTCCCTTTGACTCCTGACAATCCAGTAATTTATTTCTAACAGAAGTGTATGAGAGCTCTAAGTCTGTCTGATTCCGACAGAGTACACTTCCCATTAATTATTCACAAGTGAGGCTTGTGTGACATTTGTAAGAAGAAAACAGTTCTCAGTACAAAGTTCAACTGTATCATCTGCAAATCTATTAGTTTTGGAAAATGGATGTCCAATTCATACAGGAACAAGGCTAGAATTGTACGAAAGCAAGCTCAAGAAAATAGGTTATTTCTACAGTTCCATCAATGGGTTGTTTGACTGGACTTTAGCGATATTAAATTCAAGCTGTTCTTTGGGTAGTGAGTACTAGACTGGCTAGCTGAATAGGAAAGAGTGATGCTGATAAAAGTTCAGAGTGGGTTATGGTAAAGGCAGCATGTTGTGTCTCGTCCATCTTTCCATCGACTAGGTTAAAATGGGAAAGGCTGCACTTACATTGAATCACTTTTTCTTTTCCTGATGGAGTTTAATAATACTTGTTCAAACCCTGGCACATAAAATATGATTGCCTAAAACAAAATATCACTTTCCAGATAGAAGCACTGCTTAGAAAAGCAATGGTTCACAGCCGATTTATCACTGTCCTTATTTTTCCCCATTTCTATCAAGTGAGGAGGAAACCAAAAGTGGAAATGAGTGGGCGCAATCTAGGAAGCATGTTTTCTACATAGCCGCCATTAAAGAAAAGTTCTCCCTTGTATTCCCGTTAACTTCTATGACATTTCAAAGAAGACTTTCCCAGTGGGTTGTACCCAATGTACTTTTACACAAGAGAAATCAGAGTTCTATAGACAAATATAGATCAACTTCAGTGAGGTAGAAGTAGGTTAACACATTAATTGTGTTACAAAGTGCTAATTTGTCAGCGCTCTGAATGTGTGCCCCCTTCAACTTTTACATCTGCCATCATTTCACATTATGCAATCATCAGTATCCCATTAAAAACGTGCAATCAAAATTGTGCTGGAATGATCTTTAAGGATTTGCTATGACTCGGCATCTGTAAACACATCATTTATCCTTATTTGATTATACTGGATTCAAACCTGAATGTGTGAATTGATTCCATGGAAAATCTGGTAACTAGCATAGGTCTGAGATGGCCCATTGCCATGTTTAGCTGATTTTGCAATAATTGACATTTGTGAACCAGGTCATCAACAGTAATCTGTGACGGCTCCTAAAATGTATACATTTTAATCCAGATTTTTAAAAAAGATAAAGCAAGATAACAGAAAGCTTCCTAAAGCCAGAGGTTATGTGCAAGTCCTATCATTTGTATTGAAGCCGAGTTTCCAGACTAAATTGCCATAGCTCTGCCCTGCACTGATTTGTGTAACCTGGACAGTAAACCCAGCAAAAGGAAACAGAATGGAACTGCCACTGAGAGGCAGCTGTTTGTGCTGCAAGGTTATTGACTTGAATCAATAACCCCCAAGCCATGTCCTTGCTGTTAAATGAGTGTCTCTGCTCAAACAGAAAAACTCAGTTCTCCTTCACCATTATCTGACTAACTTTCCACTTGTTCCTGCAATGATTTTAGTTCCCCCCCCCCCCGGGAAAGAATCTTTTAAATGTATGTATGCCTTATGCATCATCCACATCCAGCTCCCAACTAATCTCACTCTTGCAAAGACTGTTTTGTACCCTCTCATGTCTTGGCCTTTTTTTCTGCTGTTCAGTGGGTCCATGGATGAAAAGTGACTTGAAGCATGTCTCTCTGTTTTAAACCCAATATAAAATCCACTGGGACATGTTGACATGTGGCATATGTTCAGTTCAGTTCATTAACTATGTTAGCCATGGGCCATAGTGATGCTGCTGCCATATGAAATTGCTGGTCTGCAAATCTGAAATATTTCCATGTGGAAAGCAATACAGCATATTTCTGTTTATTACAGATAGAAACAAAGATGCTAACAGACTGACATATCTGAAAATTGTGAGCCAGGGAAATCCATTGTCGAGTTGGGGTCAGGAAGCAACCTTTGGGGGGGTGGGGAGAATTCAAAAGATAGCAGATTTTCACAAGACACAATGGAAGCCTTCAATACAGAGTCATTTCAATATTTTGGAAATACTGGTGAACCTATATGAACCAAAAGAAATATCCATAGCCAAATAAGTAATTAAAATTAAAACAAGGGAAATTTTTACTTTTAAAAAATCTACCCGTACTTTGCTTGTAATCCGGAATGCCCATTTGACACAACTGCCTACTCTAAGGGTTCATACTGTTAATCGGCAGTTCTCTCACTTTTTATTCTTTCATTTTTCACTAATATGGTTAATTGCCTCTTACCATCATTGTTAAAATTCTCATTAAATGTTCATGGTTATTTTATGCTGGACAGAAGTATTTCCTAATTTGCCATTACAAAGCCTTTTGATTTAAGTCCTTGTTTCAAATCCACAGAAGTTAATTCTAGACTTGGGTAGTGGATGCAATGCATATGCATGCCAAAACTTCATTTTGGAAGGGTTTATCTTTATGCCTGGAAGTTACCAGTTGCCATCATTTCTCCAGTTGTTACATTTGACCATGTGTGCATGATGAACTCTCATATATGGTCATGTAGACCTGTCTCCCCCAATGGCCAATGGTGAACCTGTAGATGGTGGGAAGAGGAGGGGCCCTGGGTAGGGGCCCTTACAGCTGTGCTTTCCAACCATATTCTGCATGATTATGCCGCTTCTGGGGTTTCTCAAAACCTGAAGAATGTTTCAGGGGTTTCTCAAAGGTTAAAAAAAAATTAAGAAAGGCTGAGTTAGAGCTTCAGAGAAGGATCTGGGGTGACCCAAGTTCAGCTCCCCATCTTCTGTGGAAGGTCACTGGTTGATTATGGACAACTCAAATGATTTCAGACTAACCTACCTCACAGGGTTGTTGTGTAGATTAAAAAGACAGGAGAGTTATGTAAACTGCATTCATCCCCACTATGGGAAAAGGTGGGGCATAAATGAAATAAATAAATAATAAAATAGACGACGATGGGAGACAAATGAAAGGTGGGTTAGTGAATAGCTGAGAAGAAGACAGGTAAAAGTGAGACCTGGATATGGAGGTTTCCACCCACGCGATGGGGGGAGAGTATGGGGTGGGAGATACAGGATATTGTGAGCCTCCTTCTTAACAAGTTCTTCCAGGTTCCCTACCATGCAAGTGGGCCTGGCCTGTTGGTCGGCACCACACAACTGGGTAATGGTTTTCCTAGGTATAGGCTGCTGGTAGTGGGATGCTTAAGATGTAGGGTCAGATAAAGGTATATTGTCCCTTGGATAGGAGGAAGATAAGGTTACCAACTTCAGATTAGGAATTTTTTAGAGCTTTAGAGTGTGGGGCTTGGGGAAATGTGGTTTGATGAGACGAGGTACCTCAGAAAGGCATCGTGTCATAGAGTACACCCTCCAAAGCAGCCATCTCCACCAGGGAAAATAGGGTTGCCAACCTCTATGTGGGGGCTGGAAATAACCCCAAATTTCAACTGCTCTTCAGATGACAGGGGTTCATTCCCCTGAAGAAAATGGCTGCTTTTGGAGGATTGACCTTATGGCATTATTCCCTGCAGAGGCTGATTCCCTCCCTAAACCTCCCCTCACAAGGCTCCATCCCTAAATCTCCAAGAATTTCCCAACTTGGAACTGCCAGCCCTAAAGAAAACTGACCTCTGTAGTTGGGAGATGCATTGTGATTCCATGAGTTTTCCAGGTTGACAATCCTGGAAGGAGAGAAGAAAGCAGGAAAAGGGGAGGGAAGAAGGAAATACTGGGGAGGTGAAACTAAGATGTGTCCTGCAAGCCCTTGCAGGTTTCTACTTTTGCAAATATTAATATGAAAAAGTATATTTAATTCTATTTAATTATGTTTCACAGAAGGATGGCAGAGGTTGCCAGCCTCCAAAAAAGAATGTCTCCGCCTTGAAGTGGGCAACTGATTTGGAATGAATACCGAAGAGCCATTTCAGTAATTCAGACTGATTAAAGATGCACCCAAGAATAACACTTTCATTACAAAACCTCAGGAGTAAAATTTAAATGATGCTAAATTAAAAACAGCCTCTGTTAAATCAAAAACTGATGAGCACCACAGAGGCAGGGAAAGATACAGGGGGGCAGAGTCATTGGATGCCTTTGTTTTCTTCACCACACTGTGAGGACTGCTGTCATTACCTGTCACTTTGTATTCATTTGTACTCCAAAGATTTAACCAGGACATTGGATACTTTTCAAAACCCCAACAGATACACTGCTGTTGAGTTCTATCTTGGGTTGCCAACTGGTCAGAATACTCTTGGCATAGATGGCTCTGAGAAGGCTTCTGTTTTCCTCTAGCATTTCTGAGCAAAAGCCAAAGCCAATTTTCCCACCCACCTTCTTAGATTTTTTTTGGGGGGGGGGAACATGTGTTTATGTATAAAACTGGGAGACCTCCATCCTTATGCCATTTGATCTCATGAACGCATGAAGGTGCCTTACATAGACTCAGACAACTCGTCCAGCAAGGTTGGCATTGGCAGCGTAGACTGATAATGGCTCGCTAGCATCTCAGGGAGAAGCCTTTCGAATTAACTGCTTAACAAATTAAGTCCTTCATACTGCAGATGCTGGGGATTGAACTTTGGACTTCCTGCATTAAAAAAGCAGATGCTCTAGCACTGAGCCACAGCCTCTCCCCCCTTCCTCCTTCCTGAAGTTGTCTAAGTAGTCCTCAGACATGGTAATGGCTGACAGTCAGGTGAGCAGGTACCAAATTAAGGAATTGTGGGGATGCACTAGGGAGTCCATTCCTTCACAGCTGCTTTTATTCTCCCTGCTATTTTATTGTTGCTTGGGGTTTGGGATGTTGTTTCTTTAGATTACAATGTAGCCTATGAGTTTTTAGGGGATTTTTTAAAAGTTTGTTTTAACTCTTTAGGCTGTCTTGAGGGACATTTTGGACAAAGAGTGAAAATAACATTTCTAAAATAAATAATGAAAGAGTCTTGTTTGCAAGCTATTGTCTTGGGAGTCTGTATGAAAATGAGGCAGTCAAACTGAAATTCATATTTTGGCATGCATGTATTTTAAGAGACCCTTTTCTTTGCCACAAAAAAAGATCTTGTCCAAGAGGAATTCCCAGTTTATTTACAAGCCAATGTTTTACTCCCAACAATAGCAGCCATGACTCAATTATCCAGATTAAATTCTATGATTTATAAAGTAAACTGACTTTCAACTATATACCTAAATTTGGCCCAGCTGACCCTATTTCTAATTGGCTGTAAAATGTAAGTGAACAAAAAATTCTGTAATGTTTGTAAAAGCTCAGAGTGACACATCAACAAATGGTGATTGTGTACATTGTGTACTGGAGATTAAGGCGGGATGATTCTGGCAATGTACAACAGTCGGGAATTGAAAATATGCAGTAATTAGGAATGTGCCTGCCAAAATGCGCCTCTAAAGATCCCAGAGTATGCCTGAGCAGAAAGAGACCTCTGAATGACTTGGAAATTAGCACTCAGCCTATATCCTGGGAAAAACTGAGGTTCCAAGTTGGGAAAATGCAAAACAAAAAGTGTTAAAAACTAAGATCGGCCAGTAAACCATAAAGATATGACAACAATTTCTCCAGCTGTCCTTATCCATTTTTTAACTGGATACAAATGTGTCCAATTACTATTACTAGGAATAAAACAGTCAGACATGAGGCTCTTATATAAGGCTAAATAATTCAAGTTTATTGTTAAACGTATGAAAAGTGGGCTTTCAATCTCCTAAACATTCTCAATGACATTCTGCCCTTGGATCTCCTGCCTTGATCAGGTAGATAGCACTATTAGACATCTCTTCTCCTCCTACAACATGAGCCTTTGACCCTCTAGCCTAGCAAACTATACCAGCCATTGTACAAACATGACATTACAACCTAAAGAGAAAAATGTGTGTCAATGTGTCTCAGTGGACGAGAATGCTGGAAGGGAAGGGAGCATGTGAAGGGTGGGCACTACTCAAACAAGAGATATTGCATGCTCAATCCATGACTATCCCAGAAAGACAAAAACACTGCAGGAACTCTAGGAAGCCTATTTGGATGAACAGAGAACTTCAAGAGGAACTAATAAAGAAAAGGGAGATGTTCAGGAAATGGAGGGAAGGACAGAGCTCTAAAGAAGAGTACCTGTAGGTACTGTAGATCAATCATCAGAAAAGCCAAATCTGAGAGTGAGCTAAGATTGGCCAGGGAAGCCCACTGTAACAAGAAAAGATTTTTCAGTTATGTGAGGAGCAAATATAAAGTAAAGGAGTCGATAGGCCCACTGTTGGGTGTGGATGGACAAATTCTAATGGAGGATGCAGAGAAAGCAGAAAGGCTCAGCGCCTATTTTACATCTGTTTTTTCCCACAGGTCAAAGGGTTTAGGCACAGCTAGCGATGGCAGTAGCCAAGAGATAGTGTCTGGGTGGCAGGTTGACATGGACAGAGAGGTTGTTGAGCGGCATTTAGCTGCACTGGATGAGTTCAAATCCCCTGGGCCGGATGAAATGCACCCGAGAGTGCTCAAAGAACTTTCCGGAGAACTTGCACAACCCTTGTCCATCATCCTCGGGACCTCTTTAAGGACTGGAGATGTCCTGGAGGACTGGAAGAGAGCAAACGTTGTTCCGATATTCAAGAAAGGGAGGAAGGATGACCCGGGAAACTATAGAGCAGTGAGTCTGACCTCTGTTGTGGGTAAGATAATGGAGCAGATATTAAAGGGAGCGATCTGCAAACATCTGGAGGACAATTTGGTGATCCAAGGAAGTCAGCATGGATTTGTCTCCAACAGGTCCTGTCAGACCAACCTGGTTTCCTTTTTTGATCAAGTGACAGGTTTGCTGGATCGTGGAAATACGGTTGATGTTGTTTACTTGGATTTTAGTAAAGCTTTTGATAAGGTTCCCCATGATATTCTGATGGATAAATTGAAGGACTGCAATCTGGATTTTCAGATAGTTAGGTGGATAGGAAATTGGATAGAGAATTGCACTCAAAGAGTTGTTGTCAATGGTGTTTCATCAGACTGGAGGGAGGTGAGTAGTGGGGTACCTCATGGCTCGGTGCTCGGCCCGGTACTTTTTAACATATTTATTAATGATCTAGATGAGGGGGTGGAAGGACTAATCAAATTTGCAGATGACACCAAATTGGGAGGACTGGCAAATACTCTGGAAGATAGAGACAGAGTTCAACAAGATCTGAACACAATGGAAAAATGGGCAAATGAGAACAAGATGCAATTTAATAAAGATAAGTATAAAGTTCTGCATCTGGGTCAGAAAAATGAAAAGCATACCTACTGGATGGGGGATACGCTTCTAGGTAACACTGTGTGTGAACGAGACCTTGGGGTACTTGTGGACTGCAAACTAAACATGAGCAGGCAGTGTGATGCAGCGGTAAAAAAGGCGAATGCCATTTTGGGCTGTATCAACAGGGGCATCACATCAAAATCACAAGATGTCAAAGTCCCATTGTGTACGGCACTGGTCAGACCACACCTGGAGTACTGTGTGCAGTTCTGGAGGCCTCACTTCAAGAAGGACGTAGATAAAATTGAAAGGGTACAGAGGAGAGTGACGAGGATGATCTGGGGCCAAGGGACCAAGCCCTATGAAGATAGGTTGAGGGACTTGGGAATGTTCAGCCTGGAGAAAAGGAGGTTGAGAGGGGACATGATAGCCCTCTTTAAGTATTTGAAAGATTGTCACTTGGAGGAGGGCAGGATGCTGTTTCTGCTGGCTGCAGAGGAGAGGACACGCAGTAATGGGTTTAAACTTCAAGTACAACGATATAGGCTAGATATCAGGAAAAAATTTTTCACAGTCAGAGTAGTTCAGCAGTGGAATAGGCTGCCTAAGGAGGTGGTGAGCTCCCCCTCACTGGCAGTCTTCAAGCAAAGGTTTGATACACACTTTTCTTGGATGCTTTAGGATGCTTAGGGCTGATCCTGCGTTGAGCAGGGGGTTGGACTAGATGGCCTGTATGGCCCCTTCCAACTCTATGATTCTATAATGTGACTTTGTTGAGCATACCTGTGCTCCCTCAGAGCAGACCCCATACCCAAGCAGCTCCTGTGGAAGCAGACAATTTGGAAACCTTTTTTACTATACATCCTTTAAATCCATAAATGACTAAGTAAACACACAATCAACTCAGTTTTGGGGGGTTTCAAGGAGACCAAGGGCATACAGACACAACTGAATGACACACACTTTCAAAACAATCAGCCAATTGCTTTTTAAATACTTTTTAAAAGAGAAAGATTAAACAGATTCAGTATAATATATCAATACTTTACATTTACAAAGGTATCACGTGTTCTGTCTGTGGAACCTAAACAGCTGGGTGAAACTGAATTTAGCTTTAGTCCTCCCCTTCAGAGGAGAGGTAGGTGGGGACCAGAGACAGGACTTTTTCAGTAGTGGCTCCCCACCTCTGGATGCCAGGCACATACATTACTTTCTTTTAGGTAACAGGCTAAAATATTTCTGTTCACTCAGGCTTCTAATTAAGGAATTAATTTTATTTTCACCTCAAAACTGTTGTATTAAGTTATTTGGGGTATGTTTTTATGATCCAAGCATAGTTTCATTAATACTTTTTAATGTTTTGTTTTTATTTATTTTTTATTTTGTAAGTCACAATGGACAGATCCCTGGAGATGCCAAATTAAAACGCCCTATATAAATGCATGTAAATAAAACTGATTAAGCATTTCATTAAAAGCCTAAAATTATTCTTTAATCCTCAATTGACAAACTCACTGTTATATTTTTTTTTACTTGAAATAATTATATTCTGCCTTTCCTTTGACAGGCTTAAGGGCACTTCCAAAAAGAATGAATGAGAGAAAAGGATGCTTTAGGATGCTTAGGGCTGATCCTGCATTGAGCAGGGGGTTGGACTAGATGGCCTGTATGGCCCCTTCCAACTCTATGATTCTATGATTCTATGATTCTAATGAGAAATAATTCATATTTCTAAAAATCCCCATCAGATCGCAATAAAAATGGCATCAGATTCTGCCTCTTTATCAGTCCCATGCTGTTAAAGAAATACCCTCTCAAGCAAAGCCTAGCAACCTTTTCCTCCCAAATATTCCTGAGAATTGCGCCCTCCTGACTTTCTTAGGCAGTTCATCCTGGAACAAAAAAGGCTGATGCTGGGGGGCTGGGGCTGAAGAGGTGCGCGCAGACTGCTTGCCTGGGTTCAGCTCCTTTCAGGGGGCGGGGATATGCTAGCAGACATCCCTGCCTTGATCTGCACCCTACTCGTTCCCACCCATTGGCTGTGATGGGCACAGGGAAGGGTCCCTGTGACTGGTTCTGTCTTCCTTCTCAGACACAGCCCTATTGTTGCCCCTTGAGTAGGGTTACCAGGTCCCCCCTGGCCACTGGTAAAAGATGAGGGGGTAGGGTTGCCAGATCTGGGGGTGGAACCTGAAGAGGCCTGGAATCTCAGTGGGGTACAATGACACCACCCTCTAAAGCACCCATTTTCTATGGGGGGGACGACTGATCCCTGTAGTCTGGAGATGAGCTGTAATTCTGGAGGATCTCCAGGTCCTGTCTGAAGTCTGGCACGCTTATCTTTGTGACCTGCAGTGGGAGATGACAGTGTAGTTGCTGGGGATGCTGCTGTAGTTTAAGCTTCGGCAGCCCTGCTTCTCAGTTCTTCTCCTGTCTCCTGGGGCTTGCCAGAACCTTTTAGACTGGCAGCCCACCACTGCAGCAAAGGCAGTCCTCAGGGTTTGACTGTCCATATTAATATTTTGAGTAGATTTTGAATATAGTTCATAAATAATACTAATAACAATAAAACAATAAATAACAGTAATAGCACTCTTTATACATTGAACTGATCCTGTGTTGGATGCTCACTGCTTTCCCACCAAACCATAGCATTGTAGCTGGCCTCCAATGAAAACATCCTGCTATTCCTGTTTAATGTTCCCTGTGTTTAAAAATAAATGAAAGAAACTGTGTCCCAGACACAGATTATAGCTTAATGGAGATTTAGAAGATACGGCTAAGATTTTTAAACACATGTGACAAATGGATTTATGTGAGTCTTGATTACAGCTGCCAAGTTTGATGGTTTTCATCTTTCATAAACACAGAGTAATACATAGGGTTTGAAACAATATCAGGTAAGCTTTATGAAGAGATAGTATTTATCTTTCTCTCCCCCCCCCCAGCAGTTTTAAATATTCAAAGTGCTTAATCATTTGTAATGGACTTTTGAAAAGAAGAAGAAGAAGAAGAAGAAGAGTTGGTTCTTATATGCTGCTTTTCTCTACCAGAAGGAGTTTCAAAGCGACTTACAATTGACTTCCCTTTCCTCTCCCCACAACAGACACCCTGTGAGGAGGGTGAGGCTGAGAGAGCCCTGATATCACTGCTCGGTCAGAACAGCTCTATCAGTGCTGTGGCGAGCCTATGGTCACCCAGCTGGCTGCACGTGGGGGAGGAGTGGGGAAACAAACCCGGCTTGCAAGATTAGACATCCATGCTCCTACTACATCCAAGATTAGACATCCATGCTCCTACTACATGTCAGCCTACATCTGGACTCTTCCTTTTCCAGACAAAAGATCACATTGTAATATTCTGTCAGTACTGGGAGTCAGGCTGGTCCTGAGAACTGAGAGAGGACAGGGAGGGGTTCAGGCAGTGCATCAATACCCAGCTCTGGCCACAGGAAAGAATAAGACAAGTTAAAATAGGCCAAAATCAGGCCACCTGATTCCTCTAAAAGCTTCCTGGGCAAGTAGGGTTGCCAGCCTCCAAGGGGAGCCTAGAGACCTCCCAGAGATCAGTTCCCCTGAAGAAAATGGTTGTTTTGGATTATGTACTGCAGGGCATTATTTGCTGCTGGCCCCTCCCCTCCCAAACTCTGTCCTGCTCAAGCTCCAGTCCCAAAATCTCTAGGAATTTCCCCATCTAGAGTTATAAACCCTGAGGTTGAGCTTCCTGGTGCCTTGAAAAATCAAATCTACAGGGACAGTTTTTCACATCCATGAAATGTATGGAAAAGCCATGGAAGCCATCTTGAATGAACACTGGAGTCAAGGACTGACGGCATTGGACTTTTATCAAAAACCTGTAATGTAACAAGTTGGCTGAGCCACTTCAGTGACAGATGACATCTAAGCATGGCAGATTAATGAACAGTATGCCCATGGAGCGTAGGAGTCTGCCCTCAGTCTGTCATTATCTGACGGTTTGACCTTATTAGGCAGTATCCAAAAAAAGTTCTTAAGAGATGTCAGAAATCTTGATTACACATACTGATTGCTTTCATTAAAATCACCCTTTCCAAACAATAATAACAGATACACACCCATTAATCTCCTTGGGAGTAGGGGGCTTTATGGAAAGCATCAATGGATCTTTCTTAAATGTTAAATGTTAAACATCCCATTTCAGTGCCTGACATCTTTTAGCCTCATCAACTGGTTTAAAGCACTCCATTGAACTGTAATTCCTATGATTATCTTAGTCTGAGAACACTCTAGAGTACTCAAAAACAGTCTGTTTGGACTATCATTGTTTGCAGAACAGAAAGGTGCTCTATGGAAGAAACCGTTTCATTCAGCCAAACAGGGAATTAATGGTACCATGGAATCCTTCCCGGTTTATGTCGACAAGGAGGTCTGTTTGATTTCAGAGTATCTTGTCATTAACAAAGGAAATAAAAAGCTGCAAAGTGCCTGTCTATTTAAATCTGACCTGTTTGCCAACATTCTCAAGTCTCCCTTTATTCATGTGCAATACCAGCTCTCCATTCTGGTATTGTAATACCGCTTTCAGTGACATCTTCTAAAATGGATATAAAACATAAGGATTTGGATTCTGAAATGGGAAGTCATAAAAGAAGAATTTCAAGGGATCATATTTTGAAGTGATGATTGCTGACTACATGCGCTCTATTCTTCATCCTTTCCCTACACTTGCAAAAGATTTTCGAGAATAATTTTTTCAATGATTTGGGCACACCACAAAGTGTTAGTGGGTTTTGCTATCATTTGACAACATCAATATAATTCATTCTTCAAAGCATCCATTCCGTGCATTATTTATTTGTGTCAAATAAATAAATAAATTGTCCTTTACATTTATGGACAAATAAGGACCTTTTTACTTGTTCTTGTTACTGCCTCAAATTTGACTAGAGTCGCCAAATACTAGCCACTTTTGACTAGTTATTGCTTTTTACTCTTAAAGCACCCAGTTTGTTTATTTAATGAAAACAAACAAAATTACTCAGAACTACCAAAACTAGTAAAGAGACAGTAATTAAAAAAAGATCTTGAACAGGTCTTAAAGTATCATATTGATAGATTTCCTGAATGATAGCAAATCCAAAAATCATGGCTGTTTGCTTTTTTGAGTTATAAATTGTATCTTAATAGTTCCAACCGGTGATAGCTTACCAGTTCATACACAGTCAAACCATTTGAAATCAAGAGCAATTCTCAACAAAATCCAGCAATCAGACATCAAGTCAATGATTAAGGCTACACTAAATCAAAAAGTCGTATGCACTCCGAAGCAGAAACATGCTTGATAGAAAATATTCACATTTCGGACAAGTTTATATATAGCTAAATCCAGAGAGTAGAAAAACGGATTGCTTTAATTTGCTTAAACACACAAGACAATTGTCAGGCTTTGGTTATTTCAATTCTGCATGAAAGGTGTGTTTGTCTTTACAGAAATTCCAGATCTTAACAACAAACAATAATCTGAAGTCTTCCCAGAAAAAACAACAACTATCAATTCAATGGGATCTATCTGAAGTTTAAAGACAAGTGGAGATACTTCTAGGGCTGTGATGCTTGCAATATTTGGACCCATCCTTATAGTATGGACATATAAGACATAATGGGCTCAAGCATACTTAACTCAATCGTGGATTGTTTATATCATGTTACAATAGTACAAACAGAAGTGTTTTCTGTGACCAAATCAGTCATATTCTCAAGTCATTTCTGAACCCCCATGTGTCTGTAATACCCATTTGAATTTATCATCAAAATCTGTGAAAAGCGTTCTGACCGTACCCTCTAAAAATAGTTGTTATAAACCAACATAAAATGAAGATTTGTCTGTGCAATTTCCCCTTGTTCCTCACTTCAAAAGAGAAACAAGAAGGTTTATGGGATGCCAGAGCAAAACACTACAGCCTAGCTTTCCTCACCAATCACAGAGGCAAAGTTTCTATAAAATCCTATGTGTCAAATTCTTTGAGACATATTTGGCTTGTTGCGAATTACTTCACAAGGTGGCAACGAAAGAAAAATTAGATCTCTAATAACCTCTAAGAAGTTGGGCTACATTCCAACACAACCGACACGGTCTCAGAAGGTAACCAAATCCCACCAATCAGCGCACTTCACCTTTGATCAAGAAAGAACAGTGAATCACTTACCCAAGAGTTGTCATGGTGACAATAGTGTACCAAAAAGAAGCTGGGATGCTGGTGAACTTGCTGGCTGAAGATCCTTTCTCTGCATAAAACATCACAGTAGCAAAGATGATGATTGCCATTGTGAGGGAAAACAGAAGGAAACCAAGTTCGGACGCACAGCTTTTTAGCGTGTACCCCAAGATTCGCAAGCCTTGGGAATGACGGGAGAACTTGAAAATCCGGAAAACCCTGAACACCCTCAGAGTCACAAAGGCTCCACTGACATCTTCATTGTCGGTCATCACCAAGCCTATGTAATAGGGCATAATGGCCACTACGTCAATGATACTCATCACACTCCTGATGAACCTGTAGCGACTGGGAGCCGCAAAGAGTCGTAGAAGGTACTCAACCGTAAAAATCATAACACAAGCGGTGTCCAAGCAGAAGAAAGCCATTTCATACCTCTCCCCACAAGGCAGCTCCTTGTTGCCAGGGGCTGTACCACAAGGGACGGTCTCTACTACATTGGTGATAACAGAGACTGCAATAAAGAAGCCAGTGACATAGTAAAAGACTAAGGCTAAGGTGCTGGTATGGGGGTTCTCAAAGGCTCGCCACATGGTCTGCCGGAAGCTCAGGGCTGGCATGGACTCTTGTTTGTTCTCCGAGTCACTGTCATCCATCAACCTTTCAGCATTTTCCCGTTTCCTGTCCTTATACTCTTCATAGCAACAGTCCCCAATAATATCAGGTAGGATCCCATAAAAGGCAAGCTCCTCATCGTAGGCTGAGATGCATTCATATCTTGGGTAGTGCAGTTTTCCAGTTCTGTAAAAGTTTAAGATACTCCTAAAGACTTCAGGGTCCCGGTCAAAAAAGTATTCCTTTGTGTCTTCATTGAAGAAGAATTCTTTCTCTGTGCTGCCAAGCAGAGTGTCCGGGTACCGCTCTAATGTAGTCCTCCATGTCTGGAAGCGCCTGCCGCTCACATTAAGAATAATAAGCTCATCCTGCCGCTTGTTTTTATCTGCTGGGGCCAGTGGCATGGGACAGTTGGCTACCGGCATCCATCCTATGGCAGCCGCTCTGGCAAAGGGCAGCCATGCTGCTACACCTGCTGCCATGATGGATCTGAGCTTAGGATGGAAGACGTTCTTCTAGAAACTACTTGAATTCAGTTCAGTTCCATCTAAAATACAATGAAACAAAATACAGAGTGAGTGGATATTGTGCCTTTGCTGTCATTAATCTAACGTTGGCAGGGGCTCATGGGAATTGTAGTCCATGGACATGTGGAGGACCACAGGTTGACTACCCCTGGTCTAGCCACCTGATTAAGGCTCCCTCAAACATAAAAGGTATAGGTATAGGTTACTGGTTGAATAGCTGTTGATATACTGAAGATCATAGGTTCAATTCCCAGGCATCTACATTTTTAAAAGATTAACATTTATTAGCTACCTGTCTACCTTAACAAAAACTACCTTAACAAAAACTCCTGCTTACATAAAACTCACTAACTTTATGCTTACATAAAACTCACTAACTATTGGAAGACAGAAGACTTAGGCAGATTGTGAGTAGGTGGGCAGGAAGGGATCTGCCAGTGTTTGTCTCTTGTGGCCCTTCCTTGCATACCCAAGGAATTGCTAATTGGCACTGTGGGATTTTAAATGAATTTCCTCCAGGCCAGGCTGGATTCTGGAGATTTTTGGTGGAGGGATCACTTAGGCATTAAATTGAGGTCTCCATGGGTGGGCAGGTAGTTGTGATTTCCTGCATTGTGCAGGGGGTTGGACTAGATGACACTGGAGGTACCTTCCAACTCTGATTCCATGACCTTAAATAATCACTGCCAGTCTGAGTAGGTAAAACTGACCTTGACAGATCAATGGTCTGATTCACTATAAGGCAATTTATATGTGTGCCTCTTAGAATTATGGTAAGGTAGTTGAAGATTCAGGCTGACCTTGTATTTCCCTCCTGTTGCAGCTGTGAGCATTTTGGCACAGGCTGAAGGCCCATAGGTTTGGTCTTTGGCTTTTAGCCTGTGGTGGCCTTGCTGGACCATCCATTGGATACCAGACTAACACAAGAAGTTTAGTGTATCTAGTTTATCTATAATGTATTTATCTATACTGTATTTTGTTTACTTCAGTTGTATGGTATTTTTTCCTAAGTATGTTTAGATTCTCATTGAGAAGAAAAGCAGGATAAGAAATGCCCAAAAGATGCAAACAAACAGGAAGGGATCTGCCAGTGAAACACATTGTATCAGGCGTCTTAGCACCAGCTAAACCTGAATGCTGCTCATTTTGGCCCATTCACTTCAAAGGAGGAAAGACAGGTTTCCAGGCAACCTCTCTGGGAAAACCAGGTCTACGTCACTTCCAGGGATTAGCATCTCTTTGCTATTTCTTTCTCCACATTTAGAATTCATACCTTGGTAGTAAAACCCGTTATCAGATTTCTGTTTAGAAGAATAATGGTTAAAAATGCATATTATAATCAGCATGGTAAAGTTAGGCCATTAGTCAAGATAAGCTTTTTGAATAGCAAATCATGCCTCATTAAAAACATTTAAAAGCAGCATCAACACACTAATTTAGATTAGCTTTCTTACAAACAAGCTTAATATTTGATTCCACAGGTGTAAACTCTGGGCCCCAATCCAGTCATGGGAAGCTCAAGGAGGCACTGCATTTACCTAGAACGACATATATTTTAAAAGCCAATGGCCACACATGAAATGCTGACTACTGTACAGTCTCTACATCTTTTGTCCAGCTTTCCCAAGCATAGTGGCCTTTAGTTATAGCAACCAGGGTTGCCAGCTCCAAGTTGGGAAATTACTGGAGATTTGGGGGGTGGAGTTTGCAGAGGGAAGGGACATTAACAGCATATAATGGCATAGAGACCACCTTCCAGAACAGCTGTTTTCTTCCATGGAATCGACCTCTATAGCCTGGATATCTGTCACAATTCTGAGATATCTCCAGCCATCACCTGAAAGATGGCAACCCTATGACTCACCTATGAAGAGGATCAATGTCTGGCTTCACTTAGAAATACAATAACAGTTCATGAAACTGCCATCTGACATTAGGCAAAGGGTTATATATGACAACCCTACTTATAGACAAGAACAGTCAAACGGCATATGTGCATGGGCTATGTTATCCAAACAGTGATCTGGGCTTGTGAGATGAGTTTCTCATGAATGGCTGGAATCTCCACTACCTACTCGGAAAGGGTTCAATGTTATGGAGTTTACATACTCAGACATATCTGGGGAATAATAAAATCCAAAGGAAATGTAACCTTAAAAGATGGAATACCCATATTTAGCACAGCTGTATGTCTTTGACATTTTCCCTTTGCTAGCCTAAAAGTTTCTGTTCTAGACCCAACAATGCACATTACAGTAATATAGCAACTGGATTACATATGATCAGAACCATTGCTTCCACTAAAAGTTCATATACCCTTCACTACCTAGGCATTCAGCCCTTCTGTGTCAGGATCCCAGCAGGCTAAAAATGAACATTACTATAGCACATACCACCCTGCCTATTAATTTGCTTATTGAAATAATGTATGCATACATAATGGGATTCAGGCTACTGCCTCCGTCATTAAGCAGTTACCATGAAAACGTAAACAAGGCACACAATACAAAAAAAGTTATGCATAAAAAACATTGAAATTAATGAGATTCAATTGTCAAGTTACATGCCTATGCTTTCATGGGGCTGACGTACGTGTCTATAGATTGCATATATTTTTCATGCTATAGGGCAGGGGTGGCCAAACTGTGGCTCTCCAGATGTCCACAGACTACAATTACCATGAGCCTCTGCCAACTGGCCATGCTGGCCGGGGCTCATGATAAGTGTAGTCCGTGGACAACTGGAGAGCCAGTTTGACTACCCTACTACATATATGTAGCTACATATATGTAGCTAAAATAAGTAGAATGAGTAGATTTTTTTTGCATTAAAATCTAGCCATTAATATATTAATTAAGGGTGAGGTACAATATAAAAAATGATCCAAAATGGGAACCGGAAAAATAATCTACAATTAAACCACTGGTTAAAACACTTGTTGAACAGTGTTCCCTGTACCAATCACTATAGTGACACTCATCACTTCCCCATAACATCTTTTGCTAAAAGGCCAACATAAATCCTTGTTGCAAGCCTGTGAAGAGGCAATGCAAACTGTGGTCTTTACCAACATGTTCAGCATTTTTCCCTTTTTGATAAGCTGGCTTGCAATATGATAACTCTGTTAAACACTGAGAGACTGGAATGAAATCACAGTTATATATGCCCAGCACACTTTCAGGTACTAGAATGGAGGTTGGCAGACTGACCAATAACCTACAATTCATGAAGGAACATAAGAAGACAACTCTGTATCAGACTCGTGGTCTATCTAGTTCAGGACCTGTGTTCCATCATGGTCAACTAGATACTCCCCCCCCCCAGAGGGCCACAAATCAGACACAAAGGTCAAAGTTTTCCAGTATCTGATATTCAGAGGTATGCTGCTGCTGAACAACTGCCACTGATGAACCAGTCTTCCATTACTTTGTCTAAACATCTTTTAAAGCCATCTATACTAGGGGCATCCTGTGGCTGTGACTTTCATGTGTTATTATCTGTTATATATTCTTGAATAAGAACACTCTTGTATCATCCTGGGACTCCTGCCCATCAAATTCATTGGATACCGTCACGTGCTACTATTGTGACAGATGCAGAAAAGTTTTCACTGTTCACATTTTGCATGCCATGTATCATAAACTTTTTACCATAGTTTTCTTCTAAACAGAAAAAAACCCCAAACACTTTAGCCTTTACATATACGTAGATTTTGCTGAGACAGAAGAAAAGCTTTTTTTCTTTCTGAATGCGTCTCAGAGTAGCTTACAATTACCTTCCCTTCTTCTTCCCACAACAGATATCCTGTGAGGTAGGTGGGGCTGAGACAGCTCTGAGAAAACTATTAGCTTTTTGCACGCCTTCAAAATAGCACAATGGTTGCCAATTGAAAACGCTACTGATTTGCTGTTATGCACAACGTCGTCGACAATCTGCCACACACCTGAAACCAATCTGCAAAAAGCGCTTCCTTGTAGCGCTTTCAGGGAAATCCCCAAAAGTGGATTCACCCTCCGGAAAGCGATACACTCCTGCAACCAATCTGCAACACTAGCGAAAAAGACCTGTGCGTTAACATTGTTGCGGTTTCTACAAAGTCCCTCCCCCTGGCTCTCTTCTCTGATCTTCCGGAGAAGCGATCGCCATTTTTTTTTCTCCGAGCGAGCGGGGATAAACGCACCAGCGAGCCTCTTTCAGTTTAGAGGCTTCCCCGGCTTCAGTCCCTCCCCTTCAGTCACTAAGCACAAAGAACAGAGAAGCCCGTTTGCTGATGTATTTTCCCTTTATTTTTTACACATTCATTCAGCCGAAAATCGGGCCCGTGAGAGGGGGGGGGGATTTTTTTTTTTCACTCGGAGGGAGCGTGGCAACGATCAAACGACAGCTCAAACACACCAGGCAGCTGGATGGGTCTCTCCGTTGCAACGAATTAACACAGATTCGTTGCAATGGGTCTGTTTTTTTTTTTTTTTTTAAACCCTTTCTTAAAGGGAAAGGGGCTGTTTGGGAGCATGCTAACAGCTGCCCATTGGCTGCTTGACGGCCAGGGGCGGGACGAGCTCGGCAATAGCGCTTCCTTTCTAGCGATTTCTGCCGAGACCGGAAGCCTGTGAGAAACGCTACAAAACGCAACTGGATTCCACTACAAAGGCAGGTATGC
This sequence comes from Paroedura picta, assembly GCF_049243985.1. Classification (NCBI taxonomy): domain Eukaryota; kingdom Metazoa; phylum Chordata; class Lepidosauria; order Squamata; family Gekkonidae; genus Paroedura; species Paroedura picta. The sequence continues at coordinate 106,576,418 of NC_135372.1, forward strand.
ATAACGACGAATTCCACTATTTTAAATGGCGATTTTTCATTCAGTGACCAATTTGCTACAAAGATCCCGGTGCGTAAAGCCCCTAGGATTGACACAAGGTCACCCAACTGGCTGCATGTGGAGGAGGAGGAGTGGGGATTCAAACCCAGCTCTTCAGATTAGAGGCAGCTGCTCTTTACCACTACACCATGATGGCTTTCTAAATGGCCCCCAGTCATTTTGTGAACTTCAGGGAGAAGGGAAACTTCTTGGGAGAGGGTCTGCTCTTGATGGTGGAGCATCTATTTTGCATGCAGGTTCACTCAAGTACTAGGTGAGATGAAAGACCTCTGCCTAAGACTCTAGACAGTTTCTCTCAGTCAGATTAGACAATACTGATTTGGTTAGACCTATAATCTGAAACAGTATAAGACAACATCAAAGTAGAGAATTTTTAAATCTGATACTCAACTACAATGCCTTACCAGTTCACATGCTTTTTCCTAGAAGACTACTGACCAGTTGAATTCTTGTTGGTTTCCAAATCCATGATCAAAAAGACACTTTGTCTACTTTTACAGTCTGTGAGATGGGGCAGTGTTGTGTACAGCACAGCACAAAGTCCATGAAATTGCTCTTGATTCACATCTCCACTTTAAACTGAGCTGGTAAAGATACAAAACCCACTGGGTTGCATTATCTGCTTTAGAGACTGAATGCAGAAACGGCAGCTGCTATGCACATGTGGGACATCATTCTGCATTTCAAGGATGAATCCCAGTCCCACTCAAACAACCAAATGCAACAAGAAGTTTATGGGTTTCTTGCTAGCTGGTAAGTCAGAACAGCATCAGAAGTGAACAAGGGCAGAGGGAATTAAAAACAATTGTTCTGTAACTCACCAAAGTAGCACTGTTTAGAGGTTTTCCTTGATTGTCAGCCTTCCATAACATGAACTTATTTAACAAAGCAAAGTTTGAGTTCAGGGGCACCTTTAAGATCAACAGTGGTTTATTCAAGACATAAGCTTTCACGTGCATGCACACTTCAGGGTTATGCCTTGACCAAAATGTGTTTGGTCTTAAAGGTGCCCCTGGATTCAAACTGTGTCCTGCAGCTTCAGATCAACATGGCTACACAACTGAATTTAATTAACAATGTTTGAATCCAGGGGCATCTTTAAGACCAACCAAGTTTAGTTCTGGGGATAAGATTTCATGTGCATATAAAAGCTTATGCCCAGAATTAAACTCAATTGTTCTTTAAGGTGCCTGTGGACTCAAACTTTGTTCTGTTGCTTCAGACCAACTCAGCTACCCACCTGAATCAATGAACTTATTTAACTCATTTTGACAATCATTCCCTCATGGGAGCTGGAGAGGCACAATCCCTAAGAGATTCAGCTGTGATCCAGGAGATTGCCAGTTACAGCCAGAGCTGTAAACTCACTAGGTGATCTTAAGCAAGGCGCTCTCTGTCTCCCACACACAATATGGAGATCCCAACACAGGCCTATTTTACAAGACAGTTACAAGGATGATTGTGATGATGGCTAAGTGCTTTGAACACTTTACGATGCTGCAAATGTTAAGAACTTCACACAATGTTCTGGCAAAAGTAATTAAAATCGCACACCATTCCCTACCTTAGAACAGCTGTACTCAAACCTCTGAAAAAGCGGTGCAATTCTAAAGTCACTAGTGTACTGACTATGCAACCTATATGGAAATGTCCAGAGGGCCACTTGTCTAAAGGGCTGTGGGCAGCCTGAAGCAAGCAGAATCTAGCCCCAGCAACTCTGTCAGTGCCTTAGGGGCAATGTGGTTTGACCCCTTCCGAGGCAACACTGATGAGCATTGGCTCGCTGGTTGCCTCTTCACAGGCAGGTTGACAGCAAGAGGCAGTGGATGAGCAGGCATTTAATGCAGCTGAGTCTGAGCTGAGCAGCCTCTGGCCCGCTGGCTTGGTGCAGTGTGGCAACTGTTCAGCTTGCCTGGCTCCGGGGCCATTGAACTCTCTTGTCACCTCCTGTTTACTGCACTTTTCCAGACCTTATTGCAAAGGAATTCCACAGAGCTTTCCTGATCCCTAAGATACGAGGAAGGGATTTCATCTTCATCGTTTTAGAATTTTGAAATACATAGCACTGTTGAGTTATGGGCTTGGCTTGGTGGCGATCTGACATGTTTTGCAGGAGCAAACCCAAATTTGCCATGGATCCATCCCCACCCCACTCCTGAAACTCCATATGCAACTCATCAATTCACAACCTACCTGCAAGATTATTTCTTTCTATTCTTAGGTCCTTTGCTGCAGTTTTAGAACCACTGACTTGAAGGATAGAGAGTAGAAGTCTGTTTGTCTAAACTAGAGGTATGAATTTATGCCTGATTATTCTCCTGTAGCTCACAGAGTTTATAAACATATATAAGCTTGTTCTGTTTTCTTTCTATATATCTCTATATTACAGTTTGATATCATCTTTCCTCCAAAAAGCTTAGAAAAACACACTTTGCTCCCCTCACTGTATCTTCACAACTGTTCACATGGGTTAGGCTGAAATATAAGTGACTGGCCCACAGTCATCCAGTGAATTTAACATCAAAGCAGATTTGTACTGAGACGCTAACCTGTAAACTCTTGAGTCCGACATCCCTAGTGTGACAATGTGACACTATACTGCAATGTGACACTGCACTGCATCATCCAGTGAAATTTCTAAAACATACCATAGCATAGTTTAAAGGGCAGGCAGGCGGGATGAGAAATTAGAAACGATATGTGGTTTCCGATAAGGAAACCAAAATATATCACCACTGCATTTTAGGCACAAGGCAAAAGTGTGCAAGGAGGATTTTGAGAGCATCCCAGAGATGCATGTGAGCCCTCTTGGCTCACATGACAAAATGATATAAATGGGGGGAAAGACTTAGCATAGCCAACTGGGACTTTCAGAAAATACTAGAAGGTCATGGAACAATGCTGGCAATAACTGCATATGAGGAGTTGAGTTTCTCTCTAAACTCATCAGAGGCATCAACAAGCACAGTCACATCAGATAGCTCTTTCTTATCAATCCTAGCAGTAGGTGCAATCATTCTATTCTCTAAGGTCAAAGGTGTGCTAAATGTGTCCCATTTCAAAAGTAATCAATTACAAAAAATGCAGAGGCAATACATTTCACATTTGTTTCAGTATAATCTTCTCCGTATTATAGGGAAACAGTAAGGTCTGGCCAAGTAATTAGGACATGTAAGTAATGGCAGAGAACCTTCTATTCATTAAAAGTGTTTCATTAACGATCAATTTCCAAACTGCTAAAGATGTGCAATGCTAAGGTCATCAATCGGTTATCGGCTCATGGTTCATTGTTTGAAAAGAGGACTGAGGAAATTTTTGGCTTCTCATATATATATTTTAGGGCAGGGGTAGTCAACCTGTGGTCCTCCAGATGTCCATGGACTACAATTCCCATGAGCCCCTGCCAGTATTTGCAGGCTCATTCCCAGGCTCATTGGAATTGTAGTCCATGAACATCTGGAAGACCACAGGTTGACTACCCCTGTTGATGTCAGGATTGTAGGGGTACAGTTTTAGGGTATCTGAGGGACAGTTTTAGGGTATCTGAGGATGTGTTTGAGACAGTGTGACTCACTGAATTCTGAATTCATTCAATTGTTTGCTAGGAGCTGCTTAAAAGAGACTTGAGAACTGCAAAAAAGCCTTCCACCTCTAAGCATGTTTATTTGACTTATCCAAGGAATGACTTTTGCCCACATGTTCATCAGTGTCTCATTGTTCAGTGACTGAAAAATGTTATACCTCAAGTGAGGCTCTGTGAAAAGAAAAGCTTTCTTTGTCTACAGTGTTTGATGGCTGATTCACACATGTAAATTGTCACCCCATGATACTGCAATCATGGCTTAACATCATCCTGTAAATTCAGCTTCAGTTCCATTGTTGCCAATCAACAGAACATCTTGCACATGTTTAGAAGTTTAAACTATTTAATTTATGTGCCACTGAGAAATGATACTTTCTTTGCCAATGGGTATCAAAATTGTGGGGAGGGGAGAAAACAAAGAGGTTTTCCAATTATTACATTATGCAAAGTGGATATGATATCAAATATCTAATTTACCATAGTTTTACCACCAGATGATATACATTATTGTCTACACTACCAAGATAACTTGACACAAAACCCTGCATGCAGCTTTCAGTAACCTACAAAATATGTGTATATATGAATACTGAAGATAAAGATTTTATAGCAGTAAGTTGACCTATATAAAGGTGGGTTGTTGTGTTAGTCTGGAGCAGAACAAAGTTTGAGTCCAGTGGCACCTTTAATACTAACCAAGCCTTATTTATGGTAGAAGCTTTTGTGTACACACACACTTTGTCAGATACAATGAAATGGGAGTTACTTATAGCAGAGGGTAAGCAGTAAATTAACATAAAGCATAATGATGTTTAACAGATTCCAGGTCCAAATAGGAATAACAAATTAAGAATGGAGTCAACTTTATAGCATCTCCTTCTTTGAAGTGGGGTAACTGGCAGTTTAGAGTTATCTCTATGATTCAATTGTTTTATTCCAAATAAGAAATAAAATAAGGACTGAATGAGGTTAGCATATGTAGTGAGATAAGAAACCAATATCCCTGTAGAGTCCTGAGGATTCTATTGTTTTTGAGTGTTGTAATAACAGAGATAAATTTGGTATTCCACATATAGAATCATAAATATATAGCATTTTCAATGGAAGATTTAGTGTGTCATGTTGAAACAGTGTATTGTGCAAAAGTGCTTTTTCCAAGGACTTAATGCAAAAGCAGAGTTACAGTCCGATGGACATATATCAATATAAACTGACCATTTTACATAAACTGAAGATACTACATATGTGCATACAAAATCAAACACACCATGTCTTTCCAGAATTCTTTAGCTAGCAGTCTACTTGTGATATTTAGAATAGAAGAGCTTGGGAACACAATAAAGATATGACACTTCTGACTTAAACCAAATATCAACATGAAGGAAGCAAACAGACTATTTGTTCTCTAGGTAACTGCCATGACCCTTAAGGGGTGCAAAGAAAACTGTAAGCAAAGGCTTTTGATTTCTGAGAATGACCTTTCCTCTGAAAATCTGGTCTCTCCTGCCACTTTATCTGTCCTTAGGCATATAGACGGCTAGTACAAGTAGCGCCAGAATGAATGAAGCGACTGGGCCAAAGCCGAAAGGACGCTCAGTTGTGGAAGTAACTGGTGGCGAAAAGACAGTCCGATGCTGTAAAGATTTTTATTCCATAGGAACCTGGAACGTCAGATCCATGAATCAAGGTAAGCTGGACGTGGTCAAACAAGAAATGACAAGACTGAACATCGACATTTTAGGAATCAGTGAACTAAAATGGACAGGAATGGGTGAATTTAATTCAGATGACCATCAGGTATACTACTGTGGACAAGAATCTCGCAGAAGAAATGGAGTAGCCTTCATAATCAATAAGAGAGTAGGAAAAGCAGTCTTGGGATACAATCCCCAAAACGACAGAATGATCTCAGTTCGAATCCAAGGCAAACCATTCAACATCACAGTGATCCAGGTCTATGCCCCAACCACTGCTGCTGAAGAGGATGAAGTTGATCAGTTCTATGAAGCCCTACAACACCTTCTAGAAGCAACGCCAAAAAATGATGTGCTTATCATCATGGGGGATTGGAATGCTAAAGTAGGAAACCAAAAGATAACTGGGATAACAGGCAAGTTTGGCCTTGGAGTACAAAATGAAGCAGGGCACAGGCTGGTAGAATTTTGTCAGGAGAATACAATGGTCATAGCAAACACTCTTTTCCAACAACCCAAGAGACGACTCTACACATGGACATCACCAGACGGTCAACACAGAAATCAGATTGACTATGTGCTCTGCAGCCAAAGATGGAAAAGTTCTATCCAGTCAATAAAAACAAGATCAGGAGCTGATTGTGGTTCAGATCATGAGCTTCTTGTTGCAAAATTTAGGCTTAAATTGAAGAAAGTAGGGAAAAGCACTAGGCCACTCAGGTATGAACTAAATCATATCCCCAACGAATACACAGTAGAGGTGACAAATAGATTTAAGGAATTAGATCTGATAGACAGAGTGCCTGAAGAACTATGGACGGAGGTTCGCGACATTGTACAAGAGGTAGCAACTAAAACCATCCCAAAGAAAAAGAAATGCAAGAAATCAAAATGGCTGTCTGAGGAAGCTTTACAAATAGCTAAGGAGAGAAGGGAAGTGAAAGGCAAGGGAGAAAGAGAAAGATACACCCAACTGAATGCAGAATTCCAGAGAAAAGCTAGAAGAGATAAGAATGCCTTCTTAAATGAACAGTGCAAACAAATAGAAGAAAACAATAGAATGGGGAGGACCAGAGATCTTTTCAAGAAAATTGGAGATATGAAGAGAACGTTTCATGCAAAGTTGGGTATGATAAGGGACCAAAATGGTAGGGACCTCACAGAAGCAGAAGAGATTAAACAAAGGTGGCAAAATTATACAGAACAACTATACAAGAGCGAGCTTAACATCCCTGATGACCACAGTGGGGTAGTTACTGACCTGGAGCCAGACATCCTGGAATGTGAAGTTAAATGGGCCTTAGGAAGTCTGAGCAATAATAAAGCTAGTGGTGGTGACAGCATTCCAGTTGAACTATTCAAAATCTTAAAGGATGATGCAGTAAAAGTGCTACACTCAATATGCCAGCAAATTTGGAAAACTCAACAATGGCCACAGGATTGGAAAAGGTCAGTTTACATTCCAATCCCAAAGAAGGGCAATGCCAAAGAATGTTCAAACTACCGCACCATTGCACTAATTTCTCATGCTAGCAAAGTTATGCTCAAAATCCTACAAGCTAGGCTCCAGCAATATGTGGACCGAGAACTTCCAGAAGTACAGGCAGGATTTCGAAGAGGCAGAGGAACTAGAGATCAAATTGCCAACATACGCTGGATCATGGAAAAAGCTAGGGAGTACCAGAAGAACGTATACTTCTGCTTCATTGACTATGCTAAAGCCTTTGATTGTGTGGAGCACAACAAATTGTGGCAAGTTCTTAAAGAGATGGGAATACCAGAGCATCTTATTTGTCTCTTGAGAAATTTATATGCAGGTCAAGAAGCAACAGTGAGAACTGAACATGGGATCACTGACTGGTTCAAAATTGAGAAAGGAGTTCGGCAAGGCTGTATACTGTCGCCTTGCCTATTTAACTTGTATGCAGAGCACATCATGAGAAATGCGGGATTAGAGGAGTCACAAATTGGGATCAAGATCGCAGGGAGAAATATCAACAACCTCAGATACGCAGATGATACCACTCTAATGGCAGAAAGTGAAGAGGAACTAAAGAGTCTGTTGATGCGGGTGAAGGAGGAGAGTGCAAAAGTTGGCTTGAAACTCAACATCAAGAAAACAAAGATCATGGCATCCGGCCCTCTCAATTCCTGGCAAATAGATGGGGAAGAAATGGAGATAGTGACAGATTTTATTTTCCTGGGCTCCAAGATCACTGCAGATGGGGACTGCAGCAAAGAAATTAAAAGACGCTTGCTCCTGGGGAGGAAAGCTATGGCAAATCTAGACAGCATCCTAAAAAGCAGAGACATCACCCTGCCAACAATAGTGCGTTTAGTCAAGGCTATGGTATTCCCAGTTGCAATGTATGGCTGTGAAAGTTGGACCATAAGGAAGGCCGAGCGTCAAAGAATTGAGGCTTTTGAACTCTGGTGCTGGAGAAGACTCTTGCGAGTCCCTTGGACTGCAAGGCGAACAAACCGGTCAGTCCTAGAGGAGATCAACCCTGACTGCTCTTTAGAAGGCCAGATCCTGAAGATGAAACTCAAATACTTTGGCCACCTCATGAGAAGGAAGGACTCCCTGGAGAAGAGCCTAATGCTGGGAGCGATCGAGGGCAAAAGAAGAAGGGGACGACAGAGAATGAGGTGGCTGGATGGAGTCACTGAAGCAGTAGGTGCAAACTTAAAAGGACTCCAGGGAATGGTAGAGGACAGGAAGGCCTGGAGGATCATTGTCCATGGGGTCGCGATGGGTCGGACACGACTTCGCACATAACAACAACAAGGCATATAGACATAAGCTTTATTTGAGCTTTGGCTTATTTTCCTGATAATAATTTGATTTCCACTTTGAAAATACAAATCCATGCACCTTTCTGTGATCAATAGAGCACTGGAGAAGAACTTTACAGAGCATATATTTATTCCTGTCCGCTCAGGAGGAACAGGAAATAAATGATAGATTCTCTTCTCATTAAGTACAGCCAATCTTTCCAATGCTTCTGGGTGCCTCTGAACATCCCTAGCTGCCTTGTTTTTAAATATATATATTCTCTCAGACGATAACTTTGGTGGGAAAGACTGACAGAGAGAAAAATGGGATGAAGTAAACAGAGTAGGGAGAAAGCCAGTATTCTTGGCACCAGCTTTTCATTTCCTTATCCTTTTTAATGTGGGTCAGACTCCAGCTTTAAGGGTCTTTTCATTTAAAATGCCAGCTCTGCTAGGTGAGATTTCTACACCCTTTCTCAATTAGGTCGCTTCCTCTGTCTTCTCCCCATTGGTGGAAAATGAAACTGCTTTGCTTTCCTCTCCTTTGCTGCTGAGGTGTTCAGAGAAAGTCAAGCTTACAGCAACAGGATAAAGATGTGCAAACTTTGTTCACCTGCAGCTCCTTGCAAATACTCTTCTTCTTCTTTTTTGCCAGCTAGACAAATGGCACCTATGCAATAAATGGGGAGGCACATCAGCAAGATAGAAGAAATTAAAACTAGTCCTTGGGAGAAAAAGGCAAATCATTGCCCCTACCTTTGGTTCTCCCCAAAGAGTAATCTTTGGAGTAATCAGGAAATGTCAACAATAGAGAAGGGGCACTGACTAAAGAGCATTTCTTGGCATTGCTGAGCCTGGCAACCTACTGGACTGACATCCATGTCACCCTCTCAGCCTGGAGGTTTGATTGGTGTGGAAATGCTCCCCAAACCATCCCAGTTGTAGCTCTTTGGGTGAAGAAGAATTAGGTGCCAGATTAGGAACGCGTCTCCTGGGAGACTGCTGGGAGAACAAGGTTCCAAGGAGAGGGCTGTGTGAGCTGGGGGCGACACCATAAGGGAAGGCATTAATATACACACCAGATTTGCTGTGACCAGGGTGGGAAAACTGAGTTACCTGCTGGAGCCCTTCCACTTGGGCAGCCAGACATTATCCATCCCCCCTCCCCCTGCAGCCCAAAGTTCCTGATGTCCAAATTCACCCCTTCCCTTCCTCCCCATTTACCTAATGGCCATCTAGTTTTCACTCCAGTTGATACACGCAGATTCACCAAGGCAGAAAACTTGAGGTTCCTTCTGCCCCTTGTAATGAATCCCACCTCCCTTCTCTCTGTGTGCGCGCGCGTGCCCCCCCCCCCTCCCTCGCACCTTGCATAAATCTCCAGTGAAGCGATCACAAGAAATAGGACGTTCTTGTCCTTGGAGTTAAGGAGGACCCGGGGGAGTGATTGATGCGCTGCAGAGAAGCTTAGTGACTTCGATAAAAGTAAGACAAAATACATACACGGCATTCAGGCGCTCAACTGCTTCCCCCCGGTGTGCGTCATCCCATTCGGCGGTTCAGATTATACTTTAAGCAGCCAGCGCGTGTGCGGGTGTGTGCGGGTGTGTGTGTGCGCGCGCGCGTGTGGAGTTCAGCGGAATGAGCGGCTCTGTGGTCGCCAAAGCTTTGGAAGCGAAACGGGAGACCGAGCGGGGAAAGCACACACACACACAAAAAAGAAAGGGGGGGGGGAGAACGCCGAGCTAAAGACAACATTTCTTTCTTCGCCGCTCTTCTTTTGCCACAGTTCCTAAGCCAACCCCGGCCGATATGCAGGTAGGGAGCAAGGACTTGAGCGGAGAGAAACTCTGAAGGGAAAGAGAAGCGCCCTCGTCCCTCCGTCTTCGCCCCTCGCACACGCACGCACGCACGCACCCACCCTGGCTCCTCCGCCGGTGCGCCCGTTGCCTTACCTTCTTGTGCACTGAGCTTTCGTGCCGTGCCGTGCCGTGCCATGCCATCCTCTTCACGGATGCCCGCTCAGCAGATGGGCTGTGGGGTTGCCATCCAGATGCTGAAGGCGCTTACTCCAGCTGCCTGGGCTGGGGAGGGCGGGCGCAGGAAGGGGGAGGCGCTTGCCAAGGGCGCTCTTATCCCATCAGCTCAGCAGGCACACCGAGAGGGCGCAGGAGCTGGGCGTGCTGCTGCTGCGAATGCGCGTGGATGCCCCCTCCCACCCTCGTGTTTCTCCGCCGGCTTTGGTGACATCTCCGCCGGGCTCCTGTTCAGCAGACAGATGGCGCAGTCCCACCAAACTTCACCCGAGGCGCTTTGGCCCAGCCCTGCGAGGCCGGTGCGCGGGGAGTTCAGCACCACGGGGCGGTGGACAGCTCCTTGGCCGGAGCGGATCGCCGTTGGTCGGTCCCGCGCTCCACCTGCCTGTTGCGGCAGGGCGGAGGGGCCGGCGGGAGAGAAAGAATCAGAACTGGGCAGGGAACAGGTCGAGATCTTGAAAGCGATGAAGAGAGGGGCATGAATGGAGGAGTCAACATTCAGCCTGTTAAGCACACACACACACACACACAAGCTCGACCTTTGAGTTCCCAGCCAGCAGCTGTCTTTAGGCGAATATGCTGGAGGAAGAACGCTAATCCTCAGGATCCCAAACTAAAGGAGGAACCGTGAAGAAAAGAATCCTTTCCCGCTGGGTTCAACCGGCATGTATTTCCACCTTAAGACTAAAAGACACTGCAGACCCTTCAGCCGGAGTTTAATTCCACACACACACCCACATGGCAGGCAGCACGGTAAGGAGATCTAAACCCACTTTGGGACAGTAGAGTGGTAGGCATTGTCTGAGGGTGGACATGGGGAACGAGGTGGATGGTGTCTGGGATGGCAACTTTCAGGTTAGTGTCAAATACTTCTCAAGCATTCATTTTTCACCAGTAGATGTCACTCAAGATGAGGATACTCAGTAGGCAGGTTGATTTCCTCTGCTCCCATTAAAGTGAAACTTTGGCAGTGCTATGCATGGGTGAATGGCAGATAGTGAAGGCAAGTCTGCCTTTTCACCAAATTCAAGACACTTTATCACAGTAAGGAACGTGACAGTGAAGCTGAACTTAACCAATTCTACCCAAGGTTATTCTCAACATCACACTGGCATGCTAGGTGTTCAGTAGATATGGAAACAACCCCCCTAATCTAGTTGTAGGGCCCTCCAATGTGACCAAAACTATTTGCTGTACCTTTTCAATATGAGGTCTTGCTCATGGAAATTGGTCCTGGTATTAATATCGATGGCATTTTCACTGCTCTGGTGTCTTGTGTTTGTCCCCCTGCCCCCATGCAGCACATTATGATATTTGCATGAAACGAACAGTATGAAGTGGCTCAATCAATATTTGGCACTATAACCAACTCATTTTCAAGAAATAAAGGGTTAAGCAAGTATGTGCGGCAGTAGGACAGAGCTAGCCAAACATCAGATTCCTTAGGAGCAATCAGTTTCTCATGATCCTCACGACAGACTGCAAAACAGGCAGTGTGAATCCATTCTCTCAGCCCATTGAACAAAACTATTTCACAAAAGAAGCATAGTCTAGAAGTATAGCTTGTAAAGGGACATGACACCTCCTTTACAGAGTAGGAGTTGCTCTGGTGTAAATTTGAAACTAAGGTTATTGACCACCCACTTGGCAGAATTCTGATCAGCTTAAAACCTAAGACCAGAATTAAATGGCACATTCACTAAGGTAATTATGCCTCAAAAGATAAGTGAAACTGCATATTCGAGATGTGGACACTAATGTTAATAGCAACTCCATGGAACAGGGTAAACAAGGAGGGAAATCTGTAAATCATAATTGTTTCCATTATTGGATTCTCAGACTAAAATGTTTTCATGTGGCTTGATTATCAGTAGGAGGTGGCTGCATAGGATGTTCAGAATAACCAGGGAAGCTTTCTTACCAGTCAAGGTGAGAACCAGAAATACAGCTGAACATTCCTGAGAATTAGGCTCAAGTCCATGAGGTTTTGAAATTTGTCCATGAAGTTTTGATATTTGTCTTAACAATGCCTTGGTTATTAGAGTCATCTTCATAAAATGTTTATCCTACATGAAAAGCATTAATGACTGAAACTGACCTATGTTGCTCGACCAATCAGAACGAGGCTGGCAGTGTCCTCCAACCTAAATAAAGCAGAGCTTTCAAAACAGATAGCGGTGAGATTGCTTCAAAAGCACTGCCAAGAAATGCGAGATAAATCTCAAGAGCAAATAAATAAAATAAAAGCTAGCTGTTTCAAAGCCATGCCAGAGCTGTCTGTTTTCAAAATGGAGTGGCAAGACATTTAGAAAGTGTGGTAAAATGACACAGCATTTCCCCCACTGGCGGAAGAAGGATAAATGGGTTCTTTTTAACCACTTGAAAAACTATACCAGTGACAAAGCAGTGCCAGGCAAGAGCCAAATAGGATTGTGGCTCGATACCATGCAGAGGAAGAAACGAGATAAGTGGGCAAGCCAGAAGGATCCCGCATTACTGTTTTTAGTGCCTTTAGTAACAATGAAAGTATCAGTTTGGTAATAGTAAAGTTTTTCTTTCATGTCCCTTAAAAAAATGTGGTGGGATCCTGTCTGGATGGGAAAAGCTGAAAAACTAGGCCAAGCAGAAATAAAACAGGGATATTTACCCAGTTGTAGGACTCCCTGAGTATGTAGGAAAATAGGACTTTATACTTTTAACAAAAGAAAACCTGCTAAAAACCTTCCTGATGAGGACTGAAAGTGCTCCAGAAAGGAAAGAGTGTGGAGAGAGAAAGCAATCAGACTACTTAAACCTTTGAAGGCTTAGAGGCGTCTGAAGAAGACCAAGGTGGGGGGATTTCCAAAGTGTTCCCTCACCTGATACATACATTCTCACAATAACCATCTAAGCCAAGTACTATATATATTGTCCTTTAGGGGTGTGCATGTACTTTGCGGATTATTTATTGGCTACATTTAGATTTTGCCTTTCCTCCAGTGTGTTCAGGGTTTGCATAGAATTTAGTGGCAATGGACAGACGTTCCAGCAAGAGGCAAGAGATAATAAAGATGGCCCAAGCCATATGAGAAGGGGGGCTGCAACCGGCACTTATTTCTAGTACACCCATATGGGCAGGTCACTCTGTATGTCCCCACCACTTCATAGACATAGTGCTAATTTTACAGCCAAGAAAGATCAGAATCTGAGAGCTTTTGAACCTCAGAGTCAAATTAGAATTTAGGTAAGGATTTAAGGCTCACATACCATAGATGAAATGGAAAGTTTCCAGCTTTAAGACTATGTGCTGTAAAGTATTTTGGAGAAACAGATAAAATAAGTAATTTGTGATCAGACTAACTAAGGTGCCTTAAGGGGATCTCTGTCTACATGAGTTGCAGGAGGACTGGAGTAGAGCCTATGAAAGATTAATTATTAGATTAAATCATATGAGGAACAGTTGGCTTGAGGCAGCATGCCAGATAGCAGGAAGGAGAGGAAATAGACGTCATTAGGGATTACAAAACCTTACTCAAGCCCTTCCTTGACCCATTTGTGTGGAAGAGACGCTGCCTTGAGCATATGTTTCCTAGTCACACACAGAAGAACATGGTTCCAGAATGTGGTGCAACTGATCTTTGACATTCTCATTGGCTCCCAACATGAGTATTTAACTTTAAATTGAACTGAGTCAACCAATGAAAGTTCAAAGCACTCTGAGGCTGGAGAAAATCAATGTGATAATCCCCCACCTCCCAAGAGGTTAGGTGTTATTCATGAATACTTGACTCTGGTTGATTCTGCTCCAGCAGCACCACTATGGGCTGCCGCCAGTGCATTGCTGTGGAGCTGCGGAACGTGGCAGCAGGAAAGTTCCATGTGGCGGGGGAGGATCAGGGGGTGTTTATTTTGCTGAAAGGTGGGATTGCATTCCACATAATCCCACGTTCCTGAAAAATAAACAAAAATGCCCTGGTCCATCCTGTAGTGCCACACAGTGATATGCATTGGAATTTATTTAGTATTCTCAATATTAAAGAATCAAATGAACTTTGAAGACACCACTTAGGCCTTTACCACCCATGCGGAATTAGCCTCTGTGCTCTCCAGTACTGGAGGAGCAAAGCTTGGGATGATCACCAGTGCCTGCTTTCTTGTTGACGTCCCTGAGAAGATCCAATCTACAGCTGTTCTCTGCCACTAAAGTTGGTCCTCTAGTAACTTCCAGTTGGTACTACCAATGTTTGTGGATAAAGTAACCTAATGTCTCTGTGCTTTATTCCATTCTTTGCTATTGCATGAATATTGGGCTAGTGTGCTTAATAACCCAATTTGTAAATGTCACCAGTAATGTGCATGGCTTTGCTCAATCCCAGCGGAATCCTGCAAAAAAGAACTTTTTGTGCACTGTGAACTGCTCAGAGAAGGGGAACTCAATGTAATAGTTACTAAATATTGTCTGCCAGCTAAGCTTCTTCAGAAATGCTCATTTTCTCAGTCATCTTAGCCTTACAGGTGAGACCATGAAAGGTAGCAGAAAGGAGTTTACTTTGGTTTGTCATATCTTATTTATATAATGTCCCAGCTCTCCTCAGCTTTTGCATACTTTAACCTCTCCTTTTTGCAGACTGGCAGTGATTTTTCAACAGCTTTTCCCTCATGCCTTGTCCCTTTTAAAATGTTCTTTTTCCATTAAAAAAAGAGCAAAACTGAGGCACTCCTGTTCCAATTTTGTTCATTTAAATAGAAAATAAGCAACAAAAGCAGCAGGCTGGCCTGGAGATTTAAAGAAAGGCTTTATTGTCTTTTCTGCCTTGCACGGTCTCTCTTATTCCCTTCTCCCATCAACTTTTCTTTTTTCTGTGGCACTTAACTCAATAGTTCCATCCTCAAGTGTAGCCAGCAGTACCTAATTTAGCTCCATGTTAAGTGAAAATTCGAAACAGGTTGGTCATGCAATTAAAATTGCAGTGGCAATCCTCAGAACACTATCTCTGGAGCATATCAGTGGAGTTCTCTAGGACACCCTGGCTGAATGAGCAACTTTAGAATCAGAGTCATATCATAATAGGTAGGCATCTGATTATCTCTAGCATCATGGTATCCAGGTCAGCAGACTTGCTCTAGAATATGTGAACTGTGATTTCTGATACAGATAATGGCCGTCACTAGAAGACAACTTTGGATTTCAGAAATGAATGGAAAACTAAAGAGTTGTGTGGTGGTAGCAATACACAATGAGGCTATCTGAAAATTGGTGTTTAGTTTGGTACCCTCCCCTCCAAAATCCTCACAAAATGTGCAAATGATTTTACACAATTATTTCTAGGTTCATTCAATGCTTGACCTAATTTTATATGTTATTCAAAGTACACCCCCTATCTCATCATCTATCTTTTCAAAAATCCATGTGTTTAATTTTGAAAACAAACTACATTTATTTGAACAATATTACCTGTAGTCCAACTAAGCAGCATATATTTAGGAACACAAACACTTAATCCACCGAAATGTAAAATTCAATATACTTTTGAATTTATGTCAGTTTTGATTTGCATTCATCCTTCACATTTTGAATAATTCCCAGGTATTACGGCACTGCCAATTTCAGATCCTGTATCCAACTGCTATGGAAAATAGTCTATGCTCAGCTATGTACACAGGCCACGAATTGACATATCCTAGACTTCTGTGCCTCCATTTTGCAAAAAAACCAACTGACTTGAGCAAAGGATTTCTGTCTGACATGACATGCCACACAGGACACAGGCAAAGATTGGGCATCAAGGTTGACTCTAAGGAACATGTAGGAGTAGTGGGGGGAAAACAAAGCTCATTAAAGCTCATCAAAACTCTCAGTGAAAATTATGTCTCATTAGTTGTCTTCTCCAGAGACATGAACAGCCATCATAAGCAGAGTTATATCCTTCTAAGCCTATTGACTTCAATGAACTCTGCCTAGGAAGCTGTTCCATTGGGTCTTTTTGTTGAATGTAACACTTGTAGTTAGACTGATCAGGGTTGCACTTTTCTTTTCTGCACAGTGGGGAGGAAAGGGATTCTTTGAACACTAAAAGCTACTTTAGTAATGTAATGTTCCTCCTCATTGATATCCATTTATCCATAAATCTTAAGATATTGCACAATAGTTGTGCTATAGCAATTGTTCCTAACTAGATATCCTGATAATAAAACAATCCAATTACTAATGATAGCTGTACCTAGAAGTGTGCAAGAAATTTTTCCAAGGTTCTTGTATGGTATTGGGATTTGATAAATATTTAGGAATCCAGATTATTAGGGGGTCCATCACACCCTTTAGGGACCATTAATGTCAATGGCAAATCTATCTTGGTTTACATTCAGTGACTGGGGAGGAGGTTGGGGTAGAGGTACCAAACTTGCAGTGCAGTAGCTGGAGCCGCTCCTCAAAATAGCCTCCAAGTTTCACAAAGTTTGGACTAGGGGGGTCCCTTTCTTTGAGCACCCAAGAAGAGGCCCCCATCCTCCATTGTTTCTAATGTGGGGAAATAGCAAGGCAATACAAGCCTGACAGAATGTCCCAGAGAATATCTGCAGTAGAAAGCGAAGTGTGTCTAGGAGGACATTTTTGTTAGGCCAGCAGCAGAACAGTGCAATGTGTCCAACAGAACCAGTGCCACTGTGGCAGTGCCAATACCCAAGAGGCCTGAGGTCAAATTTCAGAAACTCTGAAGTAGAAATGGAGGGAGGAGCATTTCCTGCATGGACAGCAGAATCAGTGCAATGTACCAGTACCCTGCAGCACAATCCAATACCGTCCTACTATTGCCCATCAGCAAAACCCAGTGTCATCGTGGCAAATGCCAGCTTAATAGGGATGATAGCAAGAAGAAGAGCTGGTTTGTTATACCCAAAGGTATACCCATTACCTAAGGGAGCCCCAAGGCTGCTTACAAATACCTTCCCCTTCCTCTCCCCATAACAGATACCCTGTGAGTCTGAGAAAGCTCTAAAAGAACTGCTCTGTGAGAATAGCCCTAAGACGACTAACCCAAGATCACATGTGGAGGAGAAGGAGAAGAGTTGGTTCTTATATGCTGCTTTTCTCTAGCAGGAGACTCAAAGTGGCTTACAATCGTCTTCCCTGTGAGGTGGGTGAGGCTGAGAAATCCCTGATATTACTCCTCAGTCAGAACAGCTAGGAAGCCCAAGGTCACCCAGCTGGCTGCATGTGGAGGAGAAGCGGGAATCAAACTCAGCTCACCAGATTAGAAGTCAGTGTTCCTAACCACTGCACTAATCAAACCCGGTTCTCCAGATTAGAAGTCACAACTCTGAACCACTGCACCATGCTGGCTCTCAACAGAATACACTTCTGTGTTTGGCTACAGATCAGTATTTCCCTAAATCCTATTTGTCAAGTCTTCTCCTTCACCCCGCCCCCCTCCTGTTCCCTACAATGTATCTTTTGCAGAAGGATTGCAATGATTGACTCTAAGGCACTACAACTCCCCCCTAAGGTGCTTTTGCCATTGGGCTGAAGAGATGCCTCTTCCCTCCTTCCCTGTTGCCCTAGAAACCAGAGCAAATGGTCGGAAAGAGCCTAGAGGAGATAGAACCGAACATCTCTCTGAAGCTCTTTGAACCTCTCCACCACCAGCTCTTCCATATAGCCAAAGGTACCTGATATAATGACCTCAGAAAACTGGCATTATTAAGGATCAGTTATAGCAGAAGTTGGTCAGATTCCCTGATCTGCATCTGGTTAAAGAAATACTTGAAAAATACTGGTAAGATATTATTAAGGGAGGGTGAGGGAGGGTTGGCTCAGATAAAACTGAATGCACATCCCAAGTTGTAGCACAAGGACAGCAAAATATAAACATGGCTTTATATGCATTATGCATCACCTGGAGTTCACCTTTAATTCTTCTGGTCACCAATGACATTATGGATGAGAGGCACTGTATGCAAAATATAGCATTGCAAAAAGGAGGAATCCGACAATACAGCTCTGAATCTTGCATAAATGAAGATGCTTGTGAAGGCCCAACTTTTACAGCTGCATCTCTTAACAGGCATGACGATTCTGTTTGAACATGATTATCAAGAAATATAAATTCTGGTTACTGATGTGTTTTTCCTTTGATCTAAGCAAAAAGAATTAGTTCTTTGGGGCGACGTCTTTAAAAAGCAATCTGTTACTGTAATCAGCCACTTAAAAATTAATCTGATTATATGTGGAACTGCTGGAGCAAATGGAATCAGTTATTTTAACATTCCTATAGAGAATTACCTAGCCTGGATGGGCTTGTCAGAATGAAGATATGATGGTTCACTTAAGTAGAAAGCTAAGAAAAGAAACCCAAAGTTTTCATGGAGGACCACAGATTTTTCTTCAATGGCTTGAAGGTGACAAACTCCTTCCTATATGCAGGCAATTCTTGATTTTGTTGGCATCACATGTCAAACATTCATAATCCAACCCAAACACACTCCCAGGCAAGATTACTTAATGGTTTCTTAAATCATAGGCTGGGGTCCCCAACAGCCATGGGTGCTATTGTACCCACCAGAGAGCCAGCTTGGTGCAGAGAGCCAGTTTGGTGTAGTGGTTAGGAGTGTGGACTTCTGGCATGCTGGGTTCAATTCTGCACTCCCCCACATGCAGCCAGCTGGGTGACCTTGGGCTCATCACAGCACTGATAAAGCTGTTCTGACCGAGCTGTGATGTCAGGGCTCTCTCAGTCTCATCCACCTCACAGGGTGTCTGTTGTGGGGAGAGGAAAGGGAAGGTGACTGTAAGCCGCTTTGAGCCTCCTTTGGGTAGAGAAAAGCGGTATATAAGAACCAACTCTTCTTCTTCTATACCTTTTATGGCACCCATCAAGTGTTTTTAGAAAGTGAGGAGGGCTAGGGGATTTTTTTTTGTCCAGCAGGACAGTCCTCGGGCTGTTTGGCCACAGTTATCCATGCAATAGTTGTCTCCAGATTAGATTTCTGTAACTCACTCTACGTAGGCACACCCTTGTCCTTGATCCCGAAATTGCAGCTGGTGCAAAATGTGGCTGTTAAGGCCCTCACTGGAACATCTTGGAGGACCCATATCCAGCCTGTGCTGAGGCAGTTGCATTGGTTGCAAGTTGCAGCCTGGATAAAGTTCAAGGTTTTGGTGTTAAACTTTAAGGCCATTTATGGTCTGGGCCCCACATACCTGCGGAACCACCTATCTCCTTATGCCGTCTGCAGAGACTTGCACTCTGCGGATAAGAATCTGTTGGAGGTCCCTGGCCCGAGGGAGAGTGCTCTTGGTCCTGGCCTCTACCTGGTGGAATGAACTTCTGGGAGAGCTTTGGGCCCTGTCAGAGCTTTCAGAATTCTGCAGGGCCTGTAAGACGGAGCTCTTCTACCAGGTTTTCGGTTGAGGCCAGGATAAAGAAGATCTGGGGCCCCTCACTGAGGTTATCAGGCTCCCCCTCCCTAAGAAGATCTCTCCTGAGATTTGGTTTTCAGATGTTCTGTAGAGCAGGGGGGAGGGAGTCAAGGGATTTTTTTCATGTTTTATGAGTTTTAGTGTTATGTAAACCACCTCAAGCCTTTCTTGAGGTGGTGGTATATAAATTGAAATATAAATAAATAAAATAAATTGGCCACTGGAGTTTTGATTGCCTCTGTGTGAATGTGTATGTGTGTGTGTTTGTGTACTGCATTAGGGTCACCACTCTATGACTGAAGGTCAGCTGTAGCAGCCATGTTGTGGCTGCACCCACCATGCTGTTTAAGCATTGAAAAGGTAATGAAGGCTCAAAAAAGGGTGGGGGCCCCTTTCATAGATAAGGTAGAGACTTGGTTTTATCCTGAAATTGGCTGCCCATAATTTTTTGTAACCATACTTTTATGTGTTTTAAACATCTGAAAGCTCCGCTTCCTTTAAAGCTGTTTCTGCATGGATGTTTTTGCCCGTGTTTGCTTCCAAACTGGAATGCTGTTCTTGGGAGCATTCGGGCAATGACCACATCTAATTGGGTGCTTCCTAGGTTTTCCTGTACTTGGCAAGCTTTTTCTGAATGTTGCCTTACTATAGTCTTTTCAAATGAAGTGCATCGGCATGCCCTCTTCATGGGAAGACTCAGACTTGCATTTTTAAGGTCTCATCCACACCAGCACCCCTTATTTTGGTCATTTATTTGCAGAGGCTTTGGTAGGGCTTTTAAAGATTATCTGTGATTGTTATAACGCTATACCACTACAGCAATTATTTATTTTTAAAAGCCGTTTAAAAAGCCTGTTAGTGCAACAAAGAGAGAATGCCATGAAGACAGTCCATTTGGACATGCTCCATTGCCAGTGTAAATGCCTCCGCACAGTAACAATGAATACAAAACCAAGAATACTTATTGTGTGGGTGCAGTCCAAGTGTCCTAGTGCAGCTTTGTAGCAGTCCCCCACATGCTGATGTGCATTTCTAAAAATATAAACTTGTAGGCTCACTCACAGGTCACTTGCCATAGTGAAAAGAATAAGCGCAAACTAGAGAACAGAAAAGACACATTGGAGGAGAAAAGATCAATACAATTAAAATATTTCAGTGCTCCCTTCTGGCTTTTTAATGGCAGGGTTTTCATACCAACCTGAGGATTGGTGCTAAATTACATGCTATTTCAAGAGAAGTCTGAAAGCATGAAAAATCACACCGCATGTTATTAAGGTGACCAAAACTCATAGTGTAGTTGTGTAATCCAGAGAATACAATAGCAAATGACATTTCCCTGATAGCCCTACCACATATCTTATTTCTAATCTGTCTCTAACTAGCTTGGCTATTCCTCAAAAGTAAATAGAAACTGAAATTCCATGTAGCTTCTCTCTGTAGCGCTATAAATCTGATAACACTTATCTATCATTTCCTTTCCAATAAGAAAGTTCTGCTAAGCCTTAGGCATGCTGGGACATGGAGTTCAAATAGCTTGTTGGCTTGTCTGTCTGTCTAATGCATATATTTTATCACCTCTACAGCAGTAAGCTCTGGAACTGACAGAATTCAGTCCTTGATCAAGGAGCTGGGAAATGCATCCTGACTGTATATTTTCTTTTTGTGATACAAGAACTTATTCCTTCTTTGATTCCCTGCTAGCCCCCCCTCCCAGCTCTTTCTCCAAGATGATGTTATTGTCCTTGTATTAGACTTTGACCACATTTTTGAACTAGCCTCTAAGGGCATGAACCATGTGTGAGTCTTACTGTGCTGGGCAGTAATTGCAAATAAATGTCAACCTGAAGTTCCTGCTGGATCCTGCTGGACCTGCCATGGAATATTGCTGCCACTTGCCTTCTCCAAACCATAGTTTTTAGACCTACATGAAAGAATACACAAATTGAAAGGCTGACAATATGGATGGCTAAGCTATATAACATCCTGTTCTATAATATTCAGAAGAACGTTTACAGTTATTGAGGAGGAATGTTACCCTGAGATTCATAGAATAACAAAGTTGGAAGGCACCTCATGGGTCATCTAGTCCCCCCCACCAATGCAGGACACTCACAACCCTATTGCTTATCCACTGTAACCTGCGACCCTCTTGAACCTTCACAGAATTAACCTCTCCATCAGATGGATATCCAGCCTCTGTTTAAAACCTTCCAATGATGGAGAATCCATCACCTCCTGAGGAAGCCTGTTCCACTGAGAAACCATTCTAACTGTCAGGAACCTCTTCCGGATGTTTAGACAGAATTTCTTTTGAATTAATTTCATCCCATGGGTTCTGGTCTGTCCCTCTGGGGAAAGAGAGAACAACTCTGCTCCATCCTCGATATGGCAGCCGTTTAAATACTTGAAGATGGTTATCAGATCCCCTCTCAGTTGTCTCCTCTCCAGAGGAAGTTCATCTGTGTGGTAAGTCAGATCCACCCACCCAACTCTGGATGCTGCTTTACAAGGAGAGCAATAAAATGTGGAATTTGTTGCCAGAGGATGTAAACATAAACATCTTTAAAAGGGGATTAGGTAGATTCATTGAGCATAGGTCTCTCAAGGGCTGCCTTAGCAGACCTTGTAAAGGTAAAAAAAATCAGGATATACATTTTGTAAATGAATAGTGAATATATAAATTGCTACAAATGGATAGATTGAAGGCAAAGGGCAATTGTCCATCAAAATTTTTGCCAACTCAAAATGAAATACTTTAAATATCAACTTTAGTATATCCTAAAGCAGAAGTTACTAAAAGCTTTGCTAATGAAGGTGCCTGATTTTGTCTTGCTTCTGGCTAATCTGTAAGATGTTTGAGTGTGGATGTTTGAGTGACTCTGAAGGGGCAGAAAATAAAAGATAATGCAAGGGTGATCTGGGGGGTCTGAGAGTTGCAGTTATGCTGAGGAGGACATGGACAAATGGGAAGGAAAGGAGCCAGAGTACCAGCAGATCTGGAGAGACTCCATGGCAAGAACTACTAATACCTTAAGAGCAATAGGGAAGAACAGCAATGGGATCATGGGCCATAATGAGCAAGGGAAAGGGAGACATCAGACTACATGTCCTGAAAGAGTGGATATTGTCCCCTTAGTGGTGGAGGTCAGCTGAGATGGAAACACCTTAAGTGTGTAGTTGGCATCAAGACCCTGAGGGTGATTGCAGCAGTGGTGACCAGCAGCCAACACAACAGCTGTGCCACTGGTCCATTCTTCGTGAACATTCTGCAGGGGGGAAGAACAACATGTGCCTTTCCCCAAATTCAGACAACATTAGCCATCCAGTTCAGTTCGATCACTGGCTGATTGTGTGAGGAAATGCTTTACAGTTGTTGCTGTGTAGGGCTCCAGTCCTTCAAGGCAGTGGGCCTCAAGGTCAGTTGGCCAGCCAGTTTACGGAGCACAGTGTGGGAAGCTGGGCGCTGCACACCCAGTTACAACAGTCCTCTGTCCCCTACCTGGGGGGACAGGGTAGAAAATGGGTCTACTAACAGACCCATTTGGAGTAGCAAATCTCTCAGCCTCCCATTATAGGCAGCTGTCCACCACACAGTTTGCCCCATTTCATGGCACTGAAGTACAACATTGTGCTCTAAGTGTGCATGGCCCAGAGATCTCTGAGACAAAGTCCTGTTCTATGCACCCTTCTTAACTATGGGGTATCCTGGGTGGAGGTTATATAGTGCCGGGGGACTATATTTGGGGAGGAGTTGATTTTATGTGGCCATAGCTTTCATGCTGTGCTTTGTTGATGGATTTGCATGGGACCATGCTTGTGGGAGCTCACATTTTCCACTGTATAGGTGCCCATGGGCTATACTACGGTATCTGGTGGCATCATTTCCTGATGGTTTCTTTGGGTGGCTTACAGAGCTGACTAATTCCTGCCATGCCACACTCCCAAATCCACACCCAGCCCCACTGATGGGAGTCCAGTGGGAAGCCGTGGTGGGAATGCACCAGTGCTCAGAACCAATGCAGTAGGTCTAGAGCACTGTGTTGGTGAATCTCTGGATTAGTTCCTGTGCGTTTCAGAGATACTATGGCACAGTGGCCAGTTGGCTCCCTGAGCAGTCCCTTTCAAGGATTATGCTATAAATCTCAGGCCTTATACACTGCATTTCCTATCTTTGTGTGTGTGTGTGTGTCCTATGATATTGGAGTCAAGTTATTTTCTTTGCAAGTTTCAGGATTCAAGAGACTTATTTCCTTAGCTAATATTTGCTTGGGATTAAAACTAACTGTTGACAGCAGATGGTCTTGATACTGTGATTAACTAAAACATAATAGCTGAATATTTGCTTACAGATGTGTTGGGATTCAGGAAATGAGCTTTTGCCCTTATAATCAAAACAAGAAAGTGTTAGACATTGTTTTAAGAATCACAGAAGACTGGAAGGCATTTTTTTGTTATACCTTTTGTTTTATAACCACTAACTATTCTCATATGGAGGGAATCTGAAATAATTTTAGCATGTCATGATTGTTTTTAGGATGAACTTTTGTTTTGCAATGCTGTATCCTATTTGTTTTGCATTTTAATGGATTTTGACAATTTATTTCCACCAAGTCTGCATAAGCATGCGCTTTCCCCTGGTCTTTTGGCATCTGTTCTGAATCTACAGCTAGTGCGTGGTGTGTGTGTGTGTGTGGGGGGGTGTTATTAGTTTCCTCATTTTCTATGTTTTGGGGGTAACTTAAGGCCCTAGAAAAGGATGCTGCTGTAACAGGAGAGAGTAGCCAGATACGAGGAGTCAACACTATTTATAAGGATTACCTACTCTCACATGAATTTGCTCAACAATTATGGTCGTCTTCAGAGGCCTTGCTTTGGGTGCCCTGTCTTCTGAGATGAGGTGGGTGCCAACCCAGGAGAGGGCCTTACCAGTCACGGCACCAAAGCACTAGAGGGTATATATTGCTTGTATTGATTCCCACGGCCCTGCCATTCCACATTTTTTAAATGTTTTCTTACAGCAAACAAAGTTAAAGGCCATGCCTGGTCAAACTATACAACTGTAACTGACTGGGGAATGTTTTTTATTGGCTCTCCTCCACACTATCAATATGAAAACATTTAAGAATTGGAAGAGCTTGATGCTAACATTCCTGATTACATGCAGAATCGGTGCAGCCACTTTAAAGATATGCTACCTGCTTTGTTTGGTTAAGATCTCTGAAATGGGGGAGATTATGGGGTGAACAGATTTAGGGTCACATGGAATGTTGTTGTTCTTATTTGCTCAGCCTTCCATAAACATACAGAGCAACACTGCAAAATCCCACAAACAAAAAAGACACATCACTAGCCTAGAGCACTTACCATCTAAGATGCTAGCAGTTGGCTTGGCTTCAAAGTAAGGACAGAGATGGTGATAAAGCTGAGATTTCAGCCAAACGGATCTAAATCCAAGTTCAATACACTGTGGCTCTGATTATGACTCTATGGAAGCCAGTGTCTTTACAGGTATTTTATATAAAGGGATAGCCATGTTAGTCTGGCACAAAAAAAATGAAACAAAAGTCCAGTGACACATAGGGATGTGCATTCTGAAATTCCTGAGCCAAGAATATACAGGAAAACTACTGCTTTAGATCATTCCTGTGACTCTTTATAACACACATTGGGGATTGATAGGCATTAATTAAAACAGCTCCCCTGGAAAATCTGTTGTTTTTCATGTTTGGGTTCATATGGGATACCAACAGCAACAAGCACCACTTAAAAAAATATTTTCCTGATTTCCCAAGCAGTAACATTTTCTCCTTCCCGTAGGAACTTTGCAAGGGATCTGGAGGTAAGTTCTCCTAGCCAATCCAACTTTGGAGATAAGACCCAGAAAAGGAATTATTGTAGGGTGGTCTGTGTCAAACTGTGGGTGTTTGGGAGCTTCACATTTATGTAAATAATAACTTCCTACTTGGGGGGGGGGGAATCAGGATCAGAAAAGGGGTATGAGGGGGGAGCAAGAACCCTGTTCCCAGATGTGCCCCCCCCCTCATGAGCAGGATCAGCTTCCATGCCTATTGAAGTGACATTCTGGGAGCTGATTACTCTGAAGCAGTGACCCCAGTGACAACAAACACATCTTACAGCTTAGCCCTCTGACTCCCATGTTCCAGTCTTTCATTGTCATTGCCCTCTCTTCCAGGAATTCCTTAAATAACAATAGTATTAATAAATAATGCAGAATTTCCAGTGGAAAGGTAATAATTGATGTCGAAAGGATTTCTTTTTTTTTAAATGCTGGTGGTCAGCACCATTTTCACCCAATAGGGATCAACAGAAAAAAGTTTGTCTGCACTGAAAGACATTTGTTTCAAGGGTTGGATAACCAACCCCCTTTGTACATTCTACTTCTGGGGACTTTAGTAAGGCAAGAAGCCGGGGGGGGGGGGGTAACGCATGGATTTGAAATCCAAACTGATAATATCCTACCTGAAAATAAGCAATTACAATAGAGGTTTCCCCCTGAATCCCAGACCCAAAATTCTAATGATTATTTTTTCTCAGTGAACATGATGCAATGATATCTTAAAGACTAACAACATTTATTTAAATGCTAATACTAGTTTTTGCTAGTCAAAAGCTCACTTCCTTAATCAGTCACTTCTTCATATTTGAAGTGAGCTCATATCAAAATAGATTTTAACCTTTAAGGCACTACTGGGCTTTTATTTTGCAAGGTTAATGTAGATAGGTGTTACTCAAATATATTTAAAGTAATAATGGTCTGTGTAGTGGGAACATTCTGGGACATGGCAGCCTCTGTGATTTCACTGATTAATCCATGGGTTTGAGATTTATTTATTTATTTTAAAATTTGTATCCCACTTTTCACCATAAAGTAGAAATAAACAAGAAAAAGAGGGAAATATTTTCAGTCTCTCCTGATTGATCTTCCTGTCAAGTCAGGGCTGTCACTCCTGAGGTAAAAAACAAAGGCTAAGTACTCTTGAGCATGCCCAGGTATTAAATATCTGTGAAGCAAGAGGAGAATAAAGTCATTTAGAGGATAGCCAGCTACTGCTCGTTAGCTGGCAGGATGTTCCCCATTTCCACCCCTGCCAGAGCAGTGCAGTTGGTATGGCTGTGGGAAGAACAGTATTGAATGACTTCATCCTCAAATTATTTAAATATAAATTAAATCTGTGTGTACTTTAAAGCAGTCCCCCTTTATTGTTATACTTTTTTTTAAGTCAGCATTTTTTTTGGAAGACTGATTCTTGTTTCTTTTGCAAGCATTGTTTCTGAGAGTCAGCAGCTTTTAAACATTATGATGTGAGGAACTGAAGAAAGTTCATGCCTCTCATACCACTTTGATCCTAGGTAAGAAGAAATCCCCCCACATCCTGCTTATATAATTTGAGAATGCAGATGAAGAGAGGAATGAAAACAATCTTGAAAGACATTTCATGCATCTTAAAAGGTACGAATTATCTTTTGGACGGAGGGAATATAGAAGTTTTCATTGTTATAAATGTTATTATAAATTGTCATTTGTGGATTTTAATAAATTATTCAAAACAATGAAGGTATATGTTTACTTTGCAGAGGAAAAATAGCTCTTTCAATGCATACAAGCATATCAGATCATATCAAGGTTGTGCTCAAGAATTTTCTGATTCAAGTTGTTTCTGTATATGAACTCATATACTTCTGAAATTACTTAGATTTGTTTTGTTTTAAATCTAACTTGATAAGGCAGAAAACAATACATTATTGAGTTCTACACAGAGTATTCCTAACATGTTCTGTTTAGAATCTTACTGAAGTCTATTCAGTGGGGCTTAATCCCATGAAAGTGTTTTTACCAATTGCATTATTCCAATTTTAGCTGTACTTATATGCAACTTGATGCTAAAGAGCGGCTGCGGCTGGACGCGGTTGCAGTTGACGGGTGGGAAGGAAGGAGGCAGAAGACGGAGGCAGCCGGAGCGCGTTGCTTGGCGGGAGCATCAGCGTGACGCAGAGGGTGGGGCAAGGTGCTTATAAGTGCCATGTGCTCGGCCCCCGCCCTCTTTGCTACTGAGGAGCTCCGGGGAGGGCACCCCTCCCACCCTCCCCATGTTAAGTTGGTTTAATTTAGTCACAGCTGCGGAATAGGGGGCATGAGGTAGAGCTTTTGCTTAGGGACCAGTTTGCGACTGGGACCTTAGGCGGGGGTCTCATTAAGAGACCGGCTGATACCGAGCGCGGCCTTACCCGGCTGGGAAGGCCAGGGGCTCGGAGCCAGGAGGTAGGGATGGTTGTATGAGGTGGACACCCAACAACCATGACCGGCCTCCTCCCTGGGGAGGGCATCAAGGGGCAAGGGATCCTTCCACCCGGCTGGGAGGAAGGGGGACCCAGAGCGCCCCTTGAGCCCATGTAAGCAGCCGGACGGCTGTGTGGGGATGGCTTCATGCCAGGCCAACCCCTAGTTGTTATTAATAAAGTTGTGGCCTTGTTCGTGCCAAAAGCCGGCTCGCGTCTTATTGAACTGAGTTCACCATGCCAGTCAACTAGCCTCTTCTGGACAACTAACTCCTCCTCACTCTTTATCTATATGAATCATTTGAGGAAATCTATTTTCAATGTGTCTAAGGAAGTGTACATCCACACATGCAAAATCCCTCAGTTCTTGCTTATATCTGGAATTGAAATGTGTCATTGTTGTTGTTATTTCAATTTATTCCCTGATTCATTGTAGGGCTTAGAGGGATGACTGACACAAACTTTTAGTCCTCAGATTTGCTTGTTAAGTCTTGTATTTGTATTCTATGGCTAGCATTCACAGGCCAACAACTGTCTTAACCCAATATCAGTTAAATGTATTGGCCATTTACTTATGCATCTTGACTTAGTTGGTCTTAAAGGTGCCACTAGACACCAAGGTTGTTCTGTTGCTTCAGACTAACACAGCAACCCACCTGAAACAAGGATAATATTGTAACTATTATCCTAAGCAGTATTCCCTCCAAGTCTGTTGACATCAATGGGTTTGGAAGAGTAACTCTGCTTAGGATGACACTGTTAGTGCTGTAACATAGTGAGTTTAAGAGTAGGTAACTGAGCACCTGAAACAAACTTAGCATGACTATGTTTTCTGCTTCTGGTAAGTGCTGGTGTACACAGAGTTAACTCAGGCAGATAACAGGAGCTGGGTATCAGAGGCAGGATGCCAGAGTCTGTAAATTATTGCTTTGATTTATATATCCCTATCCAGGAGTCTGGCTCAGGGCAGCATGCAACTTGGAAGTTTAATATAGAAAACTATATAAAATTTAAGTTTAAAATTAATGTTCAAACTCATTGGCACAAACAGGTTATAATCAGCAGTGGCATCTCATTCCCTGAGCAGGCAAGAGTCTGGCATGATTTGGAGCTTCTTCCGCTCAATGTTGGTAGCTGGTAGGTGGATTGGTGGTGCCAAGGAATAGGGAGATGTTGTTTAGCTTTGGCCCCAACCAAAAGCCGGATGGAAGAGCTCCATTTTACAAGCCCTGCAGAATTGTGCTAGTTACATCAGGGCTTGGATGTGTTCCGGGGGCTCATGCCACCAGGTAAGGGACAGGATGGAAAATGCCCTGGCCCTGGTTGCAGCCAAATGTACCTCTTTGGGGCCAGGGACCACTGACTGGTTGGTATTCATAGAATGAAATTTTCTCTGGGAGGGTATACCCAAAATGTCTGAGGAGGTCAAGGTCAGTTTTCTGAAGTACAAAATCAATCCAGCAGCATATCAGCATTTAAGGGAATGTGTTGATGCCATGCTGAAGAATTCCTCCCCCATACTTTTATGTACTCCAAGCCTTATGTCACACACATGCCAGCTGCTTCATGTCTCATCCAGTGACATTCCTCCTTCCTCTGAAACTGGCAGCTCATGTTGGTCTTGGGAATGGGCTGATCTTTGTCTTGGTTGCAAATCCACTCTATGCTTGCACCATCATTGCTGTTATGGACCTTGGGATCCTGGGGAAGATAAGTCAGCTGCCTCCTGACTGGATCTCCATGGCAAGCTGAGATTCCCTGTCTAGTTGGCTCAGCTGCAGATGACTGGTGGACAAAGAACTCAGATGTTCCTTATCAAGAATCAGAACCATCTCCAAGGTCTGGCTGTTCCACAACACTACCAACTCAAAAGGTTGATCTTATAAGCTTTTCTGATGGTGAAAGGTGGTGGAGAAAAGCCACACAGTTGGAGGCTGCAACGAGGAGAACCAAACAAGGTCAAGCAGAAAAGCTAGTAAGATACAACCCAAAGGACCCTGGGAGATTGCAACTTCTGAGTTGGTTCCCTCAGTTTCATTATTCAGAAGCACTGTTCTTGTAATGGTGTAAGACGCCACATGAATGCTTATGATAAGTGATACGAGATCTGGGCTGTGTATGCATACAACCCTATCTCATTCCCATGACTCTTTGACTTCATAAAAGGGTTGGAACTATCCCATAATTTGGAGCATCAACTCATATGTGAAAATGTGTGCATAGCTCCTAAACAAATAAGAAAGCTTCCATGGCTATGCTCCCCCCCCAAAAAATAAAATAAAGCAAAAAACAAAAAAAAACAGACCAGCCAAGCATGATGCAATTGCAAGGAATTTAATCAAAAATTTAATCATCAGTTATGCTACAGACTGGGGCTATACACCAATCTGTATGTCATCTTGCACTTAATTTTATCCTTGGCCTTTGTTCAGCATCTTCTGATAGCTCTTATGTTGCTTATCTATAGCTATTTATGTCACTTCATTTTCCCAAACAAAAGGCATGTCCCGATTACAAAGCAGCCCTCAAGCATTTCTTCTACTGGGTTCTTACTCTTAAAACCATCTTAATCCTATTAAGGTTAATGGGACTAAACTGCACTAAGTGATTTCTCAGATACGGTGGATTTTAGTAGGGTTTACCCTGCAGATTCTGAAATGAAGGTTGTGTGAGAATATGATGGTCATTACTGGTGGATCGGGATGCACTCATTGGTAAATGTTCATTTCTTTTATGTCTGGAAAACTCAAACCCTCATCTGCTAAATCCTTTTAAAAATATTCCAAATGTGGTCATTAGTTTTGTGACCCTTTTTGCTATCTGCTCTCCCACCATTTTAATGCTCCCCTCTTCCTCCTCCTCCTTCTCTTCCTGCTCAGTGAGTTACATCAATGAGTGCATGAGTCATGCTTTGCTATCACACAGGCAATGGTTGCAGCATCACCAGGCACAGGCAAATCATCCCAGGCTCCTCTCATGATGCTGCACACAAGCTGGTATATAATATTTTCCTCACTACTTTTGGCAGGGCTTGGAGGAAAAGAGTGGGGAGGGCCTGTTGTCTCAGAGGCAGAGGATCAGCTTGGGATGCAGAAGGTCCCGGGTTCAATCCCTGACATCTGCAGTTAAAGAGGATCAGAGAACAGTTAATGAGGAAAGACCTCTGCCCAAAACACCCAATGCTAGTCAAAGTAGACAGTACTGACTTTGACAGGCCAATGTTCTCTCTCAGTATAAGGCAGCTTTAGGTATTTATGTAAAGTAGAAAGAAGGTCTGTGAATGTGCTCCATTCAGCTAAGAAGTGTTTCTCCCCTGCTTCAGGAATTCTTAGCTAAAAATTTGTTTACCCTTCCACTCCAGAAATGTAGCAGTATATACATTTAATAATAAATAAATAATATAAAGATGAGGAGGTAGTTTGGCCAGGTTCTGTTCTCCTCTCTGTCTTGGATGCTTGCTGGGTGGCCCTGGGCCAGACATTCTCTCCCAGTCTCACAAGAATATTGTTGTAAGAGAATAAAATAGACGAGGGCAGAATGCTTATTATTTTTGCTTTAATAAAAAAATTCTCTGTAATGTTTTAGGAGGGTATAGCAATGTCCTTGGTGATTGCAGA
The DNA here is from genome assembly GCF_049243985.1 of Paroedura picta. Taxonomy (NCBI): domain Eukaryota; kingdom Metazoa; phylum Chordata; class Lepidosauria; order Squamata; family Gekkonidae; genus Paroedura; species Paroedura picta. The sequence continues at coordinate 106,607,875 of NC_135372.1, forward strand.
TGTTCACTCATAGATCCTTGAGTGTAGCAGCATTTGCCCACAGTTGCACATGACAAGCTCCATAGGATCAGCAAGGTAACAAATCTCCCCAACAACAGACACCCTGTGGGTAGGGGAGGCTGAGAGAGCCCTGATATTACTGCTTGGTAGGAACAGCTCTATCAGTGCTGTGACAAGCCCAAGGTCACCCAGCTGGCTGCATGTGGAGGAGGAGCAGGGAATCAAACCCAGCTTGCAAGATTAGAAGCTGCCACTCTGATCCACTACACCAAGCTGGCCTTTGAACACACTGCGCCACCCAAATTCCAGTATAATCTTACCTTTGTGAACCTCGCATTCATTATTTTTACCTCCTTGCAGAGTATGAAGGATAGCTCTTTTGTGGATGAATCATTATAAAGCCCAACCTTGAATTTAAAATATGTGACTCGCTAGAGACCTTTGATATACAAAGGAGAGTTTAATTACATTACGCTAACTAAAACATACTTAGGGCAGAAGCAGTGAAAGAGAACTCGAAAGGGAATTAAGTTAGTACTTTTGGATAAATTGGGCATTAACTGTAATATTCTAGCATTGGAGATATTCTCCCTTTAAGCCTCTCAGCTGACATAAAAGAGATATTGATGCAAGCATTTTTATGATACCTTTAACCAGCCTAGAATCAAATTAAGGCAGTATCTGGACTCTGGCCTGTAACAAGCTTGGAAATTAATCTGAATGTCAACCCATTAGAGTCATTTGGGTGCTTCATATTTCCAGCCAAAATAATCTGTCCTTGTTTTTGAGTCTGGGAATAGAATCCATTGTTATGAATATTAATAAAGCATCTGTTTGTTTCTTCATTTGTAATATTTACATGCTGTCTCCATAAACTGCAAATTTGTGCCTGGAAGTCATGGGATATTGAAAATTAAATGACAGGAAAAAGTAGAGCCAGAATTATGACCTCATGTCGGGGACCCGCTTGCTAACTGAAAAAACAGGGTGCCCCTTTGAAGAAAACGTCACGCCAGGCCTGGTGAACGATACAACAGGAACAAGCTTTATTTCAGCAACGTGGAGTCCGCTGGTATGGAGTAAGAGCTTCCACTGAACTCCAGGTGGAAGCTCCCTTTTATACAAAACCCACCTCCTTAGGCTGTATTGCCCCACCCAGTACTTGCGGAGGGAACATGCTGATACAATCATGACTCATGCACATATGCGAGGTTTTCCGGGGTTCCTGATGGCCCATTTTCCTGGAACAAAGGGCCATCTCCGGGCCCTTGTCAAAAGGTGGAGGGGGACATTGAGGTTCTTTAGCGGCCATTGCCACCTCAACGATCGGGTGGGGCGCCCAGCTGCCGGCTTGCCTATGATCACCATGCCCTACCTCCGTGATCGCGGGCGCCTCTGATGGCGGGGTTCGGTCCGGTTCCCAAGCCACCAAGGACCGAACCACGACATTCTGCCCCCCCAAAGGTCCATTCTCCAACCCCCCGGGACGGCCAGGATACCGCTTGTGGAAACGTTCAGTGAGTCGGGGCGCAAGGACGTCCGCTGCCCAGACCCATTCCCGGTTCCCCAAAGCGAAGTCCTTCCATTCCACGAGGTACTGCAACTTCCCCCTGTGGAGTCTAGAGTCCAGGATATCCGCCACCTCGTGGTGCTCCCCCCCCGGCAGGACCTCGGGCGCTGGCGGGGAAACCACGGGGTGCCAAACGTCACCGTCCGGAGTTTTTTTTAGAAGGCTCACGTGAAAGACGGGATGGATGTGCCGGAGGTTCTTGGGGAGCTTGAGCTTGACCGAAACTTCGTTGATCGGGGCCAAGACCTCGAAAGGCCCCAAAAACCGAGGGCCTAGCTTCTTGCTGGGCAAATTCAACCGTAGGTTCCGGGTGGAAAGGTAAACTCGATCCCCCGGTCGGATCTCTTCAGCTGGTCGTCTCTTCCGGTCGGCGTCCTCTTTCTGCGCTGCCTTGACTTTGTGGAGCTGCTCCTGCAGCGACTTCCAGCAGCTCCCGGCACGCTTCCCCCACTCGCGAAGGTCGGCCGATTCCCGGGCGGGGACCTCTCCAAGCTCCGGGAAGTGTCTCAGGTCTGTCCCGTAGACGACGGCAAAAGGCGACATCTCCGTGCTGCTGTGGTCTGCGTTGTTGTACGCGAACTCGGCCAGGGGGAGCAGGGGCACCCAGGTGTCTTGATGATAGGAACCGAAACACCGCAAGTACTGCTCCAGTACTTGATTAACCCGCTCGGTCTGCCCGTCCGTCTGGGGGTGGTAAGCGGAGCTCAGCCCTTGCTCGATGTCTAACAGGCGCAGGAAAGCTTGCCAAAACCGGGACACGAATTGTGAGCCCCGATCGGAAATCACCTTGTCCGGCAGCCCGTGCAGTCGGAACACGTGATCCAGGAACATCCGAGCCAATTGTGAAGCACTGGGGACACTGGCGCAAGGAATGAAATGGGCCTGTTTGGAAAATAGATCTACCACCACCCAGATCACCGTTTTCCCCTTGCTGGGAGGCAAGTCTGTTATAAAGTCCATGGAGATCACTGACCACGGCCGGGTCGGGACCTCGAGCGGGTGCAGCAGACCTTTCGGCTTGCCAACCCCCGGCTTGCAGGTCAGGCAGACAGGACAACCACTGACGTAAGCTTTTGTGTCCCGCCGCAGACTGGGCCACCAAAACCGCCGCCGGGCCAACTTCCAGGATTTTACGAAACCGAAGTGCCCGGCGGTCTTAGCATCGTGGCAGAGGCTGAGGGCTTCCCGTCGTAGCCCTTCCGGGACGTAGACAGCCTCCCCCCTCCGCCAGAGACCGGAGTCCAAAATCAAAGAGTCCCGGAGCTCAGCCAGCTCCTCGTCTGTCCCGTAGGCTGCCACTAGGCGGTCTCGGAGCGGGGCGGTCGCCGGGTCGGGCTCCCATTCCTCCCTGGCCCGACGCCTAGTGACGACCCCCCGTCCCAGCTGCTCCTCACCAAACACGGACCTGGTGCAGGGAGCGTACCCCTCCCCATAATGCGGCAGACGGGAGAGGGCGTCCGCGAGGAAATTCTCTTTGCCGGGGATGTGACCAAGCTTGAAATTGTACCGCGAAAAGAACTCCGCCCACCTCATCTGCTTGGCGTTCAGGGATCGCGGTTGCCGGAGCGCCTCCAGATTCTTGTGATCTGTCCAGACCTCGAACGGCTCCTCTGTTTCCTCCAGCCAATGCCGCCATTCGGTGAGGGCGAACTTAATCGCAAACGCCTCCTTCTCCCAGGTAGACCAGTTCCGCTCCGTTTCGGCGAATTTTCGTGAGAGGTAGGCCGCCGGCCTCAGCTGTCCCGCCTTGTCTCGCTGCAGGAGAACCGCCCCGGCTGCTGCGTCGCTGGCGTCGACTTGTACCACCATCGGCTGGGTTGGGTCGACGTGCAGAAGCGTGGGCTCAGACGCGAAAGCTTGCTTGAGGGCCAGGAACGCTGCCTCCGATTTCTCATTCCAGCCGAGCGCTGCGCTGGGCCGCGTGGCGCGAGGACCTCTCCCCTTGGTACCTAGCAGGTCCGTGAGGGGAGCCACTACGGAGGAGTATCTGGGGATGAAGCCTCTAAAAAAGTTAGCAAACCCCAGGAAGCTTTGTAGCTGTTTCCGGGTGCGGGGCCTTTCCCAGGCCAGCACCGCCTGCACCTTCTCGGGGTCCATAGCTATGCCCTGGGCTGAGATGCGGTAGCCCAAATAGTCCAGGGAGGGACGGTGGAATTCGCACTTAGCCAGCTTCACGTATAGGTGGTTTGCCAGCAGGCGCTTTAACACCTCCCTCACCAGGGTCACGTGCTCTTGGGGATCTTGGCTGTAGATCAGGACGTCATCCAAATAAACAACCACCCCCTGAAACAGAAGGTCCTGCAACACCTCATTAATTAGACTCATGAAAACCCCAGGTGCCCCGCTTAAACCGAACGGCATCACTTTAAATTCGAATTGTCCCAATTGACAGTTAAACGCTGTTTTCCACTCGTCCCCCTCCCGGATGCGTACCCGGTAGTACGCCTCCCTTAGGTCCAGCTTAGTGAACAGAGTCCCTTTGCCCAGCCGGGCCAGCAAATCCGGGATCAGCGGAAGGGGGTAAGCGTTCCCCGCTGCGATGGCGTTGAGGCCCCGGTAGTCCTGGCACAGCCGTCGGGACCCATCCTTTTTCCGGACGAACAAGACTGGAGCTCCCATGGGACTGGAAGCGGGCCGGATGAAACCTCGGGCCAGATTTTTACCCAAAAACTCCCGGAGGTCCTTGAGCTCACCCTCACTCATCTTGTAGATGCGCCCTTTGGGTAGTACCGCCCCCTCTGGGATGTTGATAGCGCAGTCCGTGCGGCGGTGTGGGGGTAGCTCGTCCGCTTCCCGCTCGCTGAAAACGGCTGCGAGGTCTCGGTACTCTGGCGGGACCTCGGGCTCTGGTATCTCCTGCTGCGCCGCCGCCGCTCCCCTGGGACGCGCCGCCGTCCTCTTGTGGCTGGAATTCTCGTGGGGGACCCGATGCCGTGCACCCACCGTCAAGTCGAACTTCAGGGTCCCCGCCCGCCAGTCCACCACGGGGTTGTGTTCCTTCAGCCAATCCAGGCCCAACACCGCCCGATATCCCGCTACGGGGACCTGGATCAGCCACCGCAGCTCTTGGTGGTCCCCTATGTGGATGGCGATAGGACCCACCTCCTCCCCGAAAGGTCCCCCCTGAATCGGGCTGCCGTCCATCTGGACGAAAACCAGGGGAACCTTCCGAATGCGCTTCGGTAGCCCCAAAGCCCGGGCTATCTGGGGGTGGACCATGCTGTGGTCGCATCCAGAGTCCAAAAGAGCCTCCCCCACCCAACTTAGTCCGTTCTCCGGGTTCCGGAGCTCTAAAATTACCACGTTCGGAGGTCGCGCCTCATGCTGTAGGGGTTTTCCCTCGCACCGCGGGACCTGCTGCCCGGCGCCGTCTACAGCAGGTCCTGGCCGTTTCCCGTCGCCTGGGCGCTTCCCGGTTCGTTGCGGAGGTCCTCCGCCCGGCGTGCCTGCTGGGGGCGTGTCGCACCTCCCCCCTGGGAGAGCCCGCGGTCCTCCCCCCCTTGCCGTTGGCACGCTGCTGCGAAATGTCCTGACCCCCCGCATTTCAGGCACAGACCTTCCCGGCGTCTCCTTTCCCGCTCGGGGTTCGGGGGTCGTTTGGGGCGAGAGTTGTCGGGGCCCGGTCTCGGCGCCTCGGCTGACCCGCCTTTGGCCTCCCGGGGGGGTGCGGCGGCCCAACCCAGGCTGGCTTCCAGCTTGGCGACCACAAAACACCACCCCTCCAGTGTAGACAGATCTTCTTCCGTCCCCTTGATCACGGCCCATTCCCTGAGCTTCGGGTTAAGGCCCTCCCGGAAGTACTCGATTTGGGTCTCCTCGTTCCAGGAGAACACCTTGCCTGCTTCCCTCCGGAAAATGTCTATATAGTCCATAACCCCCCTAGTACCCTGTCGAAGTCCCTTGATCCGACTCTTTGCCTTGTCCTCAGCCTGGGGGTCCTGGAATCGTCGGCGGAGCGCGACCACGAAGTCCTGCAGGTCCCGAGTTGCCGGGTCGCCGCGCTCGGCCAACCCTAGGTACCACTGACCCGCCTTGCCCTGGAGACACGAGGCCACCCCCCAGACCAAGTCCTCGGAGTCCTCATACCGGTCTCCATACCTCCGGGCATGCGTCAGCGCGTGGAGGAGGAACTGCGGGAGGTCGTCCGGCGTCCCGTCGAAACGCGCCTTAAGCTCTGGGGGGGAATGTTTTGGAGAGTAGTCCGACCCCCTCCGGATCCGGGATTCTCGGCGTCCGCCGTCTCGTCCTGCTCCGCTCCACCGGCTACCAACTTGCCCAACGACGCCGTGCCGCTCCCTGCCTTGCACGTCGCTCCTGCGTTGGTCCGGCTCTCGCCGCCCCGTCGGCTCACCCGCTCCCCCGAGATCCTCTGCTGTCTCGCCTCTCCGCTGGCCGTCTCGCCTACTCGGGACTGAAAACTGCTCCGGGTCGGGGTCCGGGGCCCGCTCACCAGTGCCGGGCTCGTCCTCGTCGCTGGAGACGTCCTCACTCGACGCGATCCCCTCCGCCGTTGTATTACCAGTCCCTCCGGGCCCGGCCCGAGCTTGCTCACGGGCTTCAGCTGCCTGCAAGCGCCTGGCCAAGTCCGCCATGGCCCGCCGCAGGTCCTCTAGGGATTCCTCAGGTCCTACCGGGCGAAGCGCCTGCCTCAGCTGGGTGTCCCAGGTTGGGGCCAACCCCCCAGACCTCGGCGCGCTCCCCGCCGTGCTTGGGAACCCCATGGCCCGGCGCCTTCCCTTGGCCGCCGCTGCCGAGGGTCTCGGGGTCCCGGACAGCTGCTCCTGGCCCCCCGATTTTCGGAGGAAATCTCCCGGGGACATTAAACTCATGTTCCCGGGGTTCGTGGGGGTCGAGACCGCCCCGTTGCTTGAAAACGCCATCTCTGGATCCGTCCCGATAAGCGCTCGGATGCGATGCCGACCCTGGAGTTCGGGTGGAAGCTCTTACGATGTCGGGGACCCGCTTGCTAACTGAAAAAACAGGGTGCCCCTTTGAAGAAAACGTCACGCCAGGCCTGGTGAACGATACAACAGGAACAAGCTTTATTTCAGCAACGTGGAGTCCGCTGGTATGGAGTAAGAGCTTCCACTGAACTCCAGGTGGAAGCTCCCTTTTATACAAAACCCACCTCCTTAGGCTGTATTGCCCCACCCAGTACTTGCGGAGGGAACATGCTGATACAATCATGACTCATGCACATATGCGAGGTTTTCCGGGGTTCCTGATGGCCCATTTTCCTGGAACAAAGGGCCATCTCCGGGCCCTTGTCAAAAGGTGGAGGGGGACATTGAGGTTCTTTAGCGGCCATTGCCACCTCAACGATCGGGTGGGGCGCCCAGCTGCCGGCTTGCCTATGATCACCATGCCCTACCTCCGTGATCGCGGGCGCCTCTGATGGCGGGGTTCGGTCCGGTTCCCAAGCCACCAAGGACCGAACCACGACACCTCACCAGTGTCAAGTAAAGGACAGGTAGATGCAGAAAAGATGGACAAAGTTTGAGTCCAGGGGCAGTTTTAAGACCCATAAAGTTTTATTCAAGGTACACATTTTCATGTGCATACACACCTCTTAAGAGGTCAGGTGCAGAATCACAGCAAGGAACAAGCCAAGTGAAGAAGCTATGGAGGAATTTTCTCTGATGAATGAGAAGCAAAGAGAGGCTGGGGCATGGCTTGCTCTCTTGAGATCCAGCTTGGTGTAGTGGCTAAGATCAGCAGCCTCTAACGTGGAAAACTGGGGTTGATTCCCCAGTCCTCCACATGCAGCCATCTGGGTGACTTTGGGCCAGTGACAGGTCCCTCACTGGTCAGATATGAAATGCCATCATTTGAGGTGGGAAATAGTAGAAGAATCCAACATGACTTTCAGTTTACGCTGCCACAAATTTCCTCCCATGGAACAGAAGGAAATTAGTTTTAGCAGCATTGCCCAAAATGTGCAGGAAATAGGGGGTGCTGAACCACAAGATTTTTGTGTGGGATGCTTGTAATTCCGTGAAGCATTAAGATGGCCATTGTGCCATTTTTTCCAGATGTGGAAAGAGTCTTTGTGTAGTGAGACTTACTCTAAAGCATGTGGGAACAGGATAGAAAACTTACATCGGGGAATCAAACTTTTTTGAGCCTATTAGCTGCCTACAAACACTCAGCTCACAGAATGTCATGAGTATCTTGATCCAAACAACTATAACATCATAGCCAAACTAAGCCGAATTTTCAGATCCCTTGTATACATAAGTTTAATTATATAAGATTGTTTTCTTTTCCCAATTATCTGCTACTTCACAATCAATCCAGCCATTGCCTTATTATACAAAAACTGCACAGTTGAATACAGACTACCTATCTCTGTATTCCAGAAATTGTAAAAAGGGCTTCCAGGAATCAAAAGAGTAAGCATGTTTAGTTTTACCACTGTTTCTACATCAAATCAGATGTCACTTCTGTAACATGATTTCATTAAAAGGCCACACAATTCAGTCAGCTGATAAAAATAAACAATGATACCAAAGGAGCTGAACCGAAGCTGTGACAGATCATCTGCTTAGCATGCCGAAGGTCCAGACTTAGATCTTTGGCATAGCTGATACAGCAGGTCTTATATAGCAACAGACCTTTATCTGACTGAGATCCTGAAGGGCCACTGATAGGGACAGCAGACAGTACTGCACTCCATGGGCCAATGATCTAACCTGGTATAAGACAATTTCATATGTTCATAAATGTTGGGGGGAAATGTGTCAGAAGCTTCAGTTCGGTATTCAACGGCAGCAAGTTGAATTATTTTGTTGATATGTTTTTTAAAAGATGCAAGGACAAAGAGTATACAGAAATGATTTCCCATAATCTTGATGGTACTGAGTTCTCCTCCAGAGAGCTGCTGTGATTTTAAGTGCAGGATGTGCACTGCCTATTGTTCAGAGATCATCGATTCTTTTGCCACCAGCCGTTTCTGTGCTTGCTTGTTAGCAGCCACGTTCATGTCACAAAACATCACTTGTTCTTTTCAGAATTTACTAGGATAAGAGGCACTTGAAAGTAGGCCCACTGTGAAGCTTGAATGAATGTTAAAGCTGACCTTTGGTCATGGAACTTTTTTCTGTCTTTCACGTCACAAAGTTTCATTTGTGACAGAGCATCAGTGCTTCAATAAATGGATTATCGCTACAGTTTTTTTAAAGGCGGAACTCAAATTAATTTTTCAGCAAGTCACACTATTGGCTTGGACAATTTCCCTCCCACTGTCTTAACATCAATGTGTTGTCTAGTTAAATGTCAATAAACAAGTATAACACTCTAACGAGGCACAAACTGGTTTATTGATGCTGTTGTCAAGCTGTCTTCTCCTTCAAGACAGACCTCAAAAAGGTGGTAGTAAAATACCGGGTATTCAGAAGAAGGAAATTGGGCTTTCCCTCTCTTCTCAAGTACTTGTTCTTGGATTGAGCCCCACAGCACCTCATGAGCTTTGTTTATGCCAGATCCAGACAGATGGTGCACAGGACACTCCTCCCACCTCCATTGTTGTGTACTGTGCCTTTAAGACTCTACTGACTCTCAGGGTGGAGCTACAGGGTTCTGTGTGCAGGAAAGAATCCACGCGAGATCTCTATACATAGTTAATTGTGTTGGAAGTTAGCACAGCAGCCTACATGCTGTTTGAAGCTCTGACCATGAGGAGTTCAATCCCAGCAGCCGGCTCAATGTTGACTCAGCCTTCCATCCTCCCGAGGTCGATAAAATGAGTACCCAGCTTGCTAGGGGGTAAAATGGTAATGACTGAGTCTGCCAAGAAAATTCTAGAGGGCATCATCCTAAGGGTCAGACATGACATATATATATATATGGAGCACTTCAAGTAAATGGGAAAACAATACAAATATTTCAAGATTTACCTCCAAGTACAATCCAACAAAGAAGAGAATTTTGAGATCTAGTGCATCCACTGGTAGCAAGATAAATATGGTATCACTGGAAGATTCTTCTCACATTACAAGTTTTTTCTGAGTACAGAGAAGAGATCTATATCAACAAAAGAACAAGCTGAAATGTTGCTGCTCTCTCACACAGCAGCCAACTAGTGCCTCCTGGCTCTGGAATTTTGAGGCTGTACAAATGAGGCTGCACTATAGATCTATACAGATCTATACAGAGGCATTACAGTATTGGCCATTATATTCCCTAATAACCCCCAATATAAGAGTTTTCCCTTTTCACTGCTGCAGCACTCCTGGTTGACATTTTCATTGAGCTATTCACTACAACCGCAAAGATGTTTTCCCCTCTTGGTCTCAGCAAGCTAAGATCCCATTAGCCTATACTTTAAGTTTTTTTTTTTTTGTTACACTGTGCATCACCTTACACTTATCAACATTTACCTTCATTTGTCATATTGTCGTCCACTCACCCAGTCTGTGAAGGTCCTCTTGGAGTTCTTCACAGTCAGCCTTGTTTTCAACATCCTGACTAATTTTTTGTCATTTGCAAATTTGGCCGCTACACTACTCATCCCCAGTCCCAGAACACTGATGAACAAATTGAACAGTGCCAGCCCCAACACTGATTCCTGTAATATCCCCAATGTTAATTTCCTTCCACTGGAAGGACTGTCCATTGAGTCTTACTCTTTGTTTCATTTAATTTAACAAGTTTTTAACCCATATGAGAATATTTCTCTTATAAATATTGATTTAACCAAATTATGGACATTTGTTTATGGTAAGTAGTTGTGTTAGTAAACAGAATTGTTTCTATAGAAAGATGTAAGCATTACTGTTTTTTTCTTGGATCTTGGAGGAATGGGAAGGCGACTGTAAGCCGCTTTGAGCCTCGTTCGGGTAGGGAAAAGTGGCATATAAGAACCAACTCTTCTCCTTCTCCTTCTCCTTCTCCTTCTCCTTCTCCTTCTCCTTCTCCTTCTCCTTCTCCTTCTCCTTCTCCTTCTCCTTCTCCTTCTCCTTCTCCTTCTCCTTCTCCTTCTCCTTCTCCTTCTCCTTCTCCTTCTTCATAGCATTTGCCCCAAGCTGACTGTATAATATCATGTTTGGTTCCATGTCTTAAAAGAACCTTAAGAGCCAGAAGAGGAATTAAGGGGTAGGAAAACCGAGGCTATTTGTAAGGAAGGGCAGATGCATGCAGTGTATGCAGGGCAGATGCATGCAGGGTCAGGAGTAGATAGGGCTGATTTATGCCATCACATGCCAGCAATTCTCTTTCACCTTCTATCTACATTGTACAAACTGGCCAGTCTCTTCAACAAGGATTTAATGAACATAATCCTAACATTCAAAAACTGGTGTTGGTTGGGGGGGGGCATTTAAACCTTCCAGGACATTCAGTTGCGAACCTAAAAGTAGCAGTTCTCTTACAAAATAATTTCAGAGGGAGATTAGAAAGACTAACTGATAATGAAGTTAAAGACAATGAATCCTCCTGGTTTCCTGTCTCATTACTGATGCTGATTACTCCACACCTACTACCCTTCTGCATATCACACCTAATCCAGTCATGCCTGCTCATTGTCAGTCACCTGTTATTGTTATTTGCCTCCTAATGTCATTTGGCATCTGAAATTGCTTTCCAATAATTTGGAGAGATGGATTCAGATTCTGGCTGTATCTGAAGAAGTGAGCAGGGATTCACAAAAGCTCATACCCTGCCATAAATTTTGTTACTTTGTGATGCTAGTGGACTCATGCTCTTTTTCAAATCAAGGTTGTTATTGTTAGGTGCGAAGTCGTGTCCGACCCATCGCGACCCCATGGACAATGACCCTCCAGGCCTTCCTGTCCTCTACCATTCCCTGGAGTCCTTTTAGGTTTGCACCTACTGCTTCAGTGACTCCATCCAGGCACCTCATTCTCTGTTGTCCCCTTCTTCTTTTGCCCTCAATCGCTCCCAGCATTAGGCTCTTCTCCAGGGAGTCCTTCCTTCTCATGAGGTGGCCAAAGTATTTGAGTTTCATCTTCAGGATCTGGCCTTCTAAGGAGCAGTCAGGGCTGATCTCCTCTAGGACTGACCGGTTTGTTCACCTTGCAGTCCAAGGGACTCGCAAGAGTCTTCTCCAGCACCAGAATTCAAAAGCCTCAATTCTTTGATGCTGGGCCTTTCTTATGGTCCAACTTTCGCAGCCATACATTGCAACTGGGAATACCATAGCCTTGACTAAACACACTTTTGTTGGCAGGGTGATGTCTCTGCTTTTTACGATGCTGTCTAGATTTGCCATAGTTTTCCTCCCCAGGAGCAAGCGTCTTTTAATTTCATTGCTGCAGTCCCCATCTGCAGTGATCTTGGAGCCCAGGAAAATAAAATCTGTCACTACCTCCATTTCTTTGCCAGGAATTGAGAGGGCCGGATGCCATGATTTTTGTTTTCTTGTTGTTAAGTTTTAAGCCAACTTTTGCACTCTCCTCCTTCACCTGCATCAAGAGGCTCTTTAGTTCCCCTTTGCTTTCTGCCATTAAAATAAAGGCTAAGTAATGCTTAATTTCAAAACTGATCTAACTGGATTTATTGTTGTCCTATCTCAGCCCCAGTGAATCACCTTTATTATGTGCATTTGCAAGATAAGGTTTACTGACATGATAATCTGCTAGTTGTCTGTTTGTTGGCTGTTGTTTTCTTCCAGACTTTGATCAGGCCACTCTCTATGTGTAGTTTCCCCCAGTTCTACACCCATTCACTTCAGTGGATTTAGAAAGGTGTCACTCGGTTTAGGATTACAATTGTAGATCATGTTGATTATGATTTTCAGTGCTGAACAATTTGCATCCTTGGCAGAGTGGACTTTTTGAAAAAGGGCTCCAGTTAACGGACGTATTTTATGTTACTGAAGTCATGTCAAATGTGGTTGTATGGTATCAAATGCAAGATGCTCTTGCTACGAAATGCAATTGTGCAAAGGGTTGGTTCTTGGAACAGAAAATGTTTAAAATCAGTATTATTGTAACATAATACGTTCATGATGACTATTATGAAGAAATGACTGTGCCATGAGCTGTCTTTCTTTCTTTTCTTTTCTTTTTTTTGCTTTCTGATGCTCACAGATTACTATTGTGCTTGAGACATGACGAACTATCTTTGCAGGTAATGGAATTATTGCTTAAATACTAAAGAACATTCACAGAAAATTAAACCTAGGATACTTCCCCTTCATTTCATTCATTTTAGTGATGAATCACTCAAATGCATACTTCCGTTACTGACCGTATGCTTGGATCAGTGCAACATATTGAAAGTTTCCTCTCATGAAGCTGAAAAGCTATTCATTTCAAAGCACAGGGGATCAGAGGGATTTTAGGGATTATAGTCACTATTGGAGGAAAGGAGAAGGGGCAATTTGCCTCCTCCCCACCCTCTAAGGCATGGTGTGCTTGCATTTGTTTATTCCCTAACCTTTAATGTTCTATTAGATCTCCCAGCTCAATGAGGAATGTATAAGATAGGTACAGAATTCCAAATAATATGCTGGCATTCTGCCAGTGCCATTAATGGGCAGGCATTTGTTTGTCTTCATGCTTGGGGTGGGGTATAGGTATTTATTTTACTCTCTCTGATTCCACCTCCTTAAATATGCTTTCATATTCTACAATCATGCCCAATGCAACAGAGCTCTGGTGTTGCTTGCCACTTTGCCCCTCTCTGCTGTTTACTGGAGAATGAAGTATATTTTTGATTGGTTGCACAAGTTAAAAATAATGACTATGACTAGAGGAACAAAAGCTGCAGCACCTTGCGCAATAGAAAATACCCATTTCAAATGGCAGGTTGAAAGGTCATTCTCATACAATTTCCACTAAATGTTAAAAATGTTTTCATTTGGTCAGGATTCCTTCTTTAAAAAGAAAAGTGCTTTTCCCATCATGCCATTTCCATGTAGATGTAATGATTTTGTGATTTTTTTTTTTACTGGGAAAGACCACAGGAAGAATATTCATTTTAATGAACATTCAAAAGTTCCATTTGGGATATAAAATACAGACAGCCCATACACGTAGCTTCTCATTAAAGCAATGTCTAGAGCAATGTTTCCCAACCGGGGGCAGTGGGAGTGCAAGGGGTACCTGGCATTTCCCTGCTGCCTTAGCTGGGCTTGTGAATTAGCCATTTCCCTTGTTCCCCCTTCCCCTCAAGCATGAGTGGTTTAGTTAGTCTGCTGATGGTTTTCCTGGCTAAGAGGAGGTGGAGCCTGCAAACTTATTCACAACTTAAACTACCTACTGTCTCTCCCTCACCTACAGTTCTCATCAAACCTGCTTGTTAGTATATATACTCCTTGGAGAATGATTATTTCCTGCAGCACTATTGGGAAATTCTGTTTTTCTGCCTCAAACTGTGAGCTTTGGGAAGGAAATGGATCCAGGTTTTGTGTGGGGAGGGTGGCTGAAGGGAGGGAAGAGAGAGAGAGAGACAAAGAGACAGACAGAAAGACACGAGGCTGGCCCATAACTGCCCATAGCCCACCCTCCTGTTTCCTCCCCTGCTATATGTCACATAGCAAGGAAAAAGGCAGAGTGCCAGTTGTTGTTTTTTCTGGGGGGGGGGCAGTTCTGCCTAAAACTGGTGAGCTTGCAAAGGAAAGGGAACCAGGACTTGTGTGGGTAGGGTGGCTGGGGGAGGGAGAGAGAAGAGCCTGGCTCTTAATAGACCATTGCCCCTCTCCCTGCTCCCTCTCCTGTTGCATGCCCCAATAGCAAGGAAGAAAGTAGGGTGTCCCACCTGGAGGCTGGCATCCCTGACCCTGTGTGGGGCAAAATGCCACAGAGTCCACTGTCCAAAGCAGCCATTTTCTCCAGGGGAACTGATCTCTGTCATCTGGAGATGAGCAATAATTCCAAGGGATCCCCAGATCTCACTGGAGGCTGGCATCCCTAGCCAAGAGCTACTATACCTGGATCCAGTGCAAGGACTGTGCACAGCCTGCATAAGGATTCCTTTCTTCCCAGGTTTTCCTTTGCTTTGGCAGCCATTTCTGGCCCTGAGAAAATATATTATCAGAAAATATATTCTCAGGTCCTAGGATTGCTAACCTGGGGGCTTTTCGCACGCCTTCAAAATCGCACAATGGTTGCCAATTGAAAACGCTACTGATTTGCCGTTATACACAACGTCGTTGACAATCTGCCACACACCTGAAAACGATCTGCAAAAAGCGCTTCCTTGTAGCGCTTTCAGGGAAATCCCCAAAAGTGGATTCACCCTCCGGAAAGCGATACAGTCCTGCAACCAATCTGCAACACTAGTGAAAAAGACCTGTGCATTAACATTGTTGCGGTTTCTACAAAGTCCCTCCCCCTGGCTCTCTCCTCTGATCTTCCGGCGAAGTGATTGCCATTTTTTTTTCTCTGAGCGAGCGGGGATAAACGCACCAGCGAGCCTCTGTTTAGAGGCTTCCCCGGCTTCAGTCCCTCCCCTTCAGTCACTAAGCAGAAACAAGAGAAGCCCGTTTGCTGATGTATTTTCCCTTTATTTTTTACACATTCATTCAGCCGAAAATCGGGCCCGTGAGAGGGGGGGGATTTTTTTTTTCACTCGGAGGGAGCGTGGCAACGAATAAATGACAGCTCAAACACACCAGGCAGCTGGATGGGTCTCTCCGTTGCAACGAATCAACACAGATTCGTTGCAATGGGTCTGTTTTTTTTTTTAAAAAACTTTCTTAAAGGGAAAGGGGCTGTTTGGGAGCATGCTAACGGCTGCCCATTGGCTGCTTGACGGCCAGGGGCGGGGCGAGCTTGGCAAGAGCGCTTCCTTTCTAGCGATTTTTGCCGAGACCGGAAGCCTGTGGGAAACGCTACAAAACGCAACTGGATTCCACTACAAAGGCAGGTATGCATAACAACGAATTCCACTATTTTAAATGGCGATTTTTCATTCAGCAACCAATTTGCTACAAAGATCCCGGTGCGGAAAGCCCCCTGGTGTTCCCCAGAACATGTCCAAATCACACAGATCATACCTGCACTCTGGGCTGGTTGTTGGCTCTTCTTCAGGGAAAAGGTGCCTGAGATGGATTCAAGAGGCTGTGGCTGAAGCTTGAGCAAGGGGCTGGACTTCTCTGGCCAGGTTAAGGTTCCTCCCTCTATCAGAAGCCTAGAGCCCAGCCACAGCTTTTCCCTCCTCACCTTCCTGTAATGTAATCCTGCAGATGTCAGCCCACTCCTGACTGGGAATATTCACCAGATGTGTTGCCAGATAACCATAAGAACATGAGAGAGTCCATGATGGATGGGTCCAGCCCTCTGTGTCACAGTTATCAAATCCCAGGGAACTCCAGAAGCCCTTCCACTGTCCCCCAAGCCCCAAGAATAAGACCATTACTGTCCCATTCATAAAAACCAAAAAAATCCCTGTCTATCCCCAGTTTAATCACAAATCCCACCTCAAACTCTGTCTTTGCATACATCTAGGAAACTGAGGTTTTCAATCTCCAGTGATCTGACAAAAACAGCAAATTTACCTTTTGTTTATTTAAAAAAATAAGGAGAGAACAAGCTGTGATATATTTAGCCTGCTATAGTCTTAACCTTTCTTAGAAATGTGAATATCGGCTCTGCCCACAGAGGACTACAGCTGTGATAAGTGGCAAGGGGGAAAAAAGGTTTAGTGATGTGTAATCAGCAAGTAGGTAGACACAAGTGATTATATAGCACCGTTTAATTGCCAAGATGTGTAGATCCAGAAACTATGTCTTGCAATATTCTCATGCGGTTATGATAGACTTACAAAGCCTTATTTTTCCTGATGAGCACTGTCAAAGGATAATTGTAAAAGGTCTCCTGTGTTGCTGGCTTGACACTTCTCTGCAAAAACAGAAGAGCTGGAAGCAGTTCCTAAAGGATTAAAGATAAACTTATTTATCACATACTTTCATTGCCCCATCTGCTGAAGCAGACTCTTGTCTAAGGATAGATTTAGGAGGGTAGCCGTATTGGTCTGGAGCAGCAGAACAAAATTTGAGTCCAGTGGTACCTTTAAGATCAAAGTCTTATTCAAGGTAGAAGGTTTTGTGTGAAAGCAACCTTCTTCCTTCGTATACCTTGAATAAAACTACATTGGTCTTCACTAGACTCAAATTTGGATCCAGCTTTATTACTGGAGAATCAAGTGAATGCAATTGCACCAAAAGGAAAAAAAAGTTTCCTTCCAACTCAGCCTAGTTCATAAAATGGCTCCTTACCTTGATACACTTGACCTGGTCACCTGGACCCATGCCACAGTAACACTGAGGTCCATTCCACAGGACTTCAAAGTAGCAGAAGGCTTGCAAATTGTAAACGCTACTAATTTGCAATTCCGCAAGACGTTGCACACAATCTGCCATACTCCTGAAACAGTCCCGCAAAAAGCGATTCGTTGTAGCGCTTAAAGGGAAATCGGGAAAAGTGGATTCACCCTCCGAAAAGCGCTACACTCTTGCAAACAATTTGCAACACTAGTGAAAAAGACCTGTGCATTCCCATTGTTGTGGTTCCAGCAAAGTCCCTTCCCCTGGCTCTCTCCTCCGAACTTCCGGCGAAGCGATCGCCATTTTTTTTTTTCTCGGAGCGAGCAGAAAGCAACGAACCGGCGATCCTTCATTCACCCAGCGAGGCTTCTCTGGCTACAGTCCCTCCACAGAAGTGCTTTAAAACTCCCCTAAGTTCCCAAGCACAACACAGCCCCGTTTGCAAGTTCCCTTTATTTTCGGCCGAAAATCCCACCCGTGCAGGGGGTGGGATTTTTCTTTTCACTCGGAGGAGCATGGCAACGATGAATCGCCAGCTCACATGCCAGCTGCCAGCTAGATGGGTCTGTTCGTTAGGGAGAATCAAGGCATATTCGTTGCAACGTGTGTGTGTGTGTTTTTTTTAACTCTTCTTAAAGGAAAAGGGGCTTTCCCGGAGCATCATAACAACTGCCCATTGGCTGTTCATTTGACTGATGGCCAGGGGTGGGACAAAGCACAGGAAAAATCGCTTCCTGTCTAGCAATTTTTGCAAGACCGGAAACCTGTGGGAAACAAATGAAACGCTACTGCATTCCACTAAAAAAAGCAGGTATGCGGAACGCCGAGATTGCACTTATAAAAATAGCATTTCTGCTTTGCGGGACCAATTGGCAACATTGGTCCTTGTGTGGAAACACCCTGAGACTAAACTATTGTAATGTATTGCATGTTGGTCTCCCATCAAAATCAGTTCAAAAACTCCAGCTGATCCAGACTACCACAGCTTGACTATAGAGATGGGCACGAACCAACCCACAGGTCTCCGAGAACCCACAAAATGGTCTAATTCATTATAAGGCAGCTTCATGTTTTACACTTATCAAAGATACTGCCATGTTTCTTACTATTGCTCTGAACAAAAGTTGAAGCCATCCTCCAGTCAAGGAGCTTTCTCCTACCTAGAACCAGTCATAGGAAAGCTGTCAAGGCTGCAGATATTTCCCCAAGGTAAGACCCAGCAGCCTGAATAACTCAGAGCAGCCCATGCCTGTCAGAGCATGGAAGCTAAGCAGGGTAACCTATGGTTATTATTTGGTTGGGAGATTACACAAGGAGACAAGAGTTGCTACACAGACGAAGGCAATGACAAATCACCTCTTGCCCTAAAAACCTTCTGAGGAGTGGCCATACGTGAGTTGTGACAGCATTTAATTAGTATAAGGCAAGATAACACTCAAGTCAATGGCAAAGATGAAAATGGGTTTTTCTAAGTGTGCACAAGAATGTAGACATGGGAGACAAATGCCAGCTCATGCATCTCTACTCTTGTCTATGCAACCTTATGGCACAATCGACTGACAGTAAAGGATGAGCTGAGCTGCAGCTTCATAAAGAGTGTTTCATGGACGTGACCTTCCACAGAAAGCCTACTGTGTGGAGAAGACCATAGCTGATTTATTTGTTTGGTGTTTGAAGTCAGGAAATTACATGACAGGAGTTTAAGATGATATAACAACTCAAAGGACCATGCTATATCATAATGAAAATGGTTTATTATGGGTAGCTGCAGTGATCAGTGTAGTATTGATTAGGTGAAATGCAAACATAGTAAACCACTGCAGTAACTTCTGGCCAGAAAAGTCTTTGACTGATTTTTTCCCAGCAACAGCAGTTTTATGGCAACAACAGCAACACCATCAAAAGCCTGTCAAGAGCAACAACCTGGCTCTGATGAATGTCAAGAACACCCAAGAATGATCAAACGTTGGAAAAATGAGCTTTGTACAGATGCTTTTATGGACAGGATCGACAATTGCGCAGCTGTCTGCGGTAATTATGGCATCTTGCTTTGTGAGATTTTTGGAGATAATTATTTTATCCTGTGTAGCACTCTGTCATCAATGTGCCTCCTCAACAAGTGGTTGACAATTGTGTTGCCTCCCGTGGTAGTTACAGTGCTGTGATCAGTGCTTCTTCTGAACCACTGCTCATCGTCCTAATTTAGTAGCATAATGAACAGATCCTTGCCACAACGGCTTCTGTATCACATAGTCAATACACCAAAAAAACAAACAAACAAAGAATGGGTGGTACAAGAAAGAGGAAATAAAGGAAAGAGGAAACTACAAAACTCAGGTATATTCACTTAAAAATGGTACACATTCATACACACACACATATATATATACACATACACAAACAAGGATGTAATAGGACTTTATCTTTCACAAGTGAATTATTTTTGAGTTAGGAAATAAGGAATTTACTGCATTTTCCTCGGTCCTAGAGCCATTGCACGTATTAAACTGTTTTTGTTTGTTTTATACCTAAAAATGTACAGCATGAAGACAATCATGCTTGCAGTATATGCATTACACTTGTGCACCCATCAAGCTAGTGTGAATGGCTATGATAGGGCACATTAAATACCGAAAGACAAATCCAGATTTGTCTCTAAATAGTATATGGAATGACCTCATTTTCAATATTCTGAGAACTCAGCATTCAAATACTATGCAACTTGAGTTCAAATCACAGAATGCCCTCCAAGTCTATTTTATTTCTTCAAGCCATTACTTCTGCATTAACCAAAATAATAGTTAATTTCTAACTGAAGGCAGTATTTTTTTTAGATTTGTAACAGGGATGCAGATCACACACCCTCCATCTTTGTTCTTAGAGACCCTTTGCATTTAAAATGTGATTATAACAATTGGGTTGTTGGGCAGCATGGCCTCATAGGGGACCAGAAGAAACTTGAAATGCTCTTTTTAACTGGAGATGCCAGGGATTGAACCTGGGACCTTCTGCATGTCAAGTAGATGCTTGTACAGCTCTATGAAAGAGACTCAAACACCATCCCTCTGAAAATGTTATTAGTTAATGTGTACAATGGAATATATATTCATAGTTATGCATTCCTCGAGTACAAAATGAAGCAGGGCACAGGCTGGTAAAATTTTGTCAAGAGAATACACATGGACATCACCAGACGGTCAACACAGAAATCAGATTCTATGTGCTCTGCAGCCAAAGATGGAGAAGTTCTATACAGTCAATAAAAACAAGACCAGGAGCTGATTGTGGTTCATATCATCAGCTTCTTGCTGCAAAATTTAGGCTTAAATTGAAGAAAGTAGGGAAAAGCACTAGGCCACTCAGGTATGAACTAAATCATATCCCCGATGAATATACAGTAGAGGTGACAAATAGATTTAAGGAATTAGATCTGATAGACAGTGCCTGAAGAACTATGGATGGAGGTTTGCAGCATTGTACAAGAGGTAGCAACTAAAACCATCCCAAAGAAAAAGAAATGCAAGAAATCAAAATGGCTGTCTGAGGAAGCTTTACAAATAGCTAAGGAGATAAGGGATGTGAAAGGCAAGGGAGAAAGAGAAAGATACACCCAATTAAATGCAGAATTCCAGAGAAAAGCTAGAAGAGATAAGAATGCCTTCTTAAATGAACAGTGCAAACAAATAGAAGGAAACAATAGAATGGGGAGGACCAGAGATCTTTTCAAGAAAATTGGAGATATGAAGAGAATGTTTCATGCAAAGATGGGTATGATAAGGGACCAAAATGGTACGGACCTCACAGAAGCAGATGATATTTAAAAAAGGTGGCAAAATTATACAGAAGAACTATACAAGAGTGAGCTTAACATCCCTGATAACCACAAAAGGGTAGTAACTGACCTGGAGCCAGACATCCTGGAATGTGAAGTCAAATAGGCCTTAGGAAGTCTGAGCAACAATAAAGCTAGTGGTGGTGACAGCATTCCAGTTGAACTATTCAAAATCTTAGAAGACGATGCAGTAAAAGTGCTACACTCAATATGCCAGCAAATTTGGAAAACTCAACAATGGCCACAGGATTGGAAAAGGTCAGTTTACATTCCAATCCCAAAGAACGGCAATGCCAAAGAATGTTCAAACTACCGCACCATTGCACTCATTTCTCATGCTAGCAAAGTTATGCTCAAAATTTTACAAGTGAGGCTCCAGCAATATGTGGACAGAGAGCTTCCAGAAGTACAGGCAGGATTTCGAATAGGCAGAGGAACTAGAGATCAAATTGCCAACATACGCTGGATCATGGAGAAAGCTAGGGAGTTCCAGAATAACATCTACTTCTGCTTCATTGACTATGCTAAAGCCTTTGATTGTGTGGAGCACAAAAAATTGTGGCAAGTTCTTAAAGAGATGGGAATACCAGAGCATCTTATTTGTCTCTTGAAAAATTTATATGCAGGTCAAGATGCAACAGTGAGAACTGAACATGGAATCACAGATTGGTTCAAAATTGAGAAAGGAGTTCGGCAAGGCTGTATACTGTCGCCTTGCCTATTTAACTTATATGCGGAGCACATCACGAGAAAGGCGGGATTAGAGGAGTCACAAATTGGGATCAAGATTGCAGGGAGAAATATCAACAACCTCAGATATGCGGTTGATACCACTCTAATGGCACAAAGTGAAGAGGAATTAAAGAGCCTGTTGATGCGGGTGAAGGAGGAGAGTGCAAAAGTTGGCTTGAAACTCATCATCAAGAAAACGAAGATCATGGCATATGGCCCTCTCAATTCCTGGCAAATAGATGGGGAAGAAATGGAGATAGTGACAGATTTTATTTTCGTGGGCTCCAAGATCACTGCAGATGGGGACTGCAGCAAAGAAATTAAAAGACGCTTGCTCCTGGGGAGGAAAGCTATGGCAAATCTAGACAGCATCCTAAAAAGCAGAGACATTACCCTGCCAACAAAAGTGCGTTTAGTCAAGGCTATGGTATTCCCAGTTGCAATGTATGGCTGTGAAAGTTGGACCATAAGGAAGGCTGAGCGTCGAAGAATTGAGGCTTTTGAACTCTGGTGCTGGAGAAGACCCTTGCGAGTCTCTTGGACAAACCGGTCAGTCCTAGAGGAGATCAGCCCTGACTGCTCCTTAGAAGGCTAGATGCTGAAGATGAAACTCAAATACTTTGGCCACCTCATGAGAAGGAAGGACTCCCTGGAGAAGAGCCTAATGCTGGGAGCGATCGAGGGCAAAAGAAGAAGGGGACGACAGAGAATGAGGTGGATGGATGGAGTAACTGAAGCAGTAGGTGCAAACTTAAATGGACCCCAGGGAATGGTAGAGAACAGGAAGGCTTGGAGGATCATTGTCCATGGGGTCACAATAGGTCGGACATGACTTTGCACCTAACAACAACAACAAATGCATTCCTCATTTCTAGTAGCAGCAAATCCTGATTTCTTTTGTTCTGTGCTATGTATCAGCAAGAGCAACTGGAAAGGTTTGTCACATTAAGTAACCACAGCAACTAGCCCCCCATTAACTGGCTTTGTTGTATCAACACAGGAGATAAAAATAAATTGTACAAATGCTATTTCAGAAAGACAAAGATACTTAATTGGCCTTCAGCTTTGCGGGACTGTAAATAATAAATCACAGTGGTATGAATGTGACCTTCGGTTCTGTTATTAGCCTGATCTTCTCTGAGAAGGGGTATCTGAACTAGCAGTATCCATGGTAGCACTGTCAGTGTATCAGAATTACTGGCAAGAAGCACAGGCTTCTGGATCAACAGAGATCATCCTGGCAAAGCCATGCACATCTGAGCTTCCTTTTGGGTGCTTGGCTTCCTAGCACATCCATTCGTAGCTTTGTTTCACTTTAAAGGCACAAAGCAATACTAATACTTGCAGTAATAAAGATACAATTATGCATAATCATGGCAAGATGCCAAGCATCTCTGCAGGGGGAAATTGAATTATCTGAGGAGTGAAAGGACATCATCAGGATCAGAGGTGGAGGATGATCTTGGTAAATGTACCTAATTTCTCTCTGTGCAAAAATACTAGCCCTTGCATTGCATGAGTACTGCTGGCACTGGAAGGATTCTGCTTGTGGCATTCTATAATGAGGCTGATATGCTTTGAACAAAGAGTAGGATCAAGCCAACCCGTAGAAGTGAGAACAATAAATAAAAATGGTTTTCAGTCTTCTCTAGTTCCATACTCTTTATATTTCTCAACCTTCATGAGGCTAATTGCTATGGATTCTTTTTAATC
Organism: Paroedura picta; assembly: GCF_049243985.1. Lineage (NCBI taxonomy): Eukaryota > Metazoa > Chordata > Lepidosauria > Squamata > Gekkonidae > Paroedura > Paroedura picta. The sequence goes on from NC_135372.1 coordinate 106,630,951, forward strand.
CCCTTCTAACTGATAAATTAATCTGAGAAAATATAATTAGTCTATTATTTTCTGCCAGGTACAATTCTACACAGACAAATACATGCATGCATGCATACATTATATCATACTCAACAAAACAGGGTTTTTAAAAATTGGGTTCAACATAATTTCACTTCTCCACTGTATGAATGTAAGAAAAACCCTGCTAGATTAGACCAGTATACCATCTGGTCCATCTGGCTGTCCATAGGCAACAGGAGATAGAGATCAAGGCCTTTCCTTGATGTTCCTTTCCTTCCTTCCCAACAGTGGTTTACTGCCTCTGAATATAAAGGTTCCCTTTAGTGACAGAAGAAGAAGAGTTGGTTTTTATATGCCGCTTTTCCCTACCCGAAGGAGGCTCAAAGCGGCTTACAGTCGCCTTCCCTTTCCTCTCCCCACAACAGACACCCTGTGGGGTTGGTGAGGCTGAGAGAGCCCTGATATCACTGCTCAGTCAGAACAGCTTTATCAGTGCTGTGATGAGCCCAAGGTCACCCAGCTGGTTGCATGTGGGGGAGCGCAGAATCGAACCCAGCATGCCAGATTAGAAGTTCGCACTCCTAGCCACTACACCAAACTGGCTCTCAGTAATGTTTGATTATTGATTGATTCATCAAAATGTATGATTAATCAATATATTTTTATAGATATGTATGCTTTTGGCCATCACTATAGCTTCTGTCAATGAACTCTGTAATTTAAATTAGAGATGCCAGGCTTCCTTCTATCTAAGGCAGCACATTATCTAGACCAGTGGTCTGCAAACTTCTTGAGGCTGCAGACCAGCGGCAGCGGGGAGGGCGATCGCCCGGCCGCGCATGCGCGTTTGCGCCATGTGCGGCTGCAAACGCACATGTGCAGCATTCCCACGCATGTGCAGCCGCACATGGCACAAACGTGCATGCACGGCCCTGCTTCCCTCTCCCCCCCCTCCCACAAAAAGAAGCTTGCCGGGCTGCAAGCTAATCGGCTGCTTTTGTGGCTGATTTGCTTGCGGCCTGGGATGTTTCTTACTGGGGGGGGGCGGGGAGAGGGAGCTGCAGCCCGGTGGTTAGGGACCACCGATCTAGACAACTTGGCAAGGGTGGCCTACTTGTCCTTCATAGATTGTGTCCTTGTAGATTCCTAGTATCTAAATTGCTCACCACCAAATGCCCTCGTCTCTCCATTCCCAGAGAGGTATTCATGGTACAGGAAAATGACCATTCTCCACTCTGATACCCTGCAACATTGAGACCCTCTATAACCAAAACAGCAGAGGTGCTCAGAGCATGGAAGTGGGACAGTTCTAACAAGTTCCTGAATATCTCATCCACATAGTTCCTTAACTGTCTCTCAATTAGTCTCAAGGGAATTAAGTTGTTCCCGAAGAGGAACAACTCATTGACCCATTATGCACGGGGGTTTTAGCGCACATTCAGGGTGGAATGGCGGCGACTAAAATCACGGATAACGCACGGAGCCGGCTGCAACCGGCTGCAGCTTCGGTGCATGCCGCCGAAAAAGCCGCGTCAGTGAAACGCGGAAGAAAGCGCAGCTTCCGGGTGAGCGGGGCGCAACCAGAAGCGGCGCCCGGATCGGCGCGTGCATAATCGGTTACTCTGGGTTTTGCCGCCGTCGCGCCCCGCCCCGTGTATAACCGGTATGCGTCGCGTCTTCCCCCTCCGCGTTTTCCATGTGACCCGAAATCGCCGTTTCGGCGGCCGTGCATAATGGGCCATTGAGGAGACATCCAAAATATCTGTCCAATAGGTAATTATCATAAATGAGGCATTCTTTGAAAAAACTTGATATCCATCAATCTCTGATAGTTTTTCACCTTCATGACTTGAGTGGCTGTTTAGGCTGATCATAGGGTGCTTACCTAAACTCTGTAGATTACTCTACCAAGAATGTGGTATTCTGCTATCACACCATAATACAAAATGTGTCTTTTTTCAAGAAAATATATCTCATCATCTCAGCCTGTCAAACTCCCAAGCTCAATCTACCTGAAGTCTCTGTTTGCAAACTTCAGGTTCAAGAATTGGTTGATATCAATAACATATCAGACTTTATATGCTGTAGTATTTCCTTGTTTTTTATATATAATTATTTTCATAAAGATAGAAATAAAGAAATAAGACAGATCGTATAAATTGTTAATACAAAGAATAAAATATAGTCTTCATTTGTTACACTTAAACCCCCTCCATTAAGTGTCCGCTTTTAGTTAAGCTTTGAATTTGGGCTGGGAGGCACTGCGGAGATATACTTAATAACATAGATTCAGCTTACATAGGAAATCTAAGACCCCACATTTACTGCACAATGGTATGGACTTTTGCCCAAAACTTATAAACTTTTTCACATTTCCACCACATATGAAAAAAGAAACATACTCTATCACCACAATACCAACATTTGTTATAGTTTTTATCAATTTTAGAAATTACTTTTGGTGTCACATAACACCTGTAAAACATTTTATACTTCCAAAGTTCTTGGAATTCTTCAACTAATTTTCTGTTGGCTTGTAGTATTTCCTTGTTTTTGACTTTTGCTGTCCATAGAACCCACAGAAGCCTTTTCCAACAACAAAGGAATCAATTCTTCTCTTGTCCAATTTTTTTCATCATCCAACTTTCACACCCATAAGAGGCTATTGGAAAAATGATAGAACAAAGTAATCTGCATTTCGTAGTCAGGTGTATGTCCTTGCTTTACCATGTTCTGTTCAAGCTCATCATTGCTGAGCGACGCAGGGCAATTTTATACTGCAATCGCTACTCACATCAATTTGTGATTCAAGAAAAAAGAATTCTTGAATGCATTCAATCTCTTCACCATCAATTATTATCGTGACATGTCTGTTTTTTGCAGTGGTCCTTATTTTTGTCTTTTTAGTGTTTAAGAAAAGGCCAAATTTCTTACTTACTTCATTGGCCGTTGTAGTAAGCTGTTCTAGGCCTTCCTTAGTTTCTGACAGGAGGACAGTGTTATCAGCATACCAAAGATTATTTATATTCCTTCCTCCAATCTTAATTCCAGTATTAGATTCTTTGAGTTTAATCTCTCTCATAATGATCTCAGCATACAAGTTATACAGGAAGGAAGAAAGAATACAACATTTGGCACATTCCTTTTTCTATTTTGAACCAGTCAGTGTCACCAAATGGCATATGTACAATGGCTTTTTGGTTTGCATAGAGCAACTGCATCAGTTTGACCAAATGCACTGGCACCCCCAAATTTTGCAGGGCTTCTTACAATCCAAACAAAAAAGCTTTCTTGTAGTCAATAAAACAGAAATAGACATCATTCTGATATTCCAAAATTTCCAAAAATTTGACTTTTCCAAAATTAAGGGCAGGTTTGCTATGTGATTGCGAGCACCATGCCCTTATTGAACATCTGGTAATTGTCTTTCAATGGTTGTTGCTGTGTGTTGTTATGTGATTTTGAGCAGGATCTTACTAGCATGAGAAATGAGGACTATTGTATGGTAATTGAAACAGTTTTTTGAGTCACCCTTTTTTGGTAGTGGGATGAACATGGATCGTTTCCACTCTTCTTGACAGTTATTAGTTTCCCAGATTTTCTGGCACAAAGCTGTAGTGGTTTTGATTGGTATACATCTGAGCAGCTCCACAGGTATGATGCCAATGCCTGGGGGCTTGTTGTTTGGCAATTGACTCAAGGCTCATTCGACTTCCTCCTCAAGAATGGCCGATCCAAGTTCTATTTCTATTTATTTTTCATTTTGAAGAGAGTGATCTTCTTTCCTGCATGTGTACAGTTCTTCTATGTATTCTCACCACCTGTTCTTGATACTCTGATGGTCAGTCAGTTCCTTCCCCTGTTTATCTTCGATAATGCTTTGGCGAGCAGCAAATAAATTTTGGAACCTCTTTACTTTTGCAAAAGTATTTATTGTGTGTCCCTTTTGTAATCTTCTTCTGTTTGCATTTCTGATTTCAGTAAGCTTCACTGTCTAGTCTTGCTGCCCTTTGAAAATCTACATTTAATTTTCTCACTTCGTCTCTTTTGCCTGCAGTTTTTGTTGCTTTTCTGCATTCAGCTATTTTTATAGTTTCATCTGAGAGCCATTATGACCTTAGAAAGTCTAAATTCTGACCCTATTGTTAAAGTATATTTGAGGGAGGGGGCTTAATTGGAAAGAGCAGCAATTTGTAGTTGATGTTCACAAGATGTGACTTATAGCAGGTGATTGTATACAAGGCTCTGAAACTACGTTGAGATGGAGCAGGCACTGAAGTCCAATGCTTCTGATGGGGCCTACTGCCACCAATTTATCACCAGTATCAATCTCCTGCCAATGACTCACATGCCCTTCCCCTGATCACTCACTTGTGATCACTCAACCCCCTGTGTTCCCAGCTGCATGGGCTGCCCCAAACCATCATGGAAACACGGTATGGCTAGTGCAGGTGGCTGACAGTCCTGGAAAGGTTGGAGGTCTTGCTGGTGGGAGAAGGATGGATAGCAGGTGGGGAGGCATGGAAAATTTCTGCCCTTGGCCTTCTCCCAAATTTTGTGATTGTCAGTTTTGAATGCTTTTCAGTCCTGTAAAACTAGTGTAACAACCAGACAGAAGAAACACATTTAGTCCATTGTTGAAACTGTTTTCTCTTTGCTTCTATGAGATTGAAAATACTGTGCATGAGCACAGGTATTCCCCACTGCATACATGAAAAGTTCTGAGGATATATAGCCTCTAGCCTTATGAGAAAGCTGTACTCTGCAGTGCTTTCTGTGCTTCTCAACTTTGATATGTCATGTGCTGAACAATCGTTGCACTACCTAACCCCATAGGTTCACAGCTACTTACCTCATATATGAGGCAAAGGGTTAACCACAGAAGCATTTTGTTGATTTCTCTCAGGTTGGCTGGGCATTGTGCTGCAACTGCAGCACCTTTTGCTGAATCAAAAGTCAATTATACAGTCACTTCCATTCATTCTGGAGCATCGGCAGGAACTAGTGTGGAAACTTGAGGGTCAGAAGTCCCAGAATATAATTAGAAGAGCCTGAGCAGAAGTTCTGCCCATGGCTCTTTCATTCTATCGTTTGGTGTTTAATACTTCTGAATGATAAATGAGCACTGAATTTTGCCATATGTACTTGAGATCCATTTGGTACACCTGCACAGATAACTTTCAGATGACTCTCAGGATACAGACAAAGCACTCAATGGCCTTACAACTTGCCTGTTCAATTCTTGCCCTTCCTTATGAATAATTGAGCTGTCCTGTTAGTCAATTCATTATTCTCAGATTGACTATAAACAACATTGAAGGAAGCAGTCCTTATGGATATTATATTATTCTTTTAAACATGTTTGGCAGCTGAACATCCTGTTTTTGACAGCTGCAATAGCTTGTGAGCTGAGCCTTGGATCTTGTCATCTTGCCAACATCTGACTTTCATAGTTGCCAAACAGCTTTTGGTCTGCAAGGCACCCATGAAAGAGTTTCAGTTCTTCTGCCTTGCAGCTGCTTTTGCACCTGTATAAGAGGCGGAATTGGTTGTAACCCAGAATCATGGATGGGTAGGTTAGGCAATTAAATGATTTGGAGAAGTGGGGGGAACTATAATTTCACAAGGCTTTGTCAGAAAAGGTCTATATAAAATAATCTTGATAACAGACATTGATAAGCACCAAGAGCTGAAACTTTTAAAAAATGTTTATTTATAAGCACTGAATGATTTTCTCACTTTACTGAAACAAGCAGCTGTGGCAGGTATGTGGAGAGAATAGAACTTCATGAGAATGCACATTCATTCAATGCTAACAATCACAAAGTATTATATGGTTTGATTATGTGGAAAGCAAATCACTGAACAGGTTCAAGATCTTCACAAACTTCCAAGCTGCTCAACAAAAAACTGGTCTCCCTGCTCACAACTGGAAACAGAAAATAAACTGAACTAATGTGACTTGAGCACCCATATGGTTGAGGCCGGGTTGCCAGGAAAGAATGATGCCCCTCCCTCCTGGAACATCTAGTTGATGATCGGCCACTGTCAACCCTCCTCTTTTGCCTCCCCTGAGACCAGGAATTGGGTTTAGTCGCCACTGTTCTTGTTTTATTTTTATTGTCTATTGTTATTGTATTGTGCTTTTAGGGTTGGTTTTATGGGATTTTAGCATGCACTGTAACCCACCGTGTGCTTTGTGGGAGCAGTGGGTAAGAAATTTAATAAATAAATAAACAAATACATAAATAATCATTAGAACCTTTCTTTAAAAGCCATAACTGTCTTTTTCTGACTTAAAAAGTTAGGGGACACTTTCAAATATTCTCTTTTTTGGACAAGGTAACTGAGTGGCAGCTGGACAATTCCAGACAATTTTTCATGAAGCTAATTATATGAATTCATTACAGTATCTTTCAGCTTTGGGACAGCAGTGTCCTTGGTCACTGAAGCTGATGACTTATATCAAGAGAGGGGGGTGGGAATGTGACCATGTTCATTCTCCGGGATCCCTCAGTAACTGCTGGTACTCTTCATCGTGGTTCCAGAAGGAAGATCCTGCAGGATTAGGAAAGGAGTTCAGATGATAGTCCTAAATTATTGTTCCTCCACTTGGAAATAATCCTGTGCATTCATTTTCAATGATAAATTTTTAGTGATGCGCACAAAATGTTTTTATTAGCTACTTTCATTATAATTATTACACTAATTTATTCCTCTTTCATAGCCTATTTTTGCTGATAATGGTTTTTGATGG